>NC_069680.1:69303342-69606373 GCF_023699985.2 Odocoileus virginianus
AGTAGCTGCCTAGGCTCTATCACTTAGCCTGTTTTAATTCTCTGTATACTTTATTATATAATATATATTGTATAGTGTATTATATAAATATTATATGTAATATGATATATAATATAGTATAATATATATAATATAGTACTTCTGATATTCTGATATATTTTTTATTTTACCTGATAAGTGTTTTTTTTTCCACTTATTTTTATTAGTTGGAGGCTGATTACTTTACGATATTGTAGTGGTTTTTGTTGTACATTGACATGAATCAGCCATGGATTTACATGTATTCCCCATCCCGGTCCCCCCTCCCACCTCCCTCTCCACCCGATCCCTCTGGGTCTTCCCAGTGCACCAGGCCCGAGCACTTGTCTCATGCATCCAACCTGGGCTGGTGATCTGTTTCACCCTAGATAATATACATGTTTCGATGCTGTTCTCTCGAAACTTCCCACCCTCGCCTTCTCCCACAGAGTCCAAAAGTCTGTTCTGTACATCTGTCTCTTTTTCTGTTTTGCATATAGGGTTATCGTTACTATCTTTCTAAATTCCATATATCTTTCTAAATTTCATATATCTTTCTAAATTCCATATTTTTCTGTCATTGGAAGGCAAGCTCTGAGAGAGTGGGGCTAAGTGCCTTTTTCACGGCTATATCCCCAGTGCCTGGAGCAGGCAGAGTTTCCTAGGTGCTCAGTAAGGATTTGGGGAATGACTGGAGAAGCTACTTAACATCTTTATCCCTTAATTCCTAACTCCTAGAGAGTGGGTCATTAGGAATTTGTCTTTTTTTAGAAGTTAAAAACGTGTTCGTTGAATTGAAGAAAAATTCTCAATCTGTGTCATTTCAGAAGCGACAAAATCCTTGTTTTTTCTTTTTTAAACGAGGGGCTCAAAACTCACAGTTCCCATCTTCTTTGTTTTTTCTTCTTGATCCATTAAACTATCAGCAGACTGAAAAAATTGTAAGCCACAAGAACAGAAAATGAGAGGAGGGAAGAGCAGATGAAAATAATGCCCAAAGAAATTTGGTTTCTGGAAGACAGAGGGAGAGTGATGGGAGGTCAGCGGGGCACCTGCAGGCAGGGAGCTGGTGGTCCTGAATCAGCTCAGCCCAGAGACCCCACAGACTCGAGAATCGGGGACAGCGGGTACAGTGAAGGATGGCGCCGACAGTGAGGGACCGGTGGCACATTTCTGCGTGGAGTGGCTGGACCCTTAGTTCCCTGTTTTCACCTGTTTCTTCAGGCTACTTCATCCCTCACTCTGACCAGGAGTTGAAAGGACAACACTGGAGCTCAGAGTATTAGGACAAGTGGAGAGAACAGGTGGAGGCAGGTAGGAATCAGGGGGAAAAGCAAAGGTTTGAACTCTGACCCGTGGAGCCTACTGTCAGGGTTGCCTGTAGGGTGTACAGAACTGATAACATTTTTTTTGATGGTGTTTTTGTCTATAGCAAGTTAATAATTTGAACTACATAAACTCAGCCTATTAATTCTATTTCAGTGGCCCAATCTCAGGCAATCCTATGATAAAAATATTCTGTTGGCCAGGAACATTCATCTGCTTGCTGGGCTACCCTTCTGGAACCAGGGCCTGGCCACAGGACCTGGGAATGACTCCATAGTTATGAATCCTGGAGCTCCAAAGGGCACTTGGTTAACCCTTTGCATGGAGGAGAGGGTCAGAGAGTACCCTGAAGGGCTGAATGGGACCTGATCTGGGTTTGGGGCATCTTACCTGAACCTACTGCTGCCCCTGCCTGTCCTGGGGTACTGTTTCTGGACAGTCCTGGGAAACTTGCAGGGACAATTTGCAAAAAGGTACCTCAAAGCATTGGTTTCTCATGAATTATGGGGCTCAGGCTAGAGGTCCTGCTTGCTTGAGTCTAAGGGCTGTCCTACCTGTAGCCTGCCTCCTGTGCAAACTCCTGGGATGTTGGTAGTCAGACACCACCCAGGTGGACACAGATGTCAAATAATTTCAGAGAAAGAACCTCCAGGTATTTCTACCTGAGGGTCCTCAGTGAAGTGGCTGATCCCTCATCCAGTCTTCCTAGAGTGAAACCCAAGGAAACCCTGACTACACACTCTGAGTCTCTGTTTCAGATATACTATTTTTTTTTTAAATTTGGCTGCCTTGGGTCTATAGTTATGACACATGGTGGTGTGCAGGCTCAGTAGTTGTGGTGTGTGGGCTTACTTGCTGCAAGGCATGTGGGGTCTTAGTTCCCCAACCAGGAATCAAACATGTGTCCCCTGGGTTGCAAGGAGGATTCTAAACCACTGGGCCACCAGGGAAGTCCCTCAGAAACACACTTACTTTCCTCTTTGAATTGTGAGCAGTCAGGGAACATCAGTCATCAGAAGAAAACCTCCGACACAAATGATAGGTACCAAATAAAACAAACTTTAAAGAAAAGAACAAAACAAAACAGACAAACAAAAACAGAAATAGAGCTACATCAGAACATGAGGGAGAAAAATCTCTAAAATCCTCAGAGATGAGCTTTGGCATTTATGAAACAGGTACAGAATGCCACAAAGCAAAAAGGAACAAGCAAAGAATAAAAGAGGGCTTGGGAATTGTAAATGTACTAGCTGAAATAAAAAATTCAGTGGAAGGTTTGGGGGATAAAGTCAGTGAAATCAACCAGGAAGTAGAACAAAAAGGCAAGAGGCAGGAAATAAGAGAGAAAGGATAAGACACATAGAGGGTCAAATCAAGAAGTCCAGCAGCTGACACACGGGAGTTCTAGAAAGAATAAAGCAAAATGAGAGGAGAGAAAACTATCAGAAAAATCCTAAGCAGAGATGTAGTAGACTAGAAGGACCTGAAACTCCAATCAAAAGCACTGTGAGTGCCTAGTAATCAATGAAAGAAACTCTACACCAAGGCACATCTATTAAAAAGGTTCAGAATTCAGAGATAAAGAGGAAAGTAGTGCCTTATGCAGAATGAGAATCCAAGTGGCAGTACTGGATGCTAGAAGATAAGAAGTGAGGTCCTCCAAGTTCTGCAGGAAAATGATTTTAATCAAATTCTATGCTTAGCTAGACTAGAAGTTACATGCGAGGGTAACATTTAGATATTTTCAGACATGACTCTATATGGATATATAAATAATATACATATGATACAAAATATGTATATAGATCTAGCTATATATATGTTGCTGTTGTTTCGTTGCTAAATTGTGTCTGACTCTTTGTGACCCTCTGGACAGTAGCCCACCGGGCTAGTCTGTCCTTAGGATTTTCCTAAGCAAGAATAACTGGAGGGGGTTGCCATTTCCTACTCCAGGGGATCTTCCCAACTCAGGGATCCAATGTGCATCTCCTGCATTGGCAGGCAGATCCTTTACCACTGAGCCACCAGGGGAGCTCCTGATGGCATTACAGTGAACTATGTTTATTAAAAAAAATTTTATTTATTTATGGTTTCACTGGGTCTTCATTACTGTGCCTGGGTTTTCTCTGGTTGCAGTGAGTAGGGGCTACTCTTTGTCCTGGTGTGCAGGCTTCTCATTGCGGTTGCTTCTCTTGTTGCAGAACTCAGTTGTTAAAGCTTGGGCTCAGTAGTTGTGGCATGTGAGCACAGTTGTTCTGGGGCATGTGGGATCCTCCTGGACCAGGGATCGAACCTGTGTCCCCGTATTGGCAGGCATATTCTTAACCACTGGACCACCAGGGAAGTCCTGTGAACTATATTTAGTTATGTACCAATCTTTGATATAATTATGAATTGTGATGTAAATCTATTGTGAGGGTGATGAGAAGAAAAATATGGGTTTACCACTAGTGTGGGAAATATAAGTGTTAAATATTTATGTACCATAAAAAAAGGTACCAGTTAATGTCTAGTATCAATAAATCAATAATTAGCAGCATTATTCAGACATGGATATAACCACATAAAAGAAAGCTAAAATAATTGAGAATGGTGACCTCTAGTCACTAGAGGACAGTGGGGGTAGATTGGGTAAAGTGGTTTAGAGAATTATTTTTTTTTAATAACAAGCCTGCTGGCATATAATGCATGATTCCTGTGTGTTCATTTGCTTTGATTAAACAAAGGTAAAGGATTATACACACAGCCTTTTTGGAGCTTGAAAGCAGGACAATATTTGGAGATTTGGGGCCCCCAAAACTGTTTTCTCTTTGAAATATCGTCTCTGGAAATAAAGCTAAGATATAATCATATCCTCCACTCTTTCCCAGTAGCATAGTGGACACCTTCGGACCTGGAGGACTCATCTGTTGGTGTCATATCTTTTTGGCCTTTTATACAATTCATGAGGTTCTCACAGCAAGTATGCTGGGCTGGTTTGCCATTCCCGCTTCTAGTGGATTAAGTTTTGTCAGAACTCTCTGCTATGACCTGTCCATCTCAGGTGGCCCTGCATGGCATGGCTTCACTGAGTTATGCAAGCCCCTTTGCCACGACAAGGTGGTTGATGCGAACAGATGACTCATTGGAAAAGTCCCCGATGCTGGGAAAGATTGAGGGCAGAAGGAGAAGAGGGTGTCAGGGGATGAGATGGCTGGCTGGCATGACCGATGCAATGAACATGAGCTTAGGCAAATTCCGGGAGATGGTGAGGGACAGGGAGGCCGGGTGTGCTGCAGTCCATGGGTTTGCAAAGGACTGGACACAACTGGGAGACTGAACAACAATAATCATATCCTGCTTAACTTGCCTCCAAGAAGACCAGGCTCCCCTCCTCCTGCCCACTTCCCTCTTCCCCCAGAATGGAAGTGTGACCAAGGGTGACCCAGAATTCTCTTATTATGGCAGAAAGCTTCACATATTTGGTTCACATACTTCAAGTCATTTGCTCTTTACCATGGCCTGATTAGATATAACTGTTACCACTTCACGTGTGTAGAGACTGAGTCTGGAGTGGCCTCCTCTGGCCACCTTTCCACGTGACAGCTCAGCCCTGCCCTGCCTGTGACCTGTTACTATCACCTAATGTCATTCTGTCCCCATGATGTTTTTTAGAGGAAAGAGGAAGAGGAGAGGAAGCGAGGAGAAGAGCAAATTCGCCTCCAGGAAGAGCAGAGGGCGAAGGAACTCTACTGGACCCTGAAGCAGGCCCAGCTGCAAAGCCACCCCAGCGAGAAGGAGGAACGTGAGTGGGAAGAACAGTGTGAGTAGCACTTGCTTTTTTAAAAAAATTAATTCAGTTCAGTCTAGTTCAGTCGCTCCGTCAGGTCCGACTCTGGGACTCCATGGACTGCAGCATGCCAGGCCTCCCTGTCCATCACCAATTCCTGGAGTTTACCCAAACTCGTGTCCATTGAGTCGGTGATACCATCCAACCATCTCATCCTCTGTCATCCCCTTCTCCTCCTGCCTTCAATCTTTCCAAGCACCAGGGTCTTTTCAAATGAGTCAGCTCTTTGTATCAGGTGGCCAAAGTATTAGAGTTTCAGCTTCAGCATCAGTCCTTCCAGTGAACACTCAGGACTGATCTCCTTTAGGATGGACTGGTTGGATCTTCTTGCAGTCCAACGGACTCTCAAGAGTCTTCTCCAACACCACAGTTCAAAAGCATCAATTCTTCGGCCCTCAGCTTTCTTTATAGTTCAACTCTCATATCCATACATGACTACTGGAAAAACCATAGCCTTGACTAGATGGACTTTTGTTGGCAAAGTAATGTCTCTGCTTTTTAATATGCTCTCTAGTTTGGTCATAACTTTTCCTCCAAGGAGTAAGCATCTTTTAATTTCATGGCTGCAGTCACCTTCTGCAGTGATTAATTAGGTCTTCTGGATCTTCCTTTCAGCATGCAGACTCTTAGTTGCAGCATATGGGATCTAGTTCCCTGACTCAAGCTTCCTGCATTGGGAGCTCAAAGTCTTAGCCCCTGGAACACCGGGAAGGTCCTAAGCTCTCTTATTGGGGACTGGGAGGCGGCCTGCTTTCTCAGGCACTTTCCTCCCACCTGTCTATTTGCTCAGTCATCATTCCAGTTCATCCGCTCAGCCCAGAAGCGTTTAACCTGTGTCAGCCATGATTTTTAGAGGAAAGGACCCAGAGGGTAAGAGCTCCATCCTCAAGGAAGTTACTTGCCTGTTGGGGAGATTTCTTATACTAAAGGGTAAAACTCTACATTTACTGAGTTACCAATAATTTTCTGGCAGTGTGCTAAGCCCTGGAAATCCAGAGATGAGGGATCATGGTCTGTATCTTGGGGGAACTCGCAGGCCAGGCAATACCTAAACACTCAGGCTAAGGGCTTTGAGGGAAAAGGCACACATTCTGTTGAGTCACATGGTGGCTATTCTGGTGTCATTCCAGAAGAGAAGTTATAAAGTGAGGCTTGCTGGGAGCATGGGGATATCAGATGAAGAGGCTGGAGAAGAGGATGAAGAGTCAGGATGGAGGACCCAGAATATGATAAAGGGATATGGTGTGCTTAGGAAGTTAGAGATGTATGTGAAAAAGTGAAAATCACTTGGTCATATCTGACTCTTTCCGACCCTATGGACTGTAGCCTGCCAGGCTCTTCTGTCCGTTGAGTTCTCCAGGCAAGAATACTGGAGTGGGTTGCCATTCCCTTCTCCAGGGGATCTTCCTGACCCAGGGATCAAGCCAAGGTCTCCTGCACTGCTGGCAGATTCTTTGCTGTCTGAGCCATTAGAGATGTTTAGGTGGCTGTTAATCTTGGAGAGTGTCAGGGGCGGTAAGAAGTTAGGTGGGAAAGAAGAAGTGAAACTAAGCTTAAAGGTGGTGTTTTAATATGTACTTGAGACTTGCTTTACCAGGTATGGATAGGCATGCAGATGTGGAAATGACTGTTGCAAGAAGTTTTTGCTCACAGATTCCTAGAAATGGAGAGCATGGCATGCCATGCAGGGCCACACCGGAAGCACCAGAGTGAGTCAAAAGGCAGAGGAAACAAGTAGAAAAAGTGGGCAAGAGCCTTTACTATGGTGTCATTGGGTAAGGTAAGGCACGCGTGTGTGCGAGCTCAGTTGCTTCAGTCGTGTCCGACTCTTTGTGACCCTGTGGACTACAGCCTACCGGGCTCCTCTGTCCACGGGATTCTCCAGGCAAGAATATTTGAGTGGTTGCTGTGCCTTCCTCCAGGGGATCTTTCTGACCCAAGGAATGAACCGGTGTCTCTTGTCTCCCATATCGGCAGGCGGGTTCTTTACCTCTAGCGCCACCTGGGGAGCCTCAAAGGTAAGGCAGGACAGGGTAAACAGACTTCAGTCAGGCTAGTTTGAATAATTTCAGCAGGCTCTGGGGTATGGGAGCTGTCTCTAGTTCTCTGTACCCGGCACTGGGGTGATTAGGGCAGATGGACAGACTGAGGAGTATAAGAACCAGATAAACGAGGTGGTTGGGGTATGGGCTTTGCATTGGTTGGTTTGCATTTGAAAGGTGCACTTGTAGCTGGGTCCTTTGCTAGCTTTAGGAAATGGCTAGATCTTGGAGGGGCAGTAGCTGAAGGACCAGCAACGTCCCAGATGTCAAAACTTCAAAACATACAGAAAATAAAAAGGCATGACTTGTATGAGTGGACAGAGGAAACTTCTAAAGTCGAGTGACATAATTTGGGCTGGTTATGGGAGTGAGAGAGAGGAGAAGACTGTGGCATGATTGACTTTGGAGATGACTAGGGCCATAGCAGGGAGAGCAGAGATATGAGGTGCCTTCCGCTGGCCAGCATTCTGGTCTTCAGGATTTCACAACCATCTGCCTCATTCATTAGACAGACTTTAAAAAAAATTGAGATAAAATTCACATACCATAAAATTCATCCTTTTAAAGTGTGCAGTTCAGTGGTTTCTAGTATACTCACAAGGTCATGAAACCATTACCACTCTCCAGTTCTAGAACATTCTCATCCCCAGAGAAAGAAACTCTGTGCCCACTTGCAGTTACTCACCCACTCCCACTATACCCCTGGAAACCACTAGTCTAATTTCTGTCTCTATAGATTTGCCTATTACAGGCATTTCATATAAATAGAATCATATATTATGTGGTCTTTTGTGTCTGACTTTCATTTAGTGTTTCTTCAAGGTCCATTCGTGTTGTAGCATGGATCAGTCATTCATTCTTTAATATGACAATAAAATTCTAATGTGTGCATATACCACACTTTTGTTTATCTGTTTATCAGTTGATGGACTTTTGGGTTGTTTCTATTTTTTGGCTATTACAGATAATGTTGCTCTGAGCATCTGTGTATGTTTTTGTAAATACATATTTTCAATTCTCTTGGATATGTATCCAGGAGTGGAATCTCTGAGTCTTGTGATAACTCTATGTTTAACACTTTGAGAAACTGCTGTACAGTCTTTCAAAGTGACCATACCATTTTACATTTCTACAAGCAATGTGTAAGGGCGCCAATGCCTTCACATCCTTGTTAGCACTCGCTTTTGGTGTTTTGCTTAATATCCATTCTAATGAAATGCTATCTTATTGTGATTTTGATTTGCATTTACCTAATACTTGCCATGAAAATACTGAGGATTGTAAGAAGCTACTACAAACAATTGTAGTCCAACAAGTTAGATAACCTAGAAGAAATGAATCAATTTCTAGAAATGTACAACCCACAAAGACTGAATCATGAAGAAATAGAAAATCTGAATAGACCAATTGCTAATAAGAATGTTGAATCACTAATAAAAAAATCTGCCAACACGGAAGAGTGCAGGACCAGATGGCTTCACTGATGGATTCTACTGAACATCTAAAAAAGAATGAACAGAAAACCTTCTCAAAATATTCCAAAAAATTGAAGAGGAGGGAATACTTCCAAACTCATTTTAAGAGGCCAGCATCATCCTCATACCAAAGCCAGAGACAGTATAAGCAAAGAAAGTTACAAGCCACTATCCTTGATACACATAAATGCACAAGAATGCTGTAATATTTTGCTACAAAATATTTGAACATTTGGAAAGGCCCCGTGGAGGAAATGGCATTTGGTTTGGGAACGTTGAATAGAAAAGGTGAAGGTGGAGAAGGGCATCACAGCAGAGGGAACAGCACTGAGTAAAAGTGAGGTCCTTATGTGCATGGAACATGGCACATGTTTTTGAAAAAAATTACTTGTTTATGGCTGCGCTGGGTCTCATTGCTTTGTGTGGGCTTTCTCCAGTTGTGGTGAGAGGGGCCTACTCTTCAGTTGTGGTGCTCAGGCTTATTGTGATGGCTTTTCTTGTTGTGGAGCATGGGCTTTAGACACATGGGCTTCAATAGGTGCAGCGCATGGGCTCAGTAGTTGTGGTTTGTGGGCTCTAGAGTGAAGGCTGGGTCACTGTGGTGCCTGGGCTTAGTTGCTCCGTGGCATGTGGAATCTTCCCGGACCAGGGATCAAGCTCGTGTCCCCTGCATTGGCAGATGGACTCTTAACCACTGGACCACTGGGGAAGCCAGCACATGTTTTGATGTGGCTGCAGCCTGGGCTTCATGTTGGGTAATGATGGAAATAAGGCTGAAAAGGTAAAACAGGCAAGACCTAAGAAGAATTTGTTCATATAAATTTGGAATGGGTGGAGAGATAGGTGGAAAAAGAAGGCAGGACAAAAGTTTATAGTGAAAAAAAAGTGAACAATCAGAGTGAAGTCACATGAGCCTCCTATGTTCTGGGGAGGGAGCACTGGGCTGGAAGCCCTGTCCTAGTTCTGCTGCTTCCTAGTGTTTGACCTCAAGCAAGTTCTCATTCTGCTCTGTTGCTCAGTCTCTTCATTTGTAGAATGAGGGTGAACATGGAGAGTTGAGGCTTGTTGGGAGGGTGAAATGAGAGAGAGGAACCCAGGTGCTCTCTAAGCTGTGAAGGGCTGTCACTCATGGAGCGTTCCTTTTTTTGTACCTATGTCCCGAGATGGAAAGTTACAGGCTGGGCTAGTGTTTAGCTGGGGATGGAGGATGGAAATAATTTGGTGCAAGTGCTGCCTGTTTGCTAATTAATGGGCTGTGTGGCACCCGAAAATGGAAAAACCTACCCTAAACAGAGAAAAGATGTGATAATTCAGGCCCATGATTTCGGTTCCCTCATTTTATGCTTTCTTGAAGAATGATGAGCTTAACTCTGAAGCTGTCATTCAAATCCAGCAAAGCCATTCTGCACTCAATTAACTTAATATGAAAGCTATAGTGGGCCATTAATCTACTGGGAGCAGCAGTTTTTGATAAAACACCTAAATTAAATTCTCCAAGTTAGGGAAAAAAGAAGGAATTGTTCCCCTTAGTATCACTTGAATACAGAGTTAGTTATTCAGTTCAAACAGCAGAGCAGGCTCTGACTTCTGAGAAGCTCTGAATATATCAGGCAGAAATTCGCTTAATAATTTCTCAGCAGGAATTTGTAGGACTGTGAGTTAGGTAACATCTCGTCACCCAGAGATTTTGAGATGAGCCAGTCTGACTTGGCTAATGGTATCGCTTATAAAAATTGGGACAGTGTAACAGTTAACCCCTCCTCTTCCTCTGAGCTTTATGATCCCAGTTATGGCCCCCAACCCACAATCTGCATCCTTGTGTCAACCCTTTGTGGGGTTTTGGTCAGAGGTGAGTGAGAAAATGTGTGCTCAAGTCTACTAGGGAGTCCAGTTGTGTTGGTTCTGTTTTCTTCCCTCATAGAAGGGCATGTGCTCTGGAGTCTGGGTTTAAACACAGTGATTCTAGGGGACTCCCCAGTGATTTAATGGCTAAGACTTTAAGCTTCCAGTGCAGGGGGCCCGGGTTCTATCAGGGAACTAGATCCCACAGGCTGCAACTTAGAATCTGCATTGCCACAACTAAAGATCCTGCATATTGCAACGAAGATCAATGACCCCATGTGCCTCAACTAAGCTCCGGTACAGTCAGAGAAAGAAAGTCAGTGATTCCAAACTGCTGTGTACTTGACCCAGGTAGAACTCGGGGGCTTGTAGAGAGGGGATATGGTCTGGAGATGGGATGGGGCAGAGAGTTTTGGGTTTGAAGGACAGTTGAAGAATAACACAGAAGTTTTTTTTCTCTCCACTGATGGGATGGGAAACTGTGGAGTTGCTCCTTGGGCAACTGCTCCCCAAACTCCAGGTGCCATATATTTTTGGTTTTACAGCTCAGAATAATGCCAGCCTGAGCCCCCCATATGCCCGATTCACATCCTGCCTAGGGTTCTCTCTCTTCTTGATTGCTCAAGAATCCCTGGGGAGCAGTCTGGTCTTAAGGAACCCCTGATGTTGCCCCTGGTGGCCAGATGGGGTCACTATTGGCAGTCATCAGGATTGTAAGCCAAACAAGGAAGGTTGACAGCTGACCTCAGAAGCCTCTGAGTCCAGATAGAGAGAGCCCTAGACAGAGAGGTCTTGCTTTGCTGTGGGTAGACCTCACTGGATTTCCCTGAGGCTCATCAGGGTTCATTGTCCTTGGTGACAAACCCATTCTTCCCCAGGTGATGGCTGTTCCCCAGGCTACCAGAGGCCTGAATGTATATCCTCCAACATCTGGACCACGTGTTTCTCTTTCTTAGGGGTCAGGAAAAGTCCCCTTCTCCCAAAGCTTCATTTTCCCCATTTCCCTGACAAGGGCTCTGGACTCTATGCAGCCCCCAGTCTTATACGTTATACCTTGCACCTCTACCCCTGTGCCTTAACGAGACTGGACCCTTTCTAAAAGTTGTATTCCAGTCCCCCTATCTTACAGCAAGCACGATGATAATTAACGAACTCTTGCCATGTGCCAGGAACTGTCCAAGCCCCGTCTATGTACGCTCTCACTGATGTCTCAACGCAACCCTGTGATGCCCTCATTTTACAGCTGGGGAAATAGAGACAAGGTAATTCAAGTTGCCTAAGGTTCCCATGAGGCAGAAGATGGAGCTGAATTTAAACACATCTACACACATACACAACCTGAATCTTTATTGGTGCCTTTTCCTGTATATAGGATTATTCACTAATTTTCAGAGACATTATGCTATTCACCCAAGGGCTTACTACAAATTGATGATGCTTTGAAGCATTTGGTTTCTCTGCAGGCTCTAACTGGCTCATCTGAATTCTATTCAGCACTGAGTCTTTTCTGTCTGGGCAGAAGTAGGGAGAACTGTAGGCAAGTGCTCTAGAAATAGGTTTCATGATGAGTGGCAACTGGTGATCTTCTAAGACCTCATGTTCCCTGGACCTTGCCCGCTGAGTCTCATATCACCTCTACCTCCACTTGTTCAAAACCCAATCCTCCTCTTCCCCCACCTGCTTCATCACCTGGCTGTCAAAGGCGGAAACTTGGCGGTCATTCTGGTCTCTCTTTTCTGCTCACTACTAATCCCCAAACCTACCACGTTATAAAGATTCAACCTCCTTAATATTCTTGGAATTTATACCCCTTCTCCTCATCGTCCTGACCATGTCTTGACTTTGACCCCCATTTCTTTTTGTCTAGCTTTCTGTTTTGCAAACGTTCATTCTTGTTCCTGTCAAGTTCATTCCCAACAATGTAGCTAAGTTTTGAAAAGCTCCAACAGCATCCTGCTTTCCTGCTTAAAGCCTTTCAGTGGCTTTCATCACTCTTTGGTAAAGTACTGAAATTGATTAGTCAGTGTTTTGGGGTTTCCTAAGTGGCCTTTTCTGTTTCTGCATCTTTACCTCTTGCTTCCTTCCAGCCATTCTGTGAGAAATGTTTCAGCTTCCTCTTGCCTCTGGGCCTCTGCCCCTGAGCTTCCTCCGCTAGGATAGCCCCTCCTTGGCCTCTCTTGTTTGAATCCCTTGTGTCCACCAGGCATCAACTTAGATGTCTTCCAGAGGATTTCTCTTCCTGGATAAGGTACCCCCTCTCTGGGGCTCCCCAACACCCTGTCCACACCGCATAGCTCCATGCACCATTTGCTGTTGTGTTCCCCCTTCAAGGCAGTGAGCTCTCCAAGGATGGGGGCTGTGTCTTGCTCGTTGCTGTATTTACATCCCCTAGCAGCAGCCAGGCTGCCAGCCGATAGGGTGACCTCGTGAAAAATTAGGAAAAGGTGCCCACTTTTCAAGGTGCTGCACTGCCATCTACCAGGAAACTGTCACAACATCTGTACATACTGATAACCATCATGGGTGACTGTGCCCCCTGGAGTTGTGCAATGCACAGCTCCTGCCTGCGCAACGTGGAGCTGGCACAAGGGAGACACTACACACGTGTGCTAAATAAATGTGTTTTTTGTGCCTGAATGTGTTACTTAAAGTGTTAAAAATCCTGCCTCTCGCAGTGACTCGCCTGGCTATGTTTCTGGAGCTGTGTAACTGCTCACAGATACGCTGCCAAGAGGAAACCCAGCTCCTGCCATTTCTCTTCAGCATGGGAGAACTGAACAGGAGTCTTGAGCAGAGGCTCGGACGTGATTCCAGAACAGCCTGGCAGTTCTATCCCTGGGTTAGGAAGATCCCCTGGAGGAGGTCACGGCAACCCACTCCAGTATTCCTGTCTGGAGAAGCCCACAGACAGAGGAGCCTGGCGGGCTACAGTCCATGGGGTCACAAAGTGTTGGACATGACTAAATGACTTACTACATGCACACACACACACACACACACACACACACAAAGGATCAAAGAGGGGGCCATCTCTATTTTCCACGGAGGGAAAACTAAGACCTAGGGAGGTGAAGACTTGTCACAGGCTAGACAGAGTCAGGAGCAAAGCCAAGCAGAATGCTCAGCTGTCCCCTCCCGGCCCGGGGCAGCTGAAACTCCCAGGTCCAGCATGGGTGAGACTGGATTCCTAAGACTCGGAGTCTTGGTGTCTTTTGAGCAGGAGGGTTGCAGGCCGGCAGTCCTGCAAAGTGTTGTCTTGTTCTGGGAGGTGGCCCCAGGCCGGGCAGGTGTGGGTACATCCTCGTGATAGGAGGGCAAAGCTGGAAGGGGCCTTTCCCCCTGACCTGCACGTGAGAGAACTGAGGGATGGCTGGGGGCATACACAGCTGGGGACACTTCTAGCTAATAGCAATACCTGATATGCTCTGGTTTCTTCATTCTAAGCCCAGTGCTCCCCAAGCCAGAATGTTACAGAATGGCTTTTTTTAAAAAAAATTTTAAAGTGTAATAGGGGCCTTCCCTGGTGGCCCAGTGGTTAAGACTCTGAGCTCCCAATGGAGGGGGCACGGGTTCGATCCCTGTTGGGGAACTAAGATCCTGCATCCCACAGGCCGCATGGCTTGGCCAAAAAAAAAGGTAAAAAACCCCCAACAAATGCATTGTGGTTTTGAACTGTGATGATGGAAAAGGCTCTTGAGAGTCCCTTGGAATGCAAGGAGATCCAACCAGTCAATCGTCAAGGAAATCAGTACTGAATCTTCATTGGGAGGATTGATGCTAAAGCTGAAACTCCAATACTTTGGCCACCTGATGCGAAGAACCAATTCATTGGAAAAGACCCTGATGCTGGGAAAGATTGAAGGTGGGAGGAGAAGGGGATGGCAGAGGATGAGATGGTTGGATGGCATCACCCATGTGATGGACATAAGTTTGACAAAAGGCTCTGGGAGTTGGTGATGGACAGGGAGGCCTGGCGTGCTGAAGTCCATGGGGTTGCAAAGAGTCAGACACGACTGAGCAACTGAATGGAACTGATACAGCTTCAGATTGACTGTTTTAACTACTTTTAAGTGTGTAGTTCAGTGACACTGAGTACATTCACAGTGCTTTGCTACCATCACCATCTCCAGAAGTTTGTTTTCTTCCCACATTGAAACTCTGGCCCATGAAACAATAACTCCTCAGTTCTCTCTCCCTCTAGCTCATGGTAGCCACCACTTTCTACTCTGTGAATTTAGCTACTCTAAGTGCAATACGTGGAGTATAAGTGAAATCATACAACGCTTTTGCTTTTGTGTCTGACTTATTCACTTAGCATAATGTCTTTAAGTTTCAACCATGTTGTAGTTTGTGTCAGAATGTCCTCCCTTTTTAAGATTGAATAATATTCCTTTTATGTATATACTGTTTTGTTTATCTGCTTATCCACTGATGGACATTTGTGTTATTTCCATGTTTGGCTATTGTGAATCATGCTGTTATAAACATGAGTATACCAATATTTGTTTGAATTCCTGCTATCAGTTCTTTTGGGTATATATCTAGAATTGGCATTGCTGGACCATATGTAATTGTGCATTTAATCTTTTTATGGAATTGCCATACTATTTTCCACAGGAGCTGCACCATTTCACAGTCCCACCAACAGTGCATAAGGGTTCCAATTTCTCCATATCCTTGCCAATACTTGTTATTATCATATTTCTTTTAATTTAAAAAACAGTAGCTATACAGATAGGTGTGAAGAGGTATCTCTTTGTGGTTGGTCCATTTTTCCGTCTATAAATACAGGCTTTTCTTCTGGTCTTCAGAGTTTTCATGTTGTTCAGCTGTCTTTACATTATTTCTGAGAGACGAGCTTCATTCTCCCCTTTAACAGATGGAGAAAGGAGACCTTGGAACCCAGCTTATAGGTGGGAATGGCCAGGACCCCCCTTTGTTCTGCGTGCAGTGCAGGGCCTTGCTGTGCCTGCTGGACAGTCCCGTGGGAAGTCATCCTGGACTGGAGCTCGGGCCGTGGGAGAAAGCGAAGCTGACTTGGTTGGGGCCCCACCTCTGCACTGGCATCCTCTGGGGTATAAGACAGTCTGATACTTGCCGCCTCAGGGCCAAAGATGCTTGTGGTTGTTTTCACTGGGATAGAAGAAAAAATACTTTGAGTTCCAGCTGAGGGTTTCCACGGCAGATTCACATGATACAGTTTGAAGCTATCCCAGATTCAGAGAAGGAACAGAAGCAACCTTTGAAGATTTCAAAGCTTACCTTAGGGAAAGCTGGGAGTTCCCTGGCAGTCCAGTGGTTAGGCTTTCACTATCCTGGCTGGGGAACTTAGGTTCCACAAGCTGCTTGTAAACAGACCCAGAATCCACGCCATTGAGCATCAGGGGTGCCCGCTCCGGGACTGCCTGAGAACTGCTCATGTCTGCATTTTGACAGGGCTAGTGTCCCCCACCAGAAGACTCTTGGGAGTCCCTTGGGCTGCAAGGAGAGCCAACCAGTCCATCCGAAAGGAGATCAGTCCTGGGTGTTCATTGGAAGGACTGATGCTGAAGCTGAAACTCCAGTACTTTGGCCACCTCATGCGAAGAGTTGACTCATTGGAAAAGACCCTGATGCTGGGAGGGATTAGGGGCAGGAGGAGAAGGGGTCGACAGAGGATGAGATGGCTGGATGGTGTCACCGACTCGATGGACATGAGTTTGAGTAAACTCCGGGAGTTGGTGATGGACAGGGAGGCCTGGAGTGCTGCAATTCATGGGGTCGCAAAGAGTCGGACACGACTTAGCAACTGAACTGAACTGAACTGAACTGAACTGAATGCCCCCCACTCCAGTGTTCTTGCCTGGAGAATTCTATGGACTGAGGAAACTGGTGGGCTATAGTTCATGGGATAGCAAAAGTCGCAAAGACATGACTGAGCAGTGAAAACTTTCACCTTTTTCACTTGCAATGAAAATAAAAGCTTTAGCTAACACCATGGTGCTCAAAATGTACCTGACACAATTGTTAAGTGATTTATACTGTTAATTTCATAATAAATTCATAGCAACTTTATGAGGTAGGGACCATTATTATGTCCATTTTACTTTTGAGAAAATGGGGGCCCAGGGTGATTAATTAACTTGTCCACTGTTACACAGCTGGTAAATGAAGTTGAGATCTGAACCAAGACAGCTTGGCTCCAGAATCAGGCTTTGAGAAATTTGAAGAAAAGATCAAGGTCAGAAGCCTGATTTAGTAAGACATTGCTTTTCCAAAGCACTTCATCGTTTATAGTGTTTTATATGTTTCATTTAATCTTTATAATAACTCAATGAGGCAGACACTCATATCATTCTTATTTTGACAGAGGTAAACACTGAGGCCTGGAGGCATTCAGGGACTTTCAAAAGAAAGCTGGCATAGAGTGTTGATGAAGGTTGGAGAAAGGGGATCCTGGGCACTGTTGGTGAGAGTATAAATCGATGCAGTCACTATGGCAAACGTTATGGAGGTTCCTCAAAAAAATTAAAAATGAAGCTACCGTATGACCCAGAAATCTTCCTTCTGGGTATATATATACAAAGGAAATAAAATCAGGCTATTAAAGCGATATCTGTGGTCTCATGTTTACTGCAACAGTAAACATTATTCACAATAGCCAAGCTGCAGAAACAACATGAGCATCTGCCAACGGATGAATAAAGACCCCCCCATATATATATATATATATATATATATATATATATACACATATACATACATGGACCTTTAGGGATTATGCTAAGTGAAAAAAAGACAAAGGAACATACTACAAGATTTCACTTATATATAAAATCTAAAAAAGTCAAACCCATAGAAACAAAGAGTAAAATGGTGGTTTCCAGGGCCTGGGCCAGGGGTGGCGGGTTGAGGAGGAGTTAGAAGTTGATCAAAGGGTACAAAATTAGAAGATGAATAAATTCTGGGGATCTAATGCACAGCTTAGTGACTGTAGTCAACAATAATATGTTACATACTTCTAAGTTGCCAAGAATGAAAGTGAAAAAGTGAATCACTCAGTGGTGTCTGACTCTTTGGGACCCCATGGGCTGTAGCTCCCCAGGCTCTTCTGTCCATGGAATTCTCCAGGCAAGAATACTGGAGTGTGTAGCCATTCCATTCTCCAGGGGATCTTCCCAACCCAGGGATCCAACCCAGGTCTCCCACATTGCAGGCAGGTTCCTTACCATCTGAGCCACCAGGGAAGCTCAAGTTGCCAAGAGACTGGATCCTCAATTTCTCTCCACAAAAAAGAAATGGTAACGATGTGACTGATGAATGAGTTAGTTAATGCTATGGTGATTATCATTTTGCAATAAATTAAGTATCTCAACATCAGCACATAGAACACTTTAAGCTTATGTACATCAATTATGTATCAAAGAAAAAGAAAAAGAAAGAAACACAAGAAGAGAAAAAGACCCAAGAAGCCCTCCTGGAGCTGCCACTGACCCTGTCTGACTCCATATCAGTCTCTTTTCCATAATCGAGTCTGGGTGGCAGGGCTGGCTTCCTGCTTGCAGCCTCGGCCATGTCCTCACCTCTGAGTACCCTCTACTGCTGCCTGGCATTTCTGAGCTGATCTGGCTGCATGTGCATCACAGCTGGTTTTGAGTTGGTGGACACAGCTGCACAGAGGAGAGTTAGCAGAATGGTGGGGAGCTTGGTAGCACTTGAACAAAGGGTGGGGAGAAGCTCAGAGGCCCATTGGGCTGGAGAAAAGTGGGTGGAAGGGATGCTCCTTAAGGGCCAAGGGATTTGCCTTTTGTCCTGCAAGTACTGGGAGCCACTGAAGGTTTCTGAGGAAGACAATGGCAAAACCAGGGCTGGGCTTTGGGAGGCAGGATTTAGTCCCTGTGTGACCCGCGGCCTGTGCCCTCTACTAGATGAGTTCCCAAAGCCTGTCTTCCCACTTTGCATGTGACATCCTTCTATCACTGACTGAAGGGCTGTCAACTCCCAAAGGTCACTGGCCCCTGAAGAGATTTCGTTGTTTAATCTCCAAGTCATGTCTGACTCTTTTGCGACCCATGAACTGTAGCCCATCAGGCTCCTCTGTCCATTGGATTTCCCAGACAAGAATACTGGAGTGCGTTGCCATTTCCTTCTCCAGGGGATCTTCCCGACCCAGGGATCAAACCCGCGCCTCCTACGTCGGCGGGTGGATTCTTTACTACGGAGCCACCAGGGAAGCCCTCCTTCTGGGCAGAAGCTCCTGTGTTCGGTCTGTAGTCTAGAGACTGGAAAGCCCACGCTGGAAACTTTGTGGTGACAGGTATTCTGGTGTTCTTAGTCCCAGGAACTGAAGTTAGGTTTTTTCTCCCTCTTCCCGCCCCTGCCCCCTGCCTCTTCTGGATTCCTCCCTCTTCTTTCCCTGGAGAAACTCCTGTTGACCTTTCCAGACCCAGCCGGGTGATCAGTCTCCTGTGGTGGCTCCTGACTCCCTCACAAAATGTGAGTGCTGCAGCACCTAAACTCCGACAAGACTTGTGGAGTCCCTATTCTCCTTACGCTGCAGATATATTTATTTGCCTTATTCTCCCAGCTACACTCTGAGTGTCCTGAGGGAACCGTCTTGTCTTTGCTATTTCTATATTCAGCTCAGAGCCTGGCAGGGTTAAATACTTAATGGGGTGCAGTCCTTCAAGCATATGTATCACCTGCTGACTGATGCATATGTATGCTAGGCATTGGAATGCAGCAATGAATAGACCAAAGAAAATTCCCCTTCCGCCACCCTGGCACTCTCAGTCTATGTGACCTCCGCTTCTATAAATACTTTCTGAGGGACAGACTTCCCGCTCCCTTTCTCAGATCTGGGAGAATGGACTTTGACTGCTTGAAGAGGAGAAGAAGCTCTTTCTTTAAGGGTGAGGACCGTTTGCCTTGTATCCTGCAAGCACCAACAGAACACAGTTCTCTGGCATTGGTAGGTTGTAGTTGCGTGCTATACAGGTGTTGGATGGACTTTGGAGTAGACTTAGACTTCGGGTAAGATTTTTCTTAAGGCTTGGGCCAAGGCAACCCCTGGACCTGTGCAATGAGAACACTGCCAGTTCCAGGACTTCTCTACAAAAGGACTGGATTTTAGAGGCAGATGGGGCCTGACTCGATGCAGTCAGACTACAAAATAATCAGTTTTAATTCTAGACCGTGCTTCAGAGGTCTTCCTCACTCTGTGCACTTTCCCAGATCCAGGACTTCCTTTTGAGTTTTAGAAGCAGCAACTTGCAGATGTCCAACCTGCCTCAGGAAACATGAAAAGACAGGCTGGTGAGAGGGGCGTCACGGCAGACACGGCAGCTCTGTGGTGACAGAGTTACTGAAGCACCTTCTTCCCTCCCTCCAACACATGCACCCACCAGCTGTCAAGGTCTCAGGAGACCACAGAGAAAAGGCACTGGAGCCGGGACTCCAGAGTTTCCTATAACTCACCCCCATATGCAGGGCATATGGGTCCCTGCCAGGCTTGCCCACTGACCCAGCTGGGCAAGGTGATGTCCTCCTTTGGAACTCAGTTTCCACATGAGTGACGTGAGGAGGGATGAGTAACGGACGGCCTTAAGGGCTCTTGTGGCTTTTTGTAGGAAACAGCAGGAGCTCAGGTGTCAGATAACACCTGATTTTATTTTTATTTTTTATTGATTTATTTTTTTAAATTTTGGCTCCACTGAATCTTCATTGTGGCACGCAGGCCTTTCCTCTAGTTGGGGTCTGGGCTTCGTTGCCCCATGGCAGGTGGGATCTTAGTTCCCTGGTCAGGGATCAGACTCCCATCCCCTGCACTGGAAGGCAGATTCTTAACCACTGGATCACCAGGGAAGTCCCTGGAAATAGATGATTTTAAAAGGAAGAAAGCTTGGGAAGTGGGTACAGTGGTGAACATGCCCCCTCTTCTTTTCCAGTGCGCCGATCCAAGGCGGCTGACGAGGAGAGGAGCCGCCGAGCCCAGCGCGCCCGGGACGAGTACCAGCGTCACTCGCTCCGCGCCATCCAGAAGGGCACCGTTGCCGGACTCAGCTCCAGGTTCCAAGAGCTCGGCCAGAGCCATGAGCAGGAGGCGAGACTCGACCACCGCCTCCCAGGCCCGGGGCCGCTTTCACCCCTGGCCATGCCTGGCAGGTGGGTCGTGGTGTTGTTTGAGACCTTTGGTTATTACCAACAATGCCCTTAATAAGTAACCTTGTAGACATTAATTTTATACTCGGGCAACTATTATTTACAACAGAGATTCCCAAAAGTGGGACCACTGGATTAAGGGCTACATGTATTTATAGTAATGATAGTTAAGTTCAATTTGTCCTCCACAGAGATAGTACTAGTGAACACTCTCATTCTTTAGCCTTGCCAGCAGTATATTGTCAGATTTTTGTTTTTTGTGAGAAATAATATCTCAGTGAAAGTTTAAACCTGCATTTCTGTTTATGCATGAGGTGAAGTATTTTGTATATGTTTAAGGGTTTTTGATATTTCCATACCTGTCTCTTCCTTTCCTGCCTCTTCATTGTGTTATTGGTCTTTTTGTCATCTATTTTTTTGTTTATTATTATTCAGTTGCTGAGTCGTGTCCAACTCTTTGCAACCCCATGGACTATGGCACACCAGGCTCCTCTGTCCTCCACTGTCTCCTGGAGTTTGCTCAAATTCATGTCCACTGAGTCAGTGATGCTGTCTAACCATCTCATCCTCTGCCTTCTCCTTTTGCCTTCAATCTTTCCCGGCATTAGGATCGTTTCCAATGAATCAGCTCTTCACATCAGGTGGCCAAAATATTGGAGCTTCAGCTTCAGCAACAGCCCTTCCAGTGAATATTCAGGGTTGATCTATTTTTAGGAACTCCTAAAATATAGGGGGAAAGATTCTTTTCTTTATGATAAAACATTTTTTCCCCCTCAATCTGTCATTTGTCTTTTGACTTTTACGATAACATTTTCTGTCGTGCAGGAATTCTTGATTTTTATGAAGTCAGAGTTTCTTTTATGTTTACTGGATTTAGAGACATAGTTAGAAGTCTTTTTCCTCTTGTGCTTTTTTTTTTTTTTAAGGAGACGAATAATTTGTCCTTCAGGCCCAGAAGACAGAGCTGCATGGACTGTTGCAGTCTGGCTCCAGGCTCTCTGGGTGTAGCTGTCAGTAGGGGAGAAGAGACAGCCACAGCGAGCCACCTTGGAGGGGGTAGGGGGACTGGGGACCAGGCAGATGGAATGGCAGACCCAGGCACCGGAAGCCATGAATCAGCCTCCTTCCTGTGGCTGCCCTATGGCACAGGTCCCTGTGGCCTCACTGCCCTCAGCACTGTGGTGCCAGCACACGCTTGCCTGGCTATACTGGGGGCAGACACATGGTTGATAGGAGAGAGCTGCAGGTGCAGGAGCAAGGCTTCTGGCCAGGTGGCCTCTTGGAGCACCTCGCCCTAGCATTTACATTCTGGGGAATCAGATTCTCTACTTGGAAACAGAGGGACAAGAGTGAATGAATTTTCCTTGCTGTCGTTTACAACCTCCTCTTGCCTTCTAAGGAGAATGAGTCTTAGAAACCAGAGGATTTCCCCCCACTCCCCCAAGCATAGTTATTTACTGGGGAATGCACGTGTGAAGGAAGAGGCTGGGGGCAGGACTGTTGTTTCATAAAGAGAAGGGGACTCTGAGGTTCCTGAGAAGAGGGAAATCCTGAAGGGTGGATACAGGGGAGCAAAACTGGTTAGAGGGGCTCTGCTTGTGGAGGTGCCTGTGGGGAGGAAGGGATTTGGAGAACAGACCCCACTGATCCTGCCTTTGAGCTGTTCAGTGGAACCTCACCCTCTGTCTTTCTTGTGTGTTAGTTGCTCAGTCATGTCCAGCTTTTTGTGACTCCATGGACTGTAGCCCACCAGGCTCCTCTGTCCATGGGAATTCTCCAGGCAAGAATACTAGAGTGGGTTGCCATGCCCTTCTCTGGGGGATCTTCTCAACCCAGGGATCGAACCCAGGTCTCCTGCATTACAGGAGGATTGTTTACTGTCTGAGACACTAGGGAAGCCCTGTCTTTATTATTGAATCTTTTAAAAAATCTGCAGTGTTCACTACTGCACATGAGTTACATGGATTCATTCTAGGGCAAGAAAAATACGAGCTCGTTCTGGGGTTTACCAAGAAGTCCTGGGCTCATCATCCATTTTTGTTGGTGCAGAGGAAATGCAATGACTGCATGAGGGGACAGCTGATGTTTATTTTATAAGAGATGATGATAGTGGTGGTGAATTCTAAATGCCAGCACTATTAGGTGGACCAGACAGCAATGACAGTGAGAATTTGCCAGGCTTCTATCACTCAGGTGGAAAGGTGAAAAAGTTACAGTTGTTTAAGGTGGGCCCAAAGTCTGCTCTGCTTTCATACCATAAATTAATGCAATGGAATTTTGTTACATGAGCTTTCCTGGTGATTCAGTGTTAAACTGTTAAAGAATCTCCCTGCCAGTGCAGGAGACATGAGTTTGGTCCCTGGGTTGGTAAGATCCCCTGAAGAAGGAAATGGCAACCCACTCCAGTATTCTTGCCTGGAAAATCCCAAAGACAGAGAAGCCTGGCGGGCTGCAGTTCATGGGGTCACAAAGCAGTTGGGCATGACTTAGCGACTAAACAACAACAACAACAAATCTTGCTTCATATCCACAGACAGTGGTGCATGCTGTTATGGAGCATATGCTGTCAAACCCTTACTGGGCTTCGTGTTAGTATGGCTCCAATAAAACAGAATTTCTGTACACATCCAGGAGCTACTGTACAGACACAAAAACAAGTAAAATCTGGGCTTTTGTGGGAAATATCAGAAAGCATGCACGTAGTGGCCCTGTTCATCTCACTCTCGGGGTCTTCAGACCCTCACAGATCGCTGGTCAAAAGTCAGCCAGTATACTGCCTTGTTCCTGCCCTGCTCTCTTTCCTTTGTCCTTTTCCTTTTTATTTTTTGGAGGTGAAACTCAGCCATTTTCAGAGCAGATTGAGGCTGTTCCCTGTCCTGATACTGCATCATAAATCAAGAAAGCTAATTGGCCAAGACAGGTGTCCCCTTAGGTGGCAGTGTCAGGGGAGATGGGCGGGGAGATGGAGAGAGGCAAAACCAGCATCCTCTTCAGTGGGGGTTTGGGGAGGGTGGAGGACACGCACAGATAATGATTTTGCTGATGTTACATTAGGATCCTTCTTCATAGATTCTGCTGTTTATGCCCTGGCCTTTTTTCTCCCTCAGACATCCCCTCCCGTCCTATTTCCCGCTTGCACTTGTGTGACGTTTTTTTACATTAGAAGAAATGTTGGCCTTACCAGGCAACAGGCGGGATCCCAGTTCCCAAACCAGGGACTGAACCTGAGGAACCCCACCCCACTCCTGGATTGGAAGCATGGAGTCTTAACTACTGAACCACCGGGCTGCCAGGAAAGTCCCCCTCCTTTAAAAAATTTTTTTTTACTGGAGTATAGTAGCTTTACAATGTTATGCTAGTAGCCTTTTTTCTCCCAAAGCAAGTGATAACAGTTTTCTTTTGGGGAAAAATATGAACAGCTGGTACCTTATAATCTGCAAAGTGCCCTCAAGTACCTGGATTTATTTAATCCTTTCCACAAGCGTGCGTGTGGGCATCGGGCTTGTTCACAGTGGTCTTCCCGGCTCCCTCCCCCTCCTTCCTGCCCCGGCCCCTGCCCCCTACCTCATGCCTCTCCCACCACTTCGGTGGTCTCTGTCTCAGCAGGACCTGGGAGCGGCCCCTGCGCCCCGTCTCCAGAGAAGTCATAGTCCGCTGGTTTAAGGAGGAGCAGCTGCCTCGCCGAGCAGGCTTCGAGAGGAACACCAAAGCCATCGCCCCCTGGTTCCACGGTAGGCTGACTTTCCAGGTCCCTGGGGCAGGTTCCCACATCTCCGCCTCCCTCTGGGGTTGGGGCAGAGTCAGGGACCGCTGCAATCAGGGGAGTGAGGACGTTAGACTCTGCTAATTCTGCTCTGGCCCCACAAAGACAGGTGGTCTCCCAGGGCTAAGGCTCAATGCTCCTGGTCGTCTGCAGAGAGGGGAGTGGAGAGAGGTCTGGCTGGCCTTTCTGTGCTCACTGAACGTGCTGAGCTCGAGGCACAGGCTTCGATGTCCCCATGGCATGTGCTGAAACACTGAGTGACCTTCACAGAGACCGTTAGAGACCACGGCTTAACATCTCTGTGCGGGAGTCCAGGGGCCACAGGCCCCCAGGGCTCCAGACGTGCACTGCTCTCTCTGATGGGAAGGGGATGAACACGACTCTTGCCCACTGCCCTCACCTAACAACCTGCCTGGTCATCAAGGGCCCCTCAGAGGCATTTCTCTCTGGGCATTATGACCCCCTTCCTTCTCCTGGGCCTCCATATACCCAACAGAAGGATGGAGGGGCTCTTTATGGCTCAGAAAGAAGACAGCCAATGTTTATGTGTGACCTCATTATGTGTACCTGGAGCTGGTCCCAGGGATTCCCTGCCTGTAACTTCTGTCTCAGTTATGTGTCCCTGTAGCCCCTGGGAGAGCTTCCATTGGGATCACTGCTTTCCTTTTTATTCATACATTATTGTAATCATGGAAGCACAAAACCAGCATCTTAGTCACCTGCATAGTGTGTGACTCAAAAAATTTTGTTGAGGTGGGGGTTTGTCAGGGCCATTGGCTGCTCTGCCAGTGGAGAAGGCATGGCAGAGGACCTCAAATTTATCTTTAGCTTTATTTTTTATCCCAGTTTTTAAAATGTAATTTTTATATTGTCACAGAGCAAACAGAAATGTGATTTAAGTCTTGCAATTCACATAACTGATTCTGTGTTCTTCTGAGAGTTCTACCATAAAGCGTGCAGAAACATTGCTAATACATGGACCTGAGCTATTTAGTGACAAAGTTTTCATTGATCTGTGACAAGAGGAAAGAAAAAAGCTCATATATGGAGGGTGGCCAGCCATCTTTGCTTGGAAAGGACTGTGTCATATTCAAAGATCATATCCTCTCCTCAGTTTCAGTGTTAACATGTCCTGTCTCTTATGAATTGATGGTGATAGTAAGCAGTGGTTATTTTTTTATATATGGCCTTTGCTCAGAAAAGCAAAAAGGGAGGAATCCCGTGGTTGGTTTCCACACTTTTTCTTTGATTTGTTGTTGTTTTTTAGTAGCTAAGTCATGTCCTACTATTTGCAACGCTATGGATTGTAGCCTGCCAGTCTCCTCTGTCCGTGGGATTCTCCAGACAAGAATACTGGAGTGGGTTGCCATTTCCTCCTCCAGAGGCTTTTTATTAATAACTTATACCTGAAATCCCAAAGTCTGGAAGGCCCGGTGTGGTCCAGCTGCTTTCCCGTTGTAGCAATTCCCTATAGCCTTCTTAGTGGGGCTCCCCCTTGCTAATCTCTACTAGAGGAGCAACCTCCTGCCCCCAGTCAACTGTTAGGGAGTCGCTGCTGCAGGTTGGCTGGGGCTCTGCTCTTGGCTGATCTTGGCTGGGCATCATCACTGGGGCGGGGGGATTCTGCTCCGTGTAGCTCTCATGCTCCTCTTTGGGCTGTCAGGCCAGCCTGGGCACGCTCTTCTCAGGAGCCAGAAAGCAAGTGGCAGCATGCCAGGCTCTTGAAGTCTAGCCTCCAAACCAGCATGCTGTCGCTTTCACCTCCTGCCATTGGCCACAATGTGTCACAGAGTTGAGAAGGTGGGAAAAATGTTCTGCTCCTTTCATGTGAGGAACTGCAAAGCCATGTGTCGAAGAGTGTGAAGACAGGGAGGGGAGGAGAATTTGAGCCAATAATGCAACTGATCACAATCCTAATGTAAATCTTTTCTTTCCTGGGGTAAGCATTCATCATTAATTTAGTTGAATTTTAGGTGAAAAATTCAGGTGTGAAAAGGACTCCTATGATTGTATTTCTTCCCTTCTGTCAAACACATTTGGCTGCGTTGTTGAACTGTAATCCAAAGAGCAATGTGGACCAGGAGTCTGAAGATCTGGGGCCCTCTCTAGAACCTAGTAGCTTTGTGAGCTTGGGTGTTTCCTTTCAATTCCTCATCTGTGACCATAACATCGACTCCATGGGATATGTATGAAGATCAAGCCAACAAATGTGCGCTGTCCATGAGACATGAGCATGGGTGCTGATGCCCCCTGGTGTCTGAGACTCCTCCTCTCTCGAGAAACAGTCTGGGAAAGTGGACTCAGAGCATAGAGGGGAGGGGAGGAGGAGGTGGCTTCCCACTGGGACCACGGGGCTCTTGATAAAAGTCTCCTCTGTTAAAAAGAGAGAAAATGTAAAGTCGTTCCTCCTTTCTCCTGTGTTCATTGTTATGTTCCAGGGGTTCTAAGAGAGATTTCTGGTTATATAAAAATACTCATGAGAAAAGCTATTGCATATAAGCTTGGCTTTGGGGGAAAAAGTATCTATTTTTGGACTTCAACATGTATCTGGAACGATTAAGAATATCCTCGTCTAAACACTGCCTCAGTCAGAACCCATTTCTCCTCCTGAGCTTTACTTCTAAAAATCAGTCACACCTGGTTCATGGCTTATTGTCTTGGCAGCAACCCACTGGCTGTCTCCAGAGGACTTGCCCTGAGGGCTTGGCAGGGACTGCTGGTGCGCAGTGAAGGGTGGAGTTGGGGCTTGGGTGCTGGGAATGGGCCTCCTGATGGCCTGTCCTGCACTCAGGTGGGGTGTTCACCTCTTAACTGTTTCTGACAATCACCAGGGCAGGGCATTCCCCATCCATGTAGTCGGTGCAGCTTGTAGGGACCCAGCAGTTGAGGTTGGCTCCCGTGCAAAGCAGAGCTCCCAAGTGGAATGGGCACTGCTTCCTACCTTCCCACGCTGTGTCTTCAGGACACATGTGGAGGAGAGGATGGTTGAAGGTCCCAGAGCTGCAGGGTTCTAGGGTGGGCCCATCCCTTCAGGCTCTTTGTCCACCTTATTCTTAACCACAGCACATCTGATTGTGTTTGAAGCAGGGGAAGGCCATAGAAGTTATAGAAGTCATTTTTAGTAATTATTTGGGGGAAGGGAATGTTTGTCTTGCAAATGTGTGTGTGTGGGGGGAACAAAGCCACTAGTCCCCAATCTCTGGAGTCCCATCTGGAAAAAGGGAGATCGTTAAGTGGATTCAGGGCTGGGAGTTCTAAAGAGACACATTTCACTTCAATAGAAGAAAGATGGTTGCAGCTACTGTTGGGCAGACGGACGGCTAGTGGACTCTTCAGATGGGTGACCAGAGGGCCTTTAAGAATGTCTGTTCTCAGCGTCTGGTTTGCAGTGTGATTCTGCTGGCACTGCCCCAGGACCACTGGTCTTATTCCCCCCTCAAGCTTCCAGAGTTTTCTCAGGTTGTTGAAAGCATGGGAAAGGTTGGCCAAGGTGTGCGGTTAGCCACAGAGCGGGCACCTGGGTGGGAGTCTGTGGGCTAAGGAGTGAGGGTATTTTCTTCCTAATGACTGTTGGGCTTCTTCGTCTTATTTGTGTCTCTATTACTGGTACTGTCTTCAGTCCAGGAACTGAGGCTCAGGCAGTGGACACCCCCTTCTGGATGGCTCTTCCAGGAGTCCTGTGGGAAGTGGGGGAGCAGACACACCAGGCTGTCCTGCAGAGAGGCAGTCCCCCCAAGGAGGTGGGAAGGATTGTGCCTGGGGAGGCAGAGGGTGAGAGGCAATGTGGTCTGCCCCAGCTGCGTGCTCTGGGAGGTCACATCCTCTCTGAGCTTCATGGAACAGAAAGGACCTGGCCTGGCTGATCAGTATCCATTGGTGATCCTCTTGGCAGGCTGCTGCCCTGGGGTCTTGTGTGTTTGCCTGGCTGTGTAGATGTGCAGAGTGGTTGGATGTGCGCTGTCTCAGAGGGACTCTCAACTTCTTGAGTTACTCATGGTTCGCCCTCTACAGATAGCATCACTGATGGCCAGAAAAGCTTGAGAAATAACCCTTATTTACCCAGTAGTAAGTATGGGAGCTGGGAATGGCTCTGGCCCCCAGTTTTTGTTCGTCCATTCTGGTGGCTCCTTGAATATACAGCTGGCCAGGGAGGGAGACTGGGGCAAAGAGTGCCTCCTCTGGATTCACAATCCCTTTACTGTGTATTCACTTGAACTTCTTTCATGCATAGCTCAAGTCCTTTTATTTTATTTATTTTTTGGCTGCACTGGGTCTTTGTTGAGGCACTTGGGGTTATTTGCTCTGAGGCAGGTGGGATTTCATTAATAGTTCCCCAACCAGGGATTGAACCTGTGTCCTCTGCATTAGAAGGCAGATTCTTAACCTCTGGACCACCAGGGAAGTCCCCTTGAGTTCTTTATTTTAGATCTCACCCCTTCTCATTCCTCGGACTTTCCAGAGCAGAGCTGCCTCTAGTTCCTAACCTAGCTTGAAAATCAGAGAATGCCTTGTTCAGTCTTCGGGATCAATCTCGGAAGCTAGAGTGTCTGGGTCTGAGAAGGAGAGAGTGAGCCAGCTGAGGCTTTTGTCCTCAGCTCCCAAGAACAATAGGATAGGAAACTATGGTGAGACTTTGGAACCTGTTGAGAGGTGGCAGCCAGAATTGGGGTGGGGTGGGTGGGTAGTGGGGACCTGAGCACCAAATCCATGTGAAGCAAGAACTAGCTGAAGAAACCAGCGGTCATGAAAGTAACGGTGGTGTTATGAAGATTAAGTGTATAATATTTATAAAGTGTTTAGAACTTGCAATAAATGCTTCTACTTGTTATATGGAATAAATAAACACAGTAGCCTTTGGAGATGCATATCAGGATTTGAAGCATGTGAATGGTGGCTTCATACCCTAGGGTACACCACTTCTGTCACTTGGAAGTAAAGAAAAAGATGACATCAAACAACTCTTCACAAAAGGAAGATGGTATGTATTTAGCCTTCCCTACCGGAGAAGGCAATGGCACCCCACTCCAGTATTCTTGCCTGGAAAATCCCATGGATGGAGGAGCCTGGTAGGCTGCAGTCCATGGGGTCGCTAAGAGTCGGGTGCGACTGAGCGACTTCCCTTTCACTTTTCACTTTCATGCATTGGAGAAGGAAATAGCAACCCACTCCAGTGTTCTTGCCTGGAGAATCCCAGGGACAGAGGAGCCTGGTGGGCTGCCATCTATGGGGTTGCACAGAGTCGGGCACAATTGATGTGACTTAGCAGCAGCAGCCTTTCCTACAAAAAGTAAAAGTCTGAATTTTCTTTCATTATGAATATGATACCCATCTTGAAATTTTAAAAAAAAACTGTGAGGGATAACACATGGGTCATTTGGAAGGGATGGTTAGCATGTTACCATCCATCATGTCAAGTCAGATGGCTGATTTTCCTCTCCAGAGCAGAATTTGGAATGGAAAATTTCCACCAACTCTCATCCTAAATGCAAACATTTCTAAAGAAGAAAAAAAGTAGGTCGGTTGACCTACTTTCTTCATAAGTTCTTGCTTAAGCTGTTCCAACTAAGAAATAAAGGAACATTTTTTCTTCTTCTTCTTCTTTTTTTTTTTTTTTAAATTGTGCACTGGCTATAGGGTCTCAAAAAAAGATCACAAAGAGGAGTGGAATTATTTTTTGCTTTAGAAAAGCATTGATTGTAATGGGGTTCTCAAGATTTTAACTCTTTCCTTTCTGCTGGTTCCATGTTTCTGATTTAAGGCCCTTTGTGTCTTGTCTATCTGACACTTTTTCATTTTCGGTGTTTTGCTGAGATTGTTTTGTGATGCACAGGTGTGGGTAACTAAAGTGTGTGGAAAGGGACAGACGTTGGAGGATCTAGATGGCTTGGATTCGATAGAACTGATTTTTAAATTTTCTATCTGGATTAAATAAAAGCACAGAGTAACAATATACTGTGATTTCTGTTGTTCTTGATTTAATATACTTCTGATGGTCTCATCATATTTCTGGTGGTTGCAAGGGATTTTTCCTAATTTGCTGACTCTGGGAAGTTTCTATCATCAGTTAGACTCAGGAAACTGCCTTTAGGTTTTCCTTGCTCCAGGACCTGTAGTCTAGTTTCCCATGGATCCCCAGCCCCAAGCTTGTCCTAGCCCTGGGACGAAGGGCTCCAGCTCATGCCAGAACCTTTTCATGGTCTCACATTTTTATGATGACAGGCATGAGATGGAAGCCTTGGGGTGGGAGGCATAGCTGCTGTCTTCCAATCACTAATGTCTTCCAGGTCAGGGGCCTCAAGAAATGGAACACTTTTGAAAATCACAGGGTGCTAACTTTGATTCAATCTGACCATGTTTTTTTAGCAGTTAGTTGTCCTGAGATGGAATAAACTACCTCCAGGAGCCATGAGCACACCTACTGCTGAGATGTGTAAACAGAGGCCAGACAGCCCTTCAGTCAAGACAGTGAAGGCTTGGCTTGTCTGGTTTAATGGGGGTTAGGTCAGATTACATGACTTTTCTCCCCTGCCTTCCCACCACGAGCTCTTCTTTGCTTATCTAGAAACAAATATGGTGGCTTTGACATTTGCTAGAGAATGAAGTCCGGTTGCTACAGTAGTTGAGAGGCTTTCTGGAAATGACTTTTATAATACTTATGCTTAAGTAGTAAAAGTCTGTCATACTCAAATTACCTTGTTTAATAATTAAGTTCTTTATAGATTCACTTGTCAGAGCCATCTGCCTGCATGTGTGCATGCTGAGTTGCTCTAAAGCTTTGCGACCCTATGGACCATAGCCTGCCAGGCTCCTCTGTCCATGGGATTCTCCAGGCAAGAATACTGGAATGGGTTGCCATTCCCTTCTCCAGGGCATCTTCCCAACCCAGGGATCAAACCTAAGTCTCCTGTGTCTCCTGCATTGGAAGATGAACTCTTTACTACTGAGCCATCAGGGAAGCCCCATTTGCCTACAGCTTTCATTTAAAATATAGATGATGCTTTTACATGTTGAGATCACATGCCTCCTCATCAGTCCCCAGAAGTGCACAAGGCAGGAGGGTGTCCCCTGCTCTAGGTTGCAGCCTCCTAGAAACACTTCCTGCAGGGGATCAGTGTGGCTAGTGTGGCTTGCAATTAACATGTGTTTCCTCCTGCAATCGTCATGAATAGACTGTCTGCCCCCCAAGCAGAGCTCACAGTGCTACCAACATTTGTACAGCCACATTTCAAGCTTATTTAAATGTACAATGAAAATGCAGTGTACTTTTCTATAATTTCTCTGATCTCATGAAGTTATCACCACCCCCTTTTACCCCTCTAGGTAGTGGAGAAAAAATAAACTCTCATCCATCCCGTTTAGTGTCATTCTTTTCATTATGGTTATCTTTAGTTAACTTGGTCCTTTTGGGGAGAATGGGCTTTAGGATTGCGGTTGTCTTACCCCACTCCCCGCTTCTCTCCAAAAGGGCATCTGAGTGTCAGAGTCTTCTTTGCACTTGTGGGGAGATGGTCAGGGGCAGGACTGCAGTGCAGTTGTCTAGACTTTGCATGAGGATGTGCAACTGAGGGTATGAGAGAGGCCAAGATTTGGGCCTCTGATCTGCTTCCAGGACCTGTCCCCTGCTTGGGGCCACATCTATCTGGAGGTGCTCAGAGGTAACACTTGGATTGGTAGCATCCCTGGGCAGGTGTTGCCTGATCTGGTACCATTCCTCAGGTGTACACTGGTCTGTATTCATGGGGTTTGGTTGGTTTGCCTCATGTGTGGGGTCACACCAGCTTTTATGTTTTAACTGGTAATTTAGTGAAAATTTCATTTGTGCTTTGTGTCTGGTAAACATCAAACATCCAGTATTTCATTTATCCCTCATCCTGTGCTTAGTCCCTCAGTCATGTCTGACTGTTTGTGACCTCATTGACTGTAGCCTGCCAGGCTCCTCTGTCCATGGGGATTCTGCAGGCAAGAATGCTGGAGTGGGTTGCCATGCACTCCTCCAGGGAATCTTCCCAACCCAGGGATTGAACACAGGTCTTCTGCATTGCAGAAGGATTCTTTACCAGCTGAGCTACCAGGGAAGCCTGCACAACTCTCTGGAAGAGGTAATAATAATACTTGTCAGAGTTTGAGGTTGTTGAATTGTCTGGCCAGGGGCACTAGGGAGCAGGCTCCTGTGTAAGGTATTTAAATCATTTGTTGATTATTAACATTAAGCTTCTGTTTTATGTGAGACACTGTGCTAAGTACGGGGCATATGGTGGTTAGCAAAACTGACAATTTCCTTTTCCTTGTGGCACTTACATTCACTTGCAATTAACAGAAAGCTATCAAACCGATATATTCAAAAGAGATTAGTCCAGCTTCAGGCTTTGCTTGATTCAGGGAGCTTGTTTTCAGCAACTGTCCTCTCTCTATCTCTCAGCTCTGTTGCTCTCCATGTTGTTTTTATTCTCAAACAATGCATCAGCCTGACCTAGCATGCCTGCACTTATTTTCCTAGTTTCAAATCTAGCTGAAGAGGGGACATAATTTTCTCTCAAGTAATTTGTAGTATTAGTCCCAATATTCTGCCTTGTTGACTCTGGTGTGGTCACATGCCCACTCCTGAGCCAGCCATCATGGCTAGATGGATGAACTCTCTGATTAGTTAGGATTGAGTCACATGACCACTTCTGGAGCAGGGACGAGTTCATCCCATTGCAACTGGATAGACTGAGTGGGAAGGTGTGGCTCCCCAAAAGAAGCTTACCATTCCCTTGCCAGAAGAAGCACAGATGGTCCTGAGTGGGCAAGACCAATGGGGGGCTACCACATTGAGGAAAGTAACTGTCCTAGTGAAACTCACAGTCCAGTCAACGAGACTGGCATTAATCAAATAATGAATTTTTACTTACAGTTGAGGCTAGTGCTACACAAGATCCTCATATAGCCAGTTTCAGAAGTCATTTTGCTGGATGGTTGCAACCCTGTCATGAATAGCGGCATCTGTGATTTGAACCTGGCATGTCAGCTTGGAACAGGCAGGCAGTCATGGCATGGAATGGTGCCCCTTGTGCATAATATATCTGAAACCAAGAAGCTTGTCCAGTGAAACCCTTGTCTCAGCACTTAGCTGTGGCTAAATTTCATTTGGAGTTATAAAAAATGAAGGCATTGGAACTCATTCATCACAATCTCTGTGGCTTCAGGATGCTCTGAGAAACTGTTGAGAAGGAAGAGCTTAATAATTCCAATCCCCTTAATGTTATCATCTGGAAAGTGTGGCAATAAGAAAGGAAAGTCACAGAAATGAATGAGAAATAGCTGAGCGGTAATGAAGGTGTTGTTGGCTGGCTGGTGAGGCGTAGCTTTGGTGAAAGCTTTAAGAAATATGCATGTCAGATAAATTGAGACCCATAAAAAGTAAAATGTCATGTCTGGCCTGCCTGCCTTTCTTCCTTTTTGGGGAGAAACCCTAACAGAGAAATAAAAGGAGCTCATTTGGTTACTCAGGTTCGATTCAGGCTAATGATTTCAGGGACCAGTATGGAAGTGGTGGAGAGGTTGGGAACTGAATCCTGGGTCTGCTTTAGGATTTGCTCATGTGTGGATTTATGGGTCCGTGAGAGCAGAGTGTCTTTTACAAGCATGCTTAAAGTGCCTCTCCTTTCCCGGGACTGCCGTCGGTTAGTACAGATGGAGCAAATATTTTGATAGTGAACGCTGAGTTTTGGTGGTGTTTGAGAGGAATGCAGGGAGATGATCAGGGGAGGCATCAGGAAGACTGCTCGGGGATTTGTGCCCATGGTGCAATAACAAACCTGAGTGGGGAGCAGCAGCTGCCCCACCTCTTGGAAGTGCTGGCTGCAAACTCCCACCCATACTATTGATGTGCAGGTGCCAGGAGCCTGAATGTCATCCTGGACTCCTTTGCTGTGTTCTCTACTGCCTTACATATTCCCTACTGCCTTCCCCACCTTCTCACCCTCACCTGATGCAACCACGGGAAGTGGGGCTCTTGCTCTGAAGAACCTCTGTCCCCTGACCTTGGCCCTGTCTTTTCTGGGCAGAGGCCCCACAGAGGGTGTTGCAGTGAGTCAGATTGCCTCTGACCCCCAGAGAAGACTTGGGCACCTGTGGGACATGTGGGTCAGGTCAGGTCTGACACCTTGTTTCCCTTAGTCCCCATCAAGGGGCTCCATCTGTATGCTGGGCTTCTGCCTTAGTTTCCAGATTACATCTTTGCTTCCTTGTGCTGTTGACCCTGGTGAAAAGCAAGGCATAAAGTCATTGGAGGCCCCTGTATAGACTTCTTCTCACCCATGTATTCCTCTTCCTTTCATCAGATATGATCCCTATTCTGAATATTTTGTCCATCATTTCTTTGCTTCATATATTGTTTATATATTGATCTCCAAACATCAGTGTTTAGCTTTGTGAGTTTTTCAGTTTAATATAAATGAAACTACACTGTATTTATTTTTCAGTTATTAGCTTGTTTTACACTTCATTGAAAAATAATTTTTTTTTTTCTCATTGCATCTTCCCACTTCTGTTGTTTGGAGGTTATACCACTCTCAATGCCTGTCTTTTAGTGGTTAATTCAGATGATTTCACATACATGCTTTGTTAATATGTATCTTTAACCTCTTCCTAAACAAATTCTAATCATCCTACTCTCAAATGATAAGATATTATCCAGTAATTTAGTTCTATCTTTTTTAAACCCTCAAATTACCCATGATTATCGTTACTTTGTAAGTCAATGTATTTTTAAAATTGAGTTAAAATAGCCATGCTCATCATTTCTTCTAGCATCTCAGATTCTCTGTCTAGGATTATATTTCTTCTAAATGAGATATATTCTCTACAACTTTCTTAGTAGTCAAACTCTCAAATTTTTTCTGAAGATATCTTTAAGTTTCCTTTCACCTTGAAAGAGTTTCATTAAACACCATTATTTTTTTCTCAGCACCCTGAAAATATTACTAACCCATTGTCCTCTGGCTTCTATTATTGCAACTAAAAAGTCAGCCACCAATTTGTTTATTCTTTGCAGGTAATCTGCCTTTTCTCTCTGGCTGACAAACTCAGACACTGAGTAGTTTTGTGCCATTTCACTATTATTTGCTGATTAATTCTCAGCGTTCATTCTTTTTTATAATTTTGACTTCTTTTTAAAAATTTTTATATATTTATTTCTGGATGTGCTGGGGCTTTATTTCCTCCTGTGGGCTTTCTCTAGTTGTAGCAAGTGGGGGCTATTTTCCAGGTGTGGTGCACAGGCTGTTAGCTTCAGTCATTGTGGTGCTCGGGCTTTAGAGCAATCAACATTCACTCTTGAGATAGTCCCACCTCTTCAATCTTCTCTCTGTTTAGGGGTGTTCAGATTATTCATGTGTTAGACCTTTCATTCCATTCTCCATGTCTCTTAACCTCCTGAGAGGTAGATTAAATTTATGTCACATTATATAGATGTCCCATGGATGTGCCATTCTTGGTCTTCACTGTGACATTTCACTCACTTACCTCTTCTTCTCCTCTTTCACCTTATCATCACTCCTTTCTGCTTCCTTGCCTCTATAAATCTTGCCCTGACTTCCAGAGGTCTTGTGAATCTCTTCCTTCTTGTGTCTCTCACAGTACTTACTGTCTCTGCATGACAGCAAAGAGCGCTGGACTTGGAGTCCGAGGCCCTGAGTTCAGATTATGACCCCACCACTTAATAGCTCTGTGACCTTGGGTAAGTCACTTGTCTTGCTGAACTTCAGTGTCCCCAGCTATGAACTGATGATGGTAGGGTTGTTAGGAGACTAAATGCGATGAGGGCCACCGAGTCCCCAAGGTACTGCCCAGTGCTGGCATCAGTATCAGGCTTCTCATGTGACCTTGGCCCTCTGCCTCACGATGGAAACTGTTCCTGGCTGATTAGTGGCTTGGGCGCTGGATACCACAGTTGCACCTGTGGAAATGTAGCTGTGAAGCAACCCTTAGGTGAGAAAGCCCTCCCTGGGTTGAAGTCCCTGGCTTGTATGTCTCTAATCCGTACCCTTCAATCGATTTTCCACTCTTGAACATTCTCGTGTCCTTCCTGTTTAGGGAAGATCAGTGGCTCCCCACTGCCCTCAGAATGGAGTCCATGATCCTTGTAATGGTGTTGAGAGTGCTTTGGGGCCTGACCCCTGCCAACCTCTACACGTCTTTCCACTGCCCGGCTCTTACTTCAGCCACAAAGAATCATGAGCTCTTTCCTTTTGCAAACTGCCCCTTTTTCCTTGCCCCTCTGTCTTAACCTTTCTGTTCTCAGTCTAACTGGCATTTCCATCCCTGGGCTCCAGAGCTGGGTGGGTTACCTCTCTGAGCCCATATTCTATGGTCTTTATCAATACCAGTTACAGTGAGCTCCTTTCACACCACACCACACCCCCACCCCCCATAAAAAATTCTACTGATCTTGATTTCAGTCCAGAGTCAAAGATTCTAGAAGGCAGGAATTGTTTCTCATTCAGTGGTGACTCTCAGATGCCCAGTATGGGGCCTGGCTCCTAGAGAGTGGTTGATAAATGTTTATTGGAGGAAAGAAAAAGGAAGAAAGGAAAAGAAAGTGTTTTTGGAAACTACAGGAAAAACTACTTTTCCTGCCTGTTGTCTGAGGGTGACAACTGGCTCAGATAAAATCTGTAGCTGTATTCTCCAATAATAATCAACAACCCTGGAGCATCATCTGGTAAGGCTATATCCCTCAGCAGAAGATCTTGGTTATTAGCAGAGTTGGAAAGTTTCTGTGATCCTGATGGTGAGCTCACCACTCCCTAGCCAGAAGTTGGGAGGGGTGTCCCTTCATTTCCTCAGCCAGGAGGTTGTAAAGTGTATCAAAGGGGATGGGATGGGATGGGATGTGATTAAGGGTGGGATTAGCTTAAGGGTGATCTGGGGAGAGAGAGATGGAGAGCAGAGTAATGTAACAGGAAAGCACCTGCTTCTTCCCCCAAGCAACCTTCACATCCCCCAGCCACCAACTAATTCTCTTGAGGGTTGGTTTTCTGTAAAATTGTCTTTGCCATCCTGAACTATGAGGTCATATTACCTTTGGTCTTGGGACAGATTACAATTTTGAGTCCTAGGAAGGCATCAGAGAAGTATCAAAGAGTTCACTGATGCTTATTATTTGAGCTACCTGGTGAGTCCCCCATATAGAATAGCTCAGATTGGGGCCAGGGACCCAAGTGGTCCCCTTCAGAGAAAGTTACCCTCAGCAGTCTCTCTGAGAGGATTGGGTGTGTGGGCTGTGGGTAGCACAGCCCGGCAGTACCATGATCATTGCTGCTATCAGCTTGAGGTAACATCCAACAGTAGCACATATGTCGTGTACTCAGTATATCCGGTACAGGTGAGTTATTCGGTATTGGGTAGTCATTACTTCTCAGGCACATTAATACACTACTAATGATGTCTCAAACAATCTTAAGACGTAGGTGCTATAATCAGTACCACTTAATAGATGAGGACACTGAACTGGGTTTCAGAGGGGCTTAAGTCACCTGCTCAAGGCCACCTATTGATCAAGTCCCTGAGCTGTGATTTTAGTTCATGTGCATATTCACTGCTATAAAGTAAACAAGCCCCCCTATCCCTAACATCTCTGGCACTTGGAGTATAAAGATAAGGTTGCTTTGTCTGTTCGGGTCATCCAAAAGCAGAAGTCCAAGAACTTTATTGGAGGAAATGCCTTTGAAGGATGAAGGGAAGAGGGAATGGGACAGGTGGGAAGAGTCTGAAGAACAAGGTGCAGGTCTGACACCTGTAAAGGGGCAGAGGGAAGGAACGGATGACTGAGAGGAAGAGCCTGACATGGGAGTGCAGCTCAGAGAGCACCTTGGTCAGGCTGAGGGGAAGCCCCCTAGAAAAGACTGCTCAGTAGAGGAGTCCCATGGAGGAGACTGTCATCCCCCATGTAGGGTAGTCAGGAGGAGAAGGGGACGGCAGAGGATGAGATGGTTGGATGGTATCACTGACTCAATGGACATGAGTTTGAGCACACTCTGGGAGATGGTGAAGGACAGGGAAGCCTGGTGTGCTGCAATCCATGGAGTTGCAAAAGTCGGACATGACTTACTGACTGAACAACATCAACATAGGGTAGATGTGGTGGCTCTGTCACCCCTGGACTCAGTTTAATACCCTTTCCCCGAATCAGGCATGTAGTACCTCCTGGGCATGGTGGATCCTGCAGGGACAACAGCTGTAGATGCTGCTCCTTGATGCAGGGTCTCTCTGGAAGGGAGGCTGAGCAGAACTCATGACTGCCAGTCTCCATCCTTGAGCTGTTCCCAGCTGGTTTACTAATATACTGTAGAGTCTGGGCAGAAGGTCATGAAAGCCCAAAGGTGAGCTGTCCCAGCACCTTCTGGGATAAAACAATTTCCTGATGGGTCAGGCAGAATGCACAATGAATAAAAAGAAGCCAATGGGGCTAGTTTGGGCTTCCCTTGTGGCTCAGCTGGTAAAGAATCTGCCTGCAATGCAGGAGACCTGGGTTCAATCCCTGGATTGGGAGGACCCCCTGGAGAAGGGAAAGGCTACCCATTCCAGTATTCTGACCTGGAGAATACCATGGACCAGTCCATGGGGTCGCAAAGAGTCAAACACGACTGAGCAACTTTCACTTTCACTTTCAATGGGGGGCTGGTTTAGGGGAGAACGAATTGAAGGGCAGAAATGTAAACTTAGTCCTTTTGGCTCAGAGAGGCACCTTTTTCCAGTTCAACCACCTTGAAGGATGTTTTCTAACCCACACAAAGGTAGAGTATAGGTGACTGGCAGCCTGTGATTCCTGGGAGAGAAGAGAAATCCTTCAGTGAGAATTCCAGGTCAGCCGGGAGAAAGCGGGCATTCGGAGCCTGGTGTCCACTGTTCTTGAACCAGGCTTTGCCAGCTGGAGGTCAGTGGAAAGATCTTCCAGGGTTTTAGATGGTGGAGAGACGTGGCATTGTCATTGTGGTATTACTGGTCACTTTTGCTTATTAAAAAATCAAGTGACATCAAGTGTGTTTAGTCTCCACCCATTTTAACTCTCCTCTCCACTGCCAGTTGACACTGGACTTCAGCTTGAGGTACTTTGAGTTGGGACAGAGGTGATATCTTCTGGTCCTTCTTCACAGTCCTTGGCTCCATCTCTGTCTCCCTTCCCTGTCCCTCCGTCCCAGCCACCTTTGGGATCTTGGTCTTCTGGTACTGGGGCAGGGAGGTGGCTGAGTCTTTTGACAAATCCTTGGGACGCCCTTTTGGCTGGTCTTTTGGTGGCTTCTCCAGCTGAACCCACCAAGGCCGTTGGGGACATCTACCCTCCTGCATGGATGCATGTGCCATCCTGCGGGTGCCCTGTGGTTGGAGTGATCCCCACCCGCTTCCCTCCCTCTCTCTTCCTGGTTTTCTGCTTATCCCGCCTGGTTGGGGTGGCGGTCGTTAGCTTGATTGCCTCCTGGTAAATCCTCAGCCCCAGGAGGAAAGAGTTGGCCCCATTTGTGTTGTTGGCTGTCTTAACAGGGAACCTGTGACAGTGTGATGGCTCCTGTGTCCTCTGCTTTGGGCACAGGGAAGTCCTGCCACTCCTCCTGTGAAGTCGGAAAGATCGGGGAAGGGAGTGTCCCTGCACTGAATCATGGGCAGAGGCACTGGGGGTGCCATGGTGGGTGGGTTGGGGTGGTGGGTGACAGTGTGCGGTGCCTTCAGGGTCAGCATGATGAGCAGCCCAGCCACCTTCTGCCCTCTGCTGTGTGACTGGCAGAACCCTGCTGAATGTATGTAGATGGTAAATAAGTGGGTGTGTAAGACGACATTGTGTTGCAAATTTACCTTTCCCCCAAATAACAGATTAGAGCAGGAGCCTGCATTCCCACAGCTCTTCTGTTTATGAAATGATTTTTCAATTCTTGGTCTCACTTGAAAGTCATAACATGCCCTTGAAATAGATAGGTTAAGATGGTCATTTAAATATTAAAAGATATTGGAGAGGTTGAGGACTTGGCTGAAGGTCCCGTAGGCAGGTGTGGGCAGGGGTGGACAGGTAGACTAAGTCTCCCTCTGCTTTTCCCACCACCCTGCCCTCCAAAGCCTGACCACCAGACACATGGCCCCTCTGGTACTCCCCAGAGGAGAGCAGCTCCTGAAAAACCTTTCAGGGGATTGACACTGATGCACAAACACCTCTAAGGTGAGACCTGACTGTCATACTCTGGTGAAACCACATTGTATACAACTGCAGAACCTGAGAATGTTTGGTTCTTTGAGCTGAAGTGGTGCTTAATTCTGTGCCCCATTAAGACACTGTTTGCCTTGTGTCCATAGATAGACAGAGGAAATCTTTTTACTTCCTAAGAGGAGCTACTGTTTTCAGGTGCTCACTCACAGGTACCAGAGAGATAACCAGGGTAGTAATCATAAGTCATTCTGGTCTGTTCATTAAAGCAGGACTCTCAAGGATCTCCACAGGGCAATGTTTGTTGACTTGTATTTGTAATCGATAGACACTATAATTCCGGCTCATTACTAATTCTTTGCTTGCCCGATTGTACCCAATTAATCCAAATTAGTGTGACTTAATTTGGAAGAAAGCATGCTAAATTGGGGTCTTAGTAGAAAGTCTGCCCCCAAGCTCACCACCGCTAGTTGCTCCAGGCCAAGAGGTCCCTCACTGGAATAAGGGAAGTGCTGGACAGCTCCTGAGGCTCCCCTTTTCTCTGGACCTTTGACAGAGGATGAGGGGCAGGGATGAGCTGGGAAGCATGGCTGGATGAGAAAGGGGTTGCGGAATCTGCAGACATTTTTTTCTTTTCTTTTTTAAACCAGGAATTATCAGCCGAGAAGATGCCGAAGATCTCCTTGAGAATATGACCGAGGGTGCATTTCTGGTCCGGGTCAGTGAGAAAATCTGGGGTTATACCCTCTCCTACCGCCTGCAGAAGGGGTTCAAGCATTTTCTTGTGGATGCCTCTGGGGATTTTTACAGCTTCCTGGGAGTGGACCCCAATCGCCATGCGACACTCACGGATCTCATTGATTTCCACAAGGTATTCCTCTTAGGGGTGCTGATGTGGAGGAGGGCAGGAAATGCCAGGCTGTGGGCATTCTAAGAGATGAGGGTGGAGAGTGAGCAGGCAGCCCCAGAAAGTCTTTAGGGTCACAGGGATCTAGACCATCCTGATGGAAGAGACCAGTGATTGTCTAGACCAGGCTCTGGAATTGCTGTTCTTCTCTGGGCAACTCTCTACTCATGTGGGCATCTCCAACCCTGGTCCACAGGCGTGTTCTCACCTTGAGTACCTGAGTGAGAAGGGGGCTGGCTGGTTGACTTGCCTTCTGTCCAAGCCCATGTCTCATCCCCAGCTCATTCGAGGATGTCCCTCTTGAGGATGTTCTAGACAACCCTTCGGCAGCTTCATAGGGTTAGCTGAAGTTGAGCAAGCAACCCTGCAGTTAGAGAAGCTTTTCTAGTGCCTCTTGTTCCAAATACAGCCGTACCACTTAGTTTGTGTGTGACCTCAGGCAGTTTCCTTATGCATGCTGAGCTTAAGTCCCCTAACTAGGCAAACAAATGTCTTATAAATAATACTTAGCTTGGCTCCTCTGAGTCTGACATGGGGACTGTATGTAACAGCACCCTATAACTGTGAAGCGGTATGCACATTCTCATTTCCCACAACTCTATTTGTTCCCCTGCCAGGGACCTCACATTAGAAGAGATGTTGCCTTTCAAACAGTGTGTATAAAAAGAAACAACTTTTGTGTTAATGTGGCTTCAGTACTGCCTGTGAGAAAGCCAGCAGTGGAGCTTGGTGACCCAGAAAGGTGGGACCCAGGATTCTAGGAGACAGAGCTATGACAACACAGGGGTCCCCATCTCCCTGAGCTTCGCGGGCGTAGAAATGTTCACAGAATTCCTTGGCCATCTCACTGGGGTTTTGCTATAAAAGGGACTCTGGAATTTGTATTACTTTTCCTTCATGGATATCCCCAGGTCTCTAGGGCAGCTCTTAACTTCAAGTAAAGTGCATAGAAAACTATCCAATTACAGATAGTTAGATGCTGGGAGGAGAGAACTGCCTGGAAAACTCCATTAACCAGAATCAAGGCAGATTTCTACTTACATTTCAACCATAGGAAAGAGGAAGGAGGAGTGTGTGGATGTTGGCACCTTCTCTGTTTTGAGCACTGTGCCTTTTGCGCTTATCCATGATCCATGTTGTATTTAACTTTCACCATGATTCTGGCTTCCCAGATAATGTAGTTGTAAAGAATCTACCTGCCAGTGCAGGAGATGCAAGAGACGTGGGTTCAGTCTCTGGGTCGGGAAGATCCCCTGGAGAAGGAAATGGCAGCCCACTTCAGTATTCTTGCCTGGAAAATTCCATGGACTGAGGAGCCTGGCGGGTTATAGTCCATGGAATCACAAAGAGTCAGACATGACTCAGCGACTAACACTTTCACGATATATCCTTGAATGCATGTTTTGAAAGCATAGTCCCGGAAATCAAGCTCCAAGTTTTAAACCCCAGCTTCATTATTGTGTGTCACTTTGGGTAACTGTTCAAAGTTGGGACCTTAGTTTCTCCCTCAGTGTTGTTTAGTCGCTAAGTCATATCTGACTGTTAGTGACCCCATGGACTATAGCCCACCAGGCTTCTCTGCCCACGGGGATTCTCCAGGCAAGAATACTGGAGTAGGTTGCCATGCCTCCAAGGGATCTTCTTGAACCAGGAATTGAACTCATGTCTCCTGCATTGGCAGGTGGATTCTTTACCACTGAATCACCAGGGAAGTCCTTCCTCCTCAGTAAGATAGGGTTAATAATTGTGCTCACCTCTTCAGGATCGCTCAGTTGTGCCCTACTCTTAGCAACCCCATGGACTGCAGCCTACCAGGCTCCTCCGTCCGTGGAATTTTCCAGGCAAGCGTACTGGAGTGGGTTGCCATAGCCTTCTCCAGTATTCTTGCCTGGAGAATCCCAGGGACAGAGGAGCCTAGTGGGCTGCCATCTATGGGGTCACACAGAGTCGGACACAACTGAAGCAACTTAGCAGCAGCAGCAGCTTCAGGGTCAGGAAGGTTTCAATGAGATATCACTGTGTAAAGCACTAAAATACTACCTTACATTTGTATATTATCAGGACAAGCTGGTTGTTACTGACATGTGTCTGTGGGATCTTTTCATGTCCAGGCATGCACCACATCCTTGGTGTGGATATATCTTACAATTTCGTTCTCCACCCTCCTTTTACTGGTCACTTTTGTAGCTTCCAGGTTTTCATGATCACAAGCAGTGCTGTGTGTGTCACTTTGGGCACACATGCAAATCTTTTTCTGGGATGGATCCCTCAAACTGGAATTGCTGCCTAGAAGACTATGCACATTTTACTTTGTAAAGATCTGCCAGACTGCCCTCCTAAAATGTAATGCCAATTCATGCTTCTTCCAAAACTATATGAGGCTGTTCCCTCACACTGCTGCCAATACTGGGGATTATCAGTCATTTTAATTTTTTCCCACCAGATGGGCAGACAATGTATCTCACTGTTGTTGAGCCTGTATTTCTCTCATTACCACTGATGCTGAGGATTTTTTCACATGTTTAATGGCCACTTGGATTTCTTCTGTGAATTATCTGTTTATATCCTTTGTCCATTTTTCTACTCAGGTGTCTTTTTCTTACTGATGTGTTGATGTATCAGTTCTCCTGGCGACTAAATTGCTGTTTAGTTAACATCCATTCCGCTCTCCAGGTCTTCTATTGAAAAAAAGTTTTGAACTTAAATGGGTGTCCCTTTCATTTCCAGGTTCTTAAACGGGTTCTTTTATTTTATAATAGTCTATTCTTGTTTCATGGGTGATTTATCTTCTTATTTCACTGAGGAATTTAATACATATCTCTGAAAGACTCAGTTTGTTTTATAAACCTGATATTTTCTTGGGAGTCATTTCGATTGTTTGAGTTTGGCATCTTTCTTTTATGGTTATGATTTTCCTTAAATGTTTGTAAGTTTTGGGCTTTGGGGGGAATCTTTGAACTTTGAAATGCCTATTTGTTCACCTGTGGATACAGTTCCTGTTTCTCAAATCGAGCCTCTTCGTGTGGCGAAGGTTGGAGTTGACAGTGAGTAGCTCATCTTTGGGAGTGGAACTGTCTGAACTGTTTGGATTGCTTCGGCTTCCTCTCCTCCCGTCCTCACCTGCCTGAGGCACAGAGCTCTGTCCTCTGGGGTTCCCCCAACCTGCGCTCTGACAACTTGTTCTCCCGCCTGCCCTACATCCACTCCTCTGACAATCTCATCACATATTGATTTTGGTCTTGCTTTGTTGGTGGCCTTCCTTCTTATTTTCCCATATTTTTATAGATTTCTTTCTTTTTAAGAACACTTTTTCTGTCATTTCTATAAATTTGAATGAGGAGGAGGGAGATACATATTCTTAGTCTTTCTATCTTGAACCGGTCTCTCTCTGGTGGACATTTATTTCCTTTTTCTGATTATAAGTGAATTTTCCTTTTTTTTTTTTTCCTTTTTAGGAGGAAATTATCACTGTTTCAGGGGGAGAGTTGCTGCAGGAACCCTGTGGACAGCGGGACAGCCCACCAGACTACCATCTGTTGTTTGAATGATTTTTTCCCCCTACTCAATTGGACTTCATTGGGCATCCTATTTTTGAACTCAAGAATTTCCCAGCTCAAATCCTTATGGCCTTCTGGAAGATCCACTAACATCCAGAGGAACAAGTGGATTAGTATATTTCAACAAATATGAAATATATAGTGTATGTGTTGGTGGTTCCTGACCCAGTGCCCAGGACAGAAATTGCTAATTGCTGATGCAGCTTTTTCCTGAAAAATTTAGATACGACCTCAGAAAATAAAGCTATTTTGTCAGGGCTGCCCTAAACTGAGCTCCTAGAGTACACGGTCATGTTTTAATTATCCAAATAATTCCAGTGCCGAACTCTGAATTTAACCTATGCTAGACGTTCAATCAATGTTTGTTGAATGAATGCACTTCTGTTGAAAGTTTTCCAACACTTGTCAGCAATGATTTCTAGTAAGTTCTATTTGTCGCTGTTTATAAAGTCATGGAGATTAGGGAAGAAATATTGTAAAGGGTTTATATGGAAGGCATAGGTACTGTATCTTAAATGATATTCATTCTCATTGATATTATCATTGGAATTACCTAAGGCTTCTGAGTCCCAGCTTCCAGAACAGATGGCATTGCCCCGTCTTTGTATTCCCCTCTTCTTCTGCCGTCTCTCGTTTTTCTTGGAATCATATCTTGGCCTCAGCTTTGCAATATTGAGGCAGTGGTTTCATGTATTTCTACAGATGTGACTAAGCCCCAGGGAGAATTAAAAATCCAAGGATGGTTTGTAGACCTCTGATATGGCCTTTGCTTTCTAGGATGTGGTCCTGTTTATGCAGGTTACTCAAATATTTAGCTCTATCCTCACAGTCCTTTTGATTTTGATTCTACTGTCCATTTATACTGGGCTTCCCAGGTGGCGTTAGTGGTAAAGAACCTGCCTGCCAGTGCAGGAGATGTAAGAGACATGTGTTGGATCCCTGGGTCAGGAAGATCCCCTGGAGAAGGAAATGGCAACTACTCCAGTATTCTTGCTTGGAGAATCCCATGACAGAGGAGCCTTGTGGGCTACAGTCCATGGGGTCACAAAGAGTCAGACATGACTGAAGCGACTGAGCATGCATGCTTGCATGCCTATTTATACTGAGTATGTTCTATTTATACTATGTTTATATTGAGTACATTCTTCTTATTAACAAGAAGACTCTCCCAGTAACTCCTCAATAACTTTCACCATTGGTGTCTTTGCATGCTCATGTTTCACATTTATGAATTATATGTATTTACATATGACATGTTGTCATGGGAATTTTATAGGCTGCAGAATCAAGCAGACTTGGGTTCAAATCACACCCTGAAACTGACTAGTATTATAATGCTGGCAGTATTGTATTTGGTGGGAGTAAAAGGATGAATGGACTCTGGCCATCAGTGAACTGGTTACCTTACTTGATAGTTATATCAGATATCTCTCATGCTCTATTCCATCACTGACCTCACCTGTTCTCAGATCACCTTGGCTACTTGCCATTTGTTTTACTCCAGTCGCCACCACTAAAACCAGTTCTGGATGAGCTCTACTCTTCCCCGCCATGTTGATCAGCTTTACATGAGCATTGGCCAATGGCGCCTTGCCATGTGTGGTGCTATGAGCTGTTCTTCTGTTACTGCAGAGGCATTGAGACACCATGCCACCCAGGAGAGCTGGGAAGTTAATTCCCCATGCAGAGAATCTTGGATCAGTGGGAGACAGAGGCTGGTGATCAGTTCTTCTCCCTTCCTCCTCCCTTCTGGATGGACTGTACCACGAGGCAGTTCTTCTTATGCAAGACGTATTAAGACAGTCCAATAAGACCGAGCAACTGGTCATGACGAAACAAGCAGTAGCTGGATCAGTATGGTACTGATCCCTTCCATCTCTGCCTCACTTCTGCCTTTTTTTTTTTTTTTTCTTCTCTCCTGGTCCCTCAGGACTTTGTTCCCATGTGAAACAGCAGCATATAAGCATGTGCCACAGGCTTAGTATTTTGGGGAAGCCAGGGTAAGGATCCATCATACAAACGTGTTTTGCATCCTGACTCCATGGACTCCCTCCTGTTTCCCTGCATCACAGGGCCCCTGAATGGATGCAAGAAAGTGGTTGCGAGAATTGGCTTTCTGAACTGCAAATTGCTTTAAAACCTGATTATTATTATTATTATTATTATTACCTGCTTTCTATTAGACTCTGAGGAGCCGAATTAGAGTTATGGCTGCTACTTAACTAACCATATGACTCTGTTCATGTCATTTAACCTCACTGAAGTTCAGTGTAACTGAGAAGAGAATTTCCTATATGGCCATCACTAGGCCTCTTGGCAGGTCAGTCAAATGATAAATATGAGAGCTTTGTGAAACGGAAGGTATTGCTGGTGACCACTGCTTTAACAGTGACAATAGTTTCAAATGTCAAGAGGATATGATGTGATGATTTTCGAGGTGTTAGAAGGAACTAACAAGAAGAACCTTCTTTTCAAAAGCAGCTTTGAAAGCAGACGAGGATGGGTTGAGAACTTGATTCCCTAAGCTGTTGTTCCTGTCACCCCTAATTAACTTGTGAGAGACAACAGCTGAGTTTTCCATGCCCAGCACATTTATTTCCTTTTATTCAGGGCCCGCTCTTTCTGCATGTCTCATAGATTTTAGTTTTTACCTGGCCTTAAAATAAATTCCTTGTAAGTTGTCCTGCAAATGAAATTACTCTCTGGAAAACTGCAATCTCATCTTGAGAGTTTTATTATGCTAATAAATGTCAGGAATCTCAAATAAAGGAATTGCCTATTTTTTTCCCCTGAGGCCTCCAAATATAATGAAAAACAGTCAGCTAGCTACAGGACTCAGCAGAGAGAAAATTTACAATCCACAACTAGAAGGAGAAGTTGTAAAAAAAAAAACACTGTGCAACTTAATGGAGGATAAATTTCAAGGAATAAAAGGGGAACTTGGGGTAAAGATTTGGGGGAAGGTCCCTGTGTGTGGAGTTGGAGCTTCATGCTGTCAGGGGAGGGGATATATAAGGAATAAGGGCTGCAAAGGGCTTGAGAGGGAATCCTTAGAAGGGACATGTGTTGGGACTTCCCTGGTGGTCCAGTGGTTAAGACTTCATCTTCCAATTCAGGAGGTGTGGGTTCGATCCCTGGCTGGAGATTGCAAATGCCTTACAGCCTGAAAGCTAAAACATAAAACAGAAACAATATTGTAACAAATTCAATAAGATTTAAAAAATGGTCTATATGAGAAAAAAATCTTAAAAAAAAAAAAAAAAAGAAAGGACACATGAACAGGAAGATCTGAGTCCTCTAGGGAGCATGACCCCTTCTGTACCCTTAAATCCTTCATTATCCTCAGGATAAATTTGGAGACAGAAAGACCTTTGTTTTGTGACTCTAAACAAGTGTCTCCAACTCTCGGGGCCACGGTTTCTCCACAGTACCTGTGTCAGAGCAGTCGCTGGGACAGTAACACAAGATTTTGTAACAGTAACGACAAATACTGAGTTCTGTGTATGAGTGTAATTCTCACAACCATGCTGAGGGAGACAGTGCTATCATCCTCATCTTGTGTGTAGGGAAACTGAGACAAAGAGAAGCTTAGAACTTTCCCAGGGGCACTTCTCAGAGAAGTTGTATTACAGCACTGGGATTCACCAGTCTGGCTTTGGAGCCTGTGTAGACCTCACACCAGTGCTTTTCAATCTTGGATGTGTAAATGAACACAGGTGATGTTCTTAAAATGTCCTCCAGTGGCTGCGGGGTGGGGCCTGAAGGTGTGCATTTCTAACAAGTTTTCAGGTGCTGTCAATGTTGTTGGACCTTCGGCTACAACTGGAGAAGCAAGCCTTGCAAATTAGAGCTGCAGGCCAAATTCGGCCTCTCTGCTGTTTCTACAGCCTGAGCCAAGAGTGGTTTTTATATTTTCAGTTGGCTGGAAAAAATTAAAAAGAAGAATAATATTTTATGACCTGTGAAAATTACATTAAATCCAAATTTCAGTGTCCATCAATAAAGTTTTATTGGACTACAGCTTTGCTAGTTTGTTTACCTAGTCTTTGGCTGCCTATGGTCTGCAAAGCCTAAAATATTTTCTATCTAGCCCTTTATGGAAAAATTTGCTGACCCCAGCATTAAGTTATGGTGTGTATGTGAGAAATTACTGTTGCTTTCTTTTTCTGCTCTATCTAAATTCTACTCCTTAGGAAAGATGCTAACACCATTGTTTATATGTCTGGGAAACCTAAGTAAATGTGTTACATGTTTCCATTTTAAATTTGAAACTCATCTCTAGTAATCAAAGAAGAGGCCTGTTGCTTTGTCAAAGGATTTAAACCAAATATAAGCAAGCACTATCACAGCTATATAGATACTTTACAAAGGCACAGGGTCATTTGCTTTCTTGAATGAATCATACTTCCCTACACTTCTATTTGTTTTGTCCTTCAGTCTGTGAGGTCCTGGAGGCCAAGTGATGCCATATACCTGTATGTTTTATGATGCCTGGAATAGTCGCTGTTGTCAAATTGCATTTGTTATGGATTGGGGACAAATGGGCTGTGTGGATCTGAAAAGGCTGCTTTCACCTTTAGGGGAGTCCTATGGTTGAAAAGTCCAAGCTGAGCATCACAGCTGCCTTGGGTTGGAATCCTGAATCCACTACTTTCAGCTGCTCAGGGGAATAAACAAGCAAGACCGATAAGCTCAAAATCAGCTCTGCTAACAGCTAATCTGAAGTGGGGGAACTGAGAATTCAAACAAAAATTACATCTTGGCAAAACTGTTCTGTGACTTGCAAAACACATAAACGGAACCAGTTAAATAGTAACTCCCTGTTCTCCCCTCCTTCTAGCCCCAGGCAACCGCCTTTCTACTTTCTGTCTGAATTAATATGATGACTCTAGGTACCTCATGTAGGTGGAATCACTGTATTGGCCTTTTTGTCATCGGCTTGTTTCACTTGGCATAATTTCTTCAAGGTTCATCCATATTGTGGCATGTATCAGATTTTTTTTTCCTGTTTAAGACTGAGTAATATCCCATCGTATGTGTATGCATTTTGCTTATCCATTCTTCAGTTGATAGACATTGGTGTTGCTTCAACCTTTTAGCTGTTGTGAGTAATGCTGCTATGAATTTGGGTGTGTATTTACATGACTTGTGTGTTCTAAAGATCTCTTGGGTGTTTCAGCAACTCCCTAGTTTATAGATTCTGACCAGTTCCTGCCAAGGTTATGTCGTGATCAACTTCAGCTCCAACAAGTTATCTTATCTAACTCCCACAGTTCTTCTGGTATGTGCTCCTCCTTGCTGCAACCAGCTGATCAATCTAACTTTGGTTACACATATATTCTAGGAGGGCTTTCGCTGTTGGGCTTTATAAACATGATGTCTGTAAAGTATGGGATCCGTGATAAACAGTTAATAACAGCTGAATGTCCCTTCTCCATTGACCATGCTAAGATCAGCTGTGAGAGTCACTGTTGTGGGCAATAGTCCATGTCCATTTCTAACATCATCTCACAGGATGAGCCCATGGACTTGCTGGGCTATGAGCTTATACTCTAGGAAACTGTATAATGTGGACAATGGTGAGGTTGCAGAGCCAGAGACAGACTCAAAAATGGTTATGCCAGGGACTTCCCTGGTGGTCCAGTGGCTAAGACTCTGCGTTCCCAGTGTGGGGGACCTGGGTTCGATCCCTGGTCAGGGAATTGGATCCCATATGTGGCAATGAGGATCAAAGATCCCACGTGCTGCAGCTAAGACCTGGCATAGCCAAACTGACATGTATACACTACCATGTGTAAAACAGATAGCTGGTCAGAAGTTGGTATATAACACGGGGAGCCCAGCCTGGCTCTCTGTGATGCCCCAGAGGGGCGGGATGGGAGGAGGGGACAGAGGCTTAAGAGGGAGGTGATATATATAATTGTGGCTGATTTGCATTGTTGCATGGTGGAAACCACTACAACATTGTAAAGCAATTTTCCTTCAATTAAAAAATAAATTAAAAAAATAAAAAAAAAATCTTAAAAAACAACCCCCCTTCAAAAAATGGTTATTCCAGATACTCTTCTGAAGGAAAATTTGTTATCCTAGAGGAATCCCATGTTACAGGCCCAGCAATCAAAGTGACCCCCCTTTGGGGGAGCTGAAGGAGAGAAGGCCTCAGGAGCATCCATGTTCTGTAGAAGGGGAAGGTAGCAAGCTTATCTATGGTGGACCCTTAACCTATTCACCAAAGGGCTTCTCCCCTCCATGGACACCTCATCTTGCATCCCTCACCTAGGCAGGAGGAGGAAGCAGAGTAGAGGGAAGAGTAATTCATTGAGGGTCACCAGTATACATCCAAATCTAAATGGTTGAAGAATAAAAGAGGCTTCTAGAAACAGGAAAAACTGGCATAAGTAATGGTATAGCAGTATAAAAGTACATGAGTGTATGTATGCATATGTTCCAGGAAAATGGCTTTAAAGGCCCCTGTGATCTGCAAGGTCCTTCATAACCAAACTTGGGTTACATGTATGTGTATGGGGCAGGGCGGGGGGGGGGGGGGCGGGGCGGTGTTGCTCTTTAGTATTCTATAATCTACCCCTCCCTTATCATACAAACTGAACATCTGTACAACTAAACTCATCATAAGGGACTCATTCTGCTTAGATTCTCAGTCATCAGCCAAGTGTCTTGGACACTTCTGCAGGCCTATAGGCAAGAGCGATTTGTATTCCTAACTTGCGTATTGGCCAAAAATTTGGCCTAGCCCTTCCATAACTCAGTTTCTTCCTCATCTATCTTTTCTTGACTCTAATTGATGTTTCATATTGCTATTTATGCCGGTACGACTCTGGTTAATTTCTTTTTTATTCTCACATCTTCATGGGGTTTTGGTGAGTTTTTCCCATTTGGCTTGTTCTGATTGGCTGTGATTATTGCTTGTCATTTTGCCTTTCTTTAGTGATTCTTTCCTCCCTGCGCGGCTGCTGGGCAATTTAATAAGGTGGGGGCCCACCCCCTTACATGTTGCATGTGTATTGTTTTCAGCCTTATATTTCTACTAGTGGTTGTTGAACAGAACTACAGAAAGTTCTCTAAGCTAATGAGCCCTCTCTCCTCATTTCCAGTTTCTAAGACTTCTTGAAAAGTAAGGAACACTTGTGGCTTACAAGCAAATAAAAACAAACAGAACAACCAAAATAGTATGCTGAAATACAAAAATTAGTATTTGAACGAACAAATAACTAAATCCATACGAACATCCGTGATCTAGCAACCCAGGGCCCTACTCTAAAACCTTGTTTTAGGAATAAATCAGACTCTTTCCCCATTCTGCCTAACAAAATATCGTTTTCCATTAACTGCTTAGCAGTTTGTTCAGGAGGCATGGAATCCCTGAACACAAGGGCCATGGGAAAACTAATTAATAACACTCTGCATTAGAAACATTCTTAACCTTAAAAAGCAGAGGCTAACTCACAGCTGAAACAGAAGCACAAAAATCATTTTAGGAACAACTTAACTTTTATTACTTAGTACATACCAAGGGAGGAATACTTTGTGTTAAAAGCACTTACCTGACACGTCTATAAAACAATGGAGCCCAGGCTGGTAGGAGTACCATACAGAGCCCTTAAAGAGAAACCGTCAATATTCACAACAGAGATTTATGTTCTCAATTAAGCAATTCAATTATTGGTTTAAGGGAGGAACCATTTCTCCCAACAATTTCAAAACTCTCTGAACACTAATTTTTAACCAATTGTACTCAAAAGTACAATGGTGACTCAAAAAGGAGAAAAAGTTAGGAGACACATTTCATAGGCTTTTATAAGCTTTTTGTCTTGTCTTGGTTTTTTCTTCAAATGGAATCCTTTTCTCCCCCATTGCATGTGTGATCTGTTTTTTCTTTTTTCTTTTCGTGACACCTGAGACTGGCCAGGAAAAGATCTAGGGGCTGTTGGTGTCTAATGTCAGTTGGGGCCCCAGCAGGAAGGATGAGGCGGCCTCAACAAGGGTCACCAGATGAGGTTTTATTCACAAAGGTGGGGGTGTAGAGGGCCCACGGTGAAAAGGGCAGTGACCTCTGTGTGGCTTTGGTGGCATCCCACCTGTTACCCCCAGGCCCTCATGATGTGGGGCGGGGAGAGCCATGCAGCATGTGGAGCCTGGGACATGTGCAGCCGGCCATTCTGAGCAGGTCAGGACTGTGTCCGGGGACAGAGCCCGCTGAGGTGACCTTGCAGGGATGCAGCCGGGGCAAGAAATAAGTACCCTGCCTTCACCCTCCTCCCTGTTTCTAACCTCTGCTGGGTGCCCCAGTGGCTGAACCGGCCTGTGGCCAGAGGCTCTGAAACTCTTGGTGAAATCTACACAGGCCAGCCACCAAAGGTGGAGGAGTCAAGAGTGTATCTGGGTAGGGGGGGCAACGTTCGTCTGAAGGTGTCGCAGCTTTTCCTGCCAACCTCGAGTCCTTGTACATATTCAGAGGTAGTGTCTCTGCCTGCTGTCCTGTTCTGTCCATCACAGTCACCTTTCTAGGTCCACTTGTGAAGTCTGTTAACAGACCTCTTTATTTTGCTTTTGAAGGCAGGGGCCATATCTTATCACCCAACCTCTGGTTTTTAAACTTGGCTGTACACTGTTTATAATAGCCAGGACATGGAAGCAACCTAGATGCCTATCAGCAGACGAATGGGTAAGGAAGCTGTGGTACATATACACCATGAAATATTACTCAGCCATTAAAAAGAATTCATTTGAATCAGTTCTAATGAGATGGATGAAACTGGAGCCCATTATACAGAGTGAAGTAAGCCAGAAAGATAAAGATCAATACAGTATACTAACACATATATATGGAATTTAGAAAGATGGTAATGATAACCCTATATGCAAAACAGAAAAAGTGACACAGATGTACAGAACAGACTTTTGGACTCTGTGGGAGAAGGCGAGGGTGGGATGTTTCAAGAGAACAGCATCAAAACATGTATATTATCTAGGGTGAAACAGATCACCAGCCCAGGTTGGATGCATGAGACAAGTGCTCGGGCCTGGTGCACTGGGAAGACCCAGAGGGATCGGGTAGAGAGGGAGGTGGGAGGGGGGATCGGGATGGGGAATACATGTAAATCCATGGCTGATTCATGTCAATGTATGACAAAACCCACTACAATATTGTAATGTAATTAACCTCCAACTAATAAAAATAAATGGAAAAAAAAAAAAAACTTGGCTGTAGTGTTTCGACACCTCTACCCCAAGGTGACCCTCGTCTTTCTCCCCACACCTGAGGAGATAGACCGCCTGGCTGTGGTTACCGGACCCATCCTCTGCACCTGATATTCCTTTGTTTATGCTGCTTTTCATGGATTTTCCAGTATCATCGTTTTTAGCACTGAACCCATCCTTCATACATTTCTGGCAGTGATCATTTGAACAATCTCTAGTTAAAAGTTTATTTCACTTCTAACTTTCTCCACTTTTCCCATGGTATAGATTTTCTCCTTTTTTGAATCTCCAAAGACAAAGCAATAATAGGAGACAAGGGAAATTCATCAGAGAAGCACATACTTGGAGTCAGTGCAGTCTGAGCATCTCTAGGGTTTTTTCCCCTGAACCTGGGGCTCAGTGTCCCTGCCCGGGAAGCCAGGGCTCTGCTGCTGGGACACTGTGGAGACTTTGGGTCCCACCTACCAGGCAGCCTGTCCATTTTCTTTGTGTAATTGTTTTATGGTTTTGGCAGAACAAGGGGATGGCCATTTAAAATGGTTGTCACTTCCTCACTGGTTAATCTGAGCATGGAATGAACTTTCTAGTGTAAATCCTGCAGATTAGAAGGAAGAAGTGAAGCTCAACTACAGTTTGGACTGGAGGCAAAGTCTAATTGGACTGTATTTGAAACTTTGCACAACAAAAGGGAAACAAACCAGCAAAGAGGGGAAGGGACCTCAGTTCTCTGTTTTTGTTTGCCCAGCCAGGAAATTGTCCATTCACAGGGTTTCATGATGGGCATGAACAGGATGATCTAAAGCAGTTTCCAGGGATCCTGAAAACAAAACAAAACAAAAAAACAGAAAAAACAAATAGACAGTAATGTTCGTACTCTAGAGATGCTAACACCTGGTCTGGGCTGGACCTCAGCATCAGTCTATTTTAAGGAAATGGAGACTCTGTGTTTCTGAGGTTAAGTATCCCCTCTGTGGGGGCACAGGACAGTGTGGACATTCTGTCTTTGTGACGATGATAACATGTACTATCTTCATGATTTAGGTAGCTGTGTGAGAAATGCCACTTTAATTTTCTGCAGTTAAACCTAATTTATATCAAGTCCCTATTTTCTGAACAAAATTTGGTTATTTCAGGTTAAAGTCAGTGAATTCCCAGTCTCTCTTCTTCCCAGGATGGATTTACCAATATCATGGAGAGCAAGCAGCTTTATCCAAAGTCCACCAGCTTAAATGTTTATCACATCCAAAAACACCCTTGCAAAAATCCTTGGCCACATATCTGGGCGCTGTGGCTCATAAAATTAACCATCACAGTGGCCCTTAACTCCGAGGCCAAAGGTGGTGTTCCTCACTGGCCTGCTGATGACATGACCTGGGCCACAGTGACCCTTAATCAGTGGTCCCTTCTCTTGGGGGCCTGCCACACTCACAGGGCTATCATTTGTGGCTCAGACTGGCAGAACATAGATCTCTTTGGCATCCCAAATCAAGCCTGTGGTAAAACACTCTGCCTTCCTCTTGATCCTAAAGTGGGAGGGGAGATTGCCTCCCTCCCTCCGCCTGCACCCCACCAGCTCTGTTCTTTCTCTAAGGTTGGCCAATCCAAAGGCAGAGGATTAAAAATAACCCTCTCTCCAGAGTCAGCCGGGGTGAATTCTTCCGGGAGCTCTACTGTGAAAGCACATTCGTCAGGGGCTTACAAGCCTGTCCAGTCCTGCCTTCCACCTGCTAGTAGGCGACAAGAAGTGAGCTGCTGTGGCAAATCGCCTGTGTCCTCTGGGTATTGTATGTGACTTCAGAAGCCATCTGCATTAGCTCCAGCTTCTAGGCTCTTCCTGAGGGGATGGGTAGCTGTGGGCCAGCTGTGCCTGAAAACTCCAAATGCTCTTTCACCGTCCAGAGACAAGGGTTCACTTCACACTAGACTCTTTCTAAAGACAAGTCCCCTCTGACCTTGGGAACTCCATGAATTCTTTCCTTTGTCAGAGACAATGTGGCCAGGACTTGCAAGATAATGAAGGGAATATAAATCCCAGGTTGGAATTCTCTGACCCTTGCCTGCTTGCCTCCTGCCAAGGTCTGCATTCATCTTTTTGCTTTGTTTTGCACCCCGGAAGCAATACAATAGCACAGTGGTACCTGCCACTCTTCTTGGAGCATGGTGCTAGCGACTGGAGCCACTGTGCGAGGATGTGCGTTGGACTTATACCTTCCTTCTCCAACCCTGGCTACCATTAACCAATGCCCATTGGGTGCTGAGTGTGGGCACCCAGCCCCTCACCTTGAGTTGAGTCAATTCTGAGGCATGGTTTACCCTCCTGAGGTCCCCTGTGGAGGTCAGCTTGAAGCCACCCTCTGTTTCACTTTTGCCCAAGGTCGCCTACTTGTTGGCGTTCTCTTCTTCTTTTTTTTTTTTTCCCATTTATTTTTATTAGTTGGAGACTAATTACTTTACATCATTGCAGTGGTTTTTGTCATACATTGAAATGAATTAGCCATGGATTTACATGTATTCCCCTCTTCTTTCTGTCCTGTTTTCCCACTCCCTCATGTATCTTCCCTGGAGAATTTCCTTCATAAATCATTTGTATGAGATTTCTCTTCCCACGGTCTGTTTTTGGGGAGTCTGTCCTAAGGCAGTCAGAGAAACCTAGTTAGAAAAATATAAAACCACATGATCAGACTTAAGGGGTGCTGGGAACACAGCTCCGGGACACAGAGAAAAGTATAGCAGGGAAGTTTGGGCACATCATGATGCTAGGCTTGTGGACATGCATCTGTTATCTAGCTGGTTTCAGGGCCCTTTATCTGAATGGGTCTGGCTGGAATGCAGGATTCTACCATAGAAGTTGATAAGCCCAATTTCCCCATTTTCTGCCTTCCTGGTAAGAAGGGCAAAGTCCCCCAGACTTACCCACCTGCACGGGTCTGCCCAGTCTCTGCAGCTGCCCAGTCTCATTTCCTGGACTGGTGATGGGGGGAGTGTGGGTTGGGGCTAGCCTTTGGGGGGGGGGGCATTGGTGGAACACACACTTACGGGTTCTGGTGCTTGGTAGTGCAGCAGAAGGGTGGTCCCTGGGCTGTTTTGCACTGAAGTCTTGGCGGTGGTACTGACTGTGATTTCCTGCATTGCCCTCCACCTGCCGGGCCACTCTCTCCAGCCTTCTAGGTGATTCTTTCAGATCCTCTGATATGCTATTCTACTGCTTATGTCACCGAGGGACAGACTGTGTTGAAACCAAGAGCCCTGACTGGTCCTTGAGTCAGAAGTTTGGGGAGATTTGAGGGAGAGGACAAGACAGGGCCTGTGAAGAGGCGCAGAGGTATAAAAGGGCACCGGGATCTGGCAGTCTGGAGTTACTGGGGATGGAATCAGCGATGGGCTGGAGAAGGGATGGCAAAAGGCTCTTACAGGCTCTGCTATGGAGATGGGATTACAGTGTTTCCATCACTCCCTGCTTCAAAATGTAACCCAAGTTGGGGGAGGGGGAGACAGACTTTTGCCACTCTATAACCTAAACTCTGATGTAAAATAAACCGCAGTATATTTCATTCACAAACAAATATTTCTGCAACACCTGCTGTCTCTAAACTCCTGGGTTCTTGGGTTCAGAACTATTATGGAGAAAGGATCCCCCTCCCCATTTATCTTAAATTCTAACCCTTCTCACACAAGGGGAGCCAAGGTGATGGGTATGATGCTTTTAAAAGCAGTTCACATTCTGTGTCTAGTTTGGCTGCATTATTTTCATCATCTCATTTTACAGATGAGGAAATTGAGGTTCAGATAATTTAGAGGGTTCTTTGAGGTGGCTCAGTGACAGAGCACTGATGCTAGTATGTGAACCCAGGCCTTCCAGCTCACAGAACTGAGTCTCTTTCTACATGCTCCTCCGAAGATTTTCTGTGCAGGTCACGTTCCAGTGTCTGCCTGGAGCACATGTGAAATACGGCTCACCTCCAGCGTGGCGATGAGGCATCAATCTTACTTCTTCTGTGTCTTTCTAGTTTGGGTGTGAGAGAAGATATACATTCATCAGGGCCGCCTGAGACCACTGTTAAGGACCCAACTCTAACTGATCCACAGCCTCGGGTTTTATAATTATAGGTGGATCTAACCTTGGCCGTGAAGGGCTAATAAAATGAAACTGTGATGTCCATAAGTTTGAGATGCTATGATTTACATGTTTGTGGAAATCACAGCATTTTACCAGTATCTATGAGCAGTAAGCTGCTGAGGACACAGAACCTATTGGGAGCAAATTCATGTAATAGTAATAGACACTATGTACTGAACACCTATTACATACTGGATACCATCCTAGGTAGATGTATATGGTATCTACATCACCCATGAAAAATGCAGTCAGGTGTGTGCATGTTCATTTTATAGACCTAGAATTCAAGGTTCAAGATGATTTAACCATCTTTGTCTGAGGTCATATGACCTCAGTGAATAAAAAGTGGGGTTCAGACCATTCTACCTGATTTCAAAGTACATGCACTTTCATCTACAGTCTTGTTACTCAGAGTGTGGCTCTTGGACTAGCAGCATTGGCATGACCTGGGGTCTTGTTAGTAACGCAGCACCCCAAGCTCCAACCTAGACCCAGCTAGTCAGAATTTGTGTTTGAACAAGATTCCCAGGAAACGTCCATTCATGTTAAATTTCAAGGCCCCTCTCTAGGCCCCACAATGAGGCTTCATAGTTTCAGGATCTTGAGGATGGAGTTCTGATTGCCATAATCTCAACTGAGCATGTACAGGACAAAGTCTCATGGAACACTTTCCTTCCCCTCCATGTGTAGGAAGTTCTACTTTAGTTCTACTAAAGTTCTACTTTAGCCCCTCATGTTTTGTACAGGTTCTAAACTGCTGGAAAGGAGCCAGAATCTCTTAAAGGGAGAGTAACCTGGGCCGATGCTTTTGAACTACGGTGTTGGAGAAGACTCTTGAGAGTCCCTTGGACTGCAAGGAGATCCAACCAGTCCATCCTAAAGGAGGTCAGTCCTGGGTGTTCATTGGAAGGACTGATGCTGAAGCTGAAACTCCAGTACTTTGGCCACCTCATGCGAAGAGTTGACTCATTGGAAAAGATCCTGATGCTGGGAGGGATTGGGGGCAGGAGGAGAAGGGGACGACAGAGGATGAGATGGCTGGATGGTGTCACCATCTCGATGGACATGAGTTTGAGTAAACTGCGATTCATGGGGTCGCAAAGAGTCGGACACGACTGAGGGAAATGAACTGAACTGAACTGAACTGAACTGAACCTGGGCTGTGATATTTGGTTTGGCCAGCAGGGGGCACCTGCAGCATCTGTTGAGGCAGCCTCTCCTGCAGCGGGAAAGACAGGCGGGAGTCTCAGACCGTGGCAATAGGAAGGGTATAGTGTAGGAAGTCATACTATTTGTATGATCCACAGCCTCGGGGTTTACAATTATAGGTGGATCTAACCTTGGCCGCGAGGGGCTAATAAAATGAAACTGTGATGTCCATAAGTTTGAGATGCTATGATTTATATGTTTGTGTAAATCACAGCATTTTACCGGTATCTACGAGCAGTAAGCTGCTGAGGACACAGAACCTATGGGGAGAAAATTCATGTAACAGTAATAGACACTATGTGCTGAACGTCTATTACATACTGGATACCATCCTAGGTAGATGTATATGGTATCTACATCACCCACGAAAAATGCACTCAGGTGAAAAAGCCCTACCCTCTGCTTGCTTAGCTTGGGGAACTTAGAGCTAATGTGTGTGTTTCAGGGTAAATGATGGCTTTAACTTAAGTGTTAGTTGTTCAGTCATGTCTGACTCTTTGCGACCCCATAGACTGTAGCCCGCCAGGCTCCTCTGTTCAAGGAATTCTCCAGGCAAGAATACTGGAGTGGGTTGTTATTCCCTTCTCTAGGGGATCTTCCTGACCCAGGGAATGAACCCAGGTCTCCTGCATTGCAGGCAGATTCTTTACTGTCTGAGCCACCTGGAAAAGCCCATGCGCCTCTCCACAGCCTGTAAACCTGTGGACGCAGGAGCTTGTAGACAGGGGACAGGGGTCCTGGGTTCTAATTCTGCCTTTGCAGAACTCCCAGTGTCATTTTGGATCTGGAGTCCTTTTCTCGGCTATCTGAGGAATAAGGTGCATAAGATCACCTCAGGTCTATTCACCTTTATAATATTTTGTGAGGTCATAATTAAAATGTCCCAAGAAAATAATGTCTATTTAAAATAATTATTTTGTTAAATCAAACTGTGCAAAGCTAATTATCACTCCTTAATTCATCTATTTTATAACTTTCACTTTTTTTCTAAGTTTTTTTTTTTGTGTGTGTGTTTTTGGTACAAAAATGAATATGTAAAATGTGAAAAGAAATAACAACAAAACACAAATTTAAATAAGTTGCCAAATACCACAAACACCCTCATGTTCAAAAAGATGGTATAATGTTTTCACTAAATAGCTCTTCTTAACATACCTCTATGGTACTTTCAACTTCCTACATATCTTGGTTTCATACTCTTTGATTATATCTCTGTAAAACTGTCATTTCGAATGAAATATTTTACGAATGAATTAAAAAGATAAGCTATTGCTTCCTCCAACAGAGTTGATCAAAATTTATGTTTTAATCTTGATATTTGGGATGTATAAACATCAGATGGGCTTCCCTGGTGGCACAGTGGTGAAGAATCCACCAGCCAATGCAGGAGACACAGATTTGATTCATGGGTTGGGAAGATACCCTGGAGTAGAAAAATGGCAACTCACTCCAGTATTCTTGCCTATAAAAACATCCTGTGGACAAAGGAGTCTGGCAGGGTACAGTCCGTGGGGTCACAAAAATTTGGACAAAGCTTAGCAACCAAACAACAAAAAGCATCAGACACAGACATACTATAGTATTGCTACAGGATTGTGTTGTACAAACAGAAAAATGGAAGCAATTGTATTTTAGCCAATTCCCATCACACCAGAGAAAATATACAGTGCATTATTCAGTGTCTTCTTGAGAGGAGAGAACTTCCATTTGAACTAATGTCAATGAGAATGCTGGCCTCCACCATCAGTTGTATATATCTGATGATTTGAAGACTTTTTCACTGATTGACTTCTGGCTCAGGACCTTTTAAACCTCGTTTCTCCTCTAACGAGTCAGTACACACAGTGTGGAAGCTGTTCCTACACTCCTGCTTTCTCCAAAGCTCTGAAGGAAATCCCAGCTGAGATTTCATCACTGGTGTTGAAGGTGTTTCCCCTGCAGGAGGCAATGTAGGTCCCTCTCTATGACTGAACAAGACGTTGATCTCTTCTGCCCCCAACAGGTGTCCGCAGAGGATGGGACCACTTGAAATACTTCATTCACAACTGTGATTCTTCTTCACCTCTTCTGAGCTGGTTCAAACCTAAGTGCCATTTCCCTCCTAGCTCATGTGTCCTTTCTTTCCAGTAACTTTTTTTCAAAAAGTTTCCAAAATTTGGAACTATGAGTAAGCTTGGGATGGAAAGAACTTCATTCTACTTTTCCCTTTCAGGGACTAACATAAATGGAAGCTAATGGTTTGGTTATTCCTTTTTTCTAGAGAATATTTCTTAGGTAGGCTTCCCTGCCCTGATGATTCTATGCCTGTTTTTGTTTGTTTATGCTTTTAAATTACACCTCAAATGAGGATGTAGAGAGTTAACTTCAAAATGAGGGAAATGCTACGGGACAAATGACCTGACTTCTTTGCAAAAGAAATGACTTAAGAAAAATAATGGGGATGGGGAAGTAACTTCTGGATGAAAAGAAACTTAAGAGACACATCAACTGAATGTGATATATGGACACTGTTTGGATCTCCATTTGAACCAATAGCCTATAAAAAGGACATTTGTGAAATATGGTGGTCTGGAAAACAGCTGATACTAAGGACTTTTTGTTAATTGGCTGGGTGTGACCGATAGTTTGGATTACGGTTTAGCAAATGATGAGCACTCATTCTCCTACTACTACCTGTATCCCTCGCAGTGGCAGGGCCTCTACAGATAAGGACAAGGCAGGTGCAAGGTTCTAGAGAGGCACTGGTAGTGGCCTCAGTTCATGGGGTTGTGATAGGCTGGTGGGATCAGACCTGATTTTCTCTGCCTGATTTCTCCCATCATCTCCTCCCATTGTTACACCTTTTCCTGCCCTTGGACTGTCCTTTCTCTTTGGTCTTTCCTTAGGAAGCCCTCCTTTTGGCCTTACTGTTTTCTATTCTCCACCCTACTTTTGATCTTCTTCCTCCAGGCAGCTGTCTCTACTGCAGCACCTGTTGTTGCCCCTTCCCTGGAAGTCCACTGTGCACCCTGAATTTATATGTATTAGCATACAGGTCAGCCTTTGATCACCTGCTCATCTCCCCAGTTGGACATGGGGCTTTGAGGAAGGGCAAGAGAGCTGGGTATTATATATGTTGCACCCATCTTATTCTACATGCTCAGAGAGGGTATGCTGATTGAAAAGTATATCAAGTAAAGATATTTCACCCTGGGACATATATTTGCATAGAGATGGGGTGGCTGCAGCAGTGCCTATACCAACTGGAGGTGAATTTGGAGGCAGTGAGAGCACCAGATGGGAACCTGCAGACCCCCTGGAGGATGAGTGATGTAGCTTTATTTCATCAAGTTGCATCCCTGATCATGGCACCTCAGAGATGCTCCCTGGGCAGACAAGACATTTGTCAGCTCCACTGCAGGGGTTCTCCACCCGGGGCACCCTGTAGAATCACATGGAGTGCTGAGAAGTCAGTTCTCATGTACAGCCCTCCCTACCCCTCTCAGACTCATTAAAACAAAATCTATGGAGGTAAGCTGTGGACCTAGGCATCTTATTTTTAAAAATTCATCTAGATGATTCCAACTGCAGCCAAGGTTGAGAAGCACTGGGCTGTGGAAATCTTTGCCCCACTACAGAGATGGGATTTAATGGAGTCATTTACAAAGCTGCCAGCTGTTCCTTGTAGACTGTGCCAACAGAGAGAACAAGCTTATAGTTTTTTATTTCTATGAAATACGGTGAATAATCCTAACAGTGAGCAAGGGAGGATTCTTAAAGCCACATGCTGCAGGAGAAGTTTAGAGGAGTGGGAAAATTCCCTTTTCGCATAAGGGAAAGGGGCTGGGCAAACACTTCAGACACTTTTACCTTCTTTGTTTGGGAAGGAAGTTGGAGCATGTGGTGGGGAGAGGGTACAGCAGGCCACAGGGTAGGGGGAAAGGGACCCAAGGAAGAGCATCACCCTTGAAATTTGCAGTTAAAGGAAGAATTAAGTCTTAGGAGCACTTGGCTACTTGGAGCCCAGTGTTCCCAACCTACCACTTCTCTCTGCTTTGGAGTTAAAGTGCTCAGAGGATGTGACCCAGTGGGGTGTGGCTCGGAGCCGAGGCAGGTGCGGTTGGCTGATGGGTGCTGGTAAAAAGAGAGTGCCAGTCAGCTTGTGACCCTCTTTTACCACAACCAAGGGTCTGTCTCCTTCTTAGCACTTGCTACCCTAGCTGACCACTGAGTGGGTTAAAGGGATGAATTACTGACATGATCCTTGAGGTACAAAAAGGGACACATGTCCTAAACTTCCTAAATAATATAAAATCCAGCCCTGAGGTTCTGCCCACAAGGTCTTGCCCTTCCTGGATTCTTCAGACGAGTGCCCTGGGGCTTCCATGAACCATGGTGGCTGCCTGTTCCTCTTGCTCTGCTCCTTCTGCTAATGACATCACTGCTGCCCTGGGAAGGACCCTGTGATGATGATCTGGTTCCCATTAGGAACAGAAACCCAAACCCTCCCTTTCTGCAGCCCATCTTAAAGGGCTGGAATAATTCTTCTTTCAACCCTCAGTGTTTAAAGCTGCCAGCTCTTCTGCTAAGACTAGCTGTTCTCATTGGATGCCTCTGGGGAACTTTAAAAACTGATGCTTGGCTCTCACCGCCAGCTTCTCTGATTTAATTGGTCTGGATGCAGTCTGGGCATAGTGATTTTTAAAAGTTCCAGGTGACTAACTTGCAGCCAAGGTTGAGAACTTCTGCCAGCCCAATTTCTCTTCACTGTGAATATAGAGAAGATTCACTAACTCAACTGCCTGCAGAAGGTGAGTGGTTAACATCAGGATTATTTGGGGTCTCTCACCTGCCCACATCCAGTGTCTTTAAAAGCCTTGTGTAGGCTGAAAACAGTGGCTGAAGGTGACCCTCAGTGGGCAGTGAGGGACCATTCACCAAAAACTTTTAAAACAAAAACTTATTCATGTACATATCCAATAGGTAAAAGAAACCCAAGACTTCAGGAATGAATGCCCTAAATATCTCTTTAGGGGAATAAGACACAGTTATAGTATATTTAAGCTAAACAAAGTTATATATTTCTAGCAAATATATAGTGTATTTCTAAGTGGGGGCTTCCCATGAGGCTCAGTGGTAAAGAATCCACCTGCAAAGCAGGAGATGTGAGTTCAGGCCCTGGTTCAAGACTATCCTCTGGAGAAGGAAATGGCAGCCCACTTCAGTATTGTTGTCTGGGAAATATTATGGACAGAGGAGCCTGGCAGGTTATATAGTCCATGGGGCCACAGAGTTGGACACGACTTAGCGACTGAATAACAACAACATTTCTAAATAAGGTTATAGTGTATTTCTAACAAATCATCCTGCTACACTGATTTACTTGTCCACCCACCTTCAATACCAGTTCCACAAGACTAGAGACCACCACTATGAACTTCCTGCTATACTGATACTGCACAAGCCAGAGGCTGGCACTCAGCCAGTGGTTGTTGCAAGAACAGATGAATGCCTGGATGGGTGGATGGATGGGTGGATACATGATGAGTATATGGATGGATGAACCAGAATTGCTGCCTCCTGAGAGCCTCTGGAAAACCAGCCTCTCACTCAGGGTTTATGGTTCTTTTCACAAGCAAGAATTGGCAAGGGACATCTGAAAGCAGAGTAACCTATAAATTCAATTTTTTAAAAGGCCAGAACTTCAGAGCCTCAGAAAGCTTTATTTTAGTTATTCACATGGTTGCAATTTAAGATTTTAGAAGAGTGGCCATCTCATCAGCTTCTCTATCTTATGATATGCAGGCCTCACGACTGAGGAGTGGAACCAAATGCATTCCAATGAAAGCCATCAGCCTCAAAGAGTGACCTTTCTGATACAATTATTCATAAGAAAAAAAAATGCTGCAATGAAAAGAATAAGATTCCTTTCATTTTTTTACCTGCTACTTTTATTCCTAGAAGAAATACCTTTCAGCTGCCTTCTCTTCCACTATTGTGTTGTCTTTTCTCTGCAACTGGTACAGAAGGGAATCTCCCAGGACAAAGACACCTCAAGCTGGTGGGGGAGATGGGAGGATGTGAGGTGGCTATTCTCAACTCCTGTCCTGACCTGGTTTCACCCTGGCTATGCCTGATCTGTTGGCAGAACTGCAGGCTTCTCACCTCTCTTCCTAGTCAGTGAGAAGAAAGTAGGCCGTGTCCAGCATCACAGGCCCCCTCCAGCCAGGGATGGTGCATCCCAGAATGGGCCGTTGGTAGAACTGTGTCTCAGATGGCTGATGGGCTCTTCTGTTTGCTCTATGAGAGCTTTCAGAACTTGATACTGGTCAAACCTTTAAGACAGAGGGGTGAAGAGGTCATGGGAACTCCTGGGTCAACAGTCTATTGACCCTTGACCCTTTCCCAGGAAAGGAACTGAGGCCCCCTGAACCCTGTTTTCAGACATCATCATGAATGGTAAAGCCCATGCCTGCTGGGGCATCAGTGCTCTGCCCCTGCCTGCAGTAGTGAGTATACCAGATGATGGCTGAGGGATGCCCAACATGGAAACATTCCTAAGGAAAGGGGCATCAGCTCTCCTATGTCAACACATGCAGGGCTGGATGTGAGGACCTAAAGGACCTGGTGAACCCACAAGACGTATCCTCTTTTGAGGATGTGAACTCTCTGTTAGAGTCCTGCTCTGTGCTGGGCTCTGTGCTTTACACATTTTATTTTCTTTAATCCTCACAACAGCCCCTCGAATGAGCGTGGTCACCTCTTCTTAGAGAACAGGACACAGAGGCTCAGAATCATACAGCTAGTAAGTGAATCAGCCATGCTTAAAATCATGGCATGTTTAATGAAAAGCCTAGGTGACTGACACCCAAGGGCCCTGTAGAAATTTCAGAGGCTCCGCAGGGCATGAGTAGGAGAGGTGGGAGGAGGACCACGTGGGCAGGACAGCGAACTTGTCGGGCCGTGTCAGGAAGAACAAAGCTTCTGAGAGTCTGAGACTCAAGATTAATAAGGACAGGTTGGGCTCAAGGGCCTATTAATTTTGTCTGGAGTTAGTTGAACAAGATCAGTATCTGAAATGTTAAGTTTGGGGCAAGGCTAACAGCTGAAGCCAAAAGAACACTGTTTTGCTTCCCATTCCCTGTGGGGGGCACCCATTTATGTACTGACTCAATTTGGATGGAAGAACCAAGACAATGGGATCATTGAAGACTCCCAGAGACAAACTGCATCATTTGTATAAAATGGAGAGTTTTAACAGGAATAAATTCTGAGATTACCACTAGGACAGTAACAGCAGATAGAAAGGTACAAGTCAGAAAGATCGGAGCTTTAGGACCTACATAAAAAAGGCTTGAGGGTTTTGGTCTCAGTGCTCATGATAGTATGGAGTCTACCAGAAGAAACCCACAAAATGATGGGTGTTTTTGCACTATGGAAATTCCATCTGGGGGTTGCATGGTTCAGATGATGTTTGGTGAATTGGCAAATGGATAGAGAAGGATTCATTCATTTATTCTTTCAAAAATACTACTGTGTCAGTGCCAGGCTCAGGCATTCATAGGTTTCCTAATGAAAAGTGAAAATATTAGTTGCTCAGTCGTGTCTGACTCTTTGTGACTCCATGGACTATAGCCCACAAGGCTCCTCTGTCCATGGAATTCTCCAGGCAAGAATACTGGAGTGGGTTGCCATTCCCTTCTCTCTAGGGCATCTTCCCGACCCAGGGATTGAACCCGGGTTTCCCACATTGCAGGCAGATTCTTTACCACCCAAGCCAACAAGAAAGCCGTTTCTTAATGTATAAACTGATAATAAACAAATATAGAAATAACAATACTGATTCAGATCTTAACATAAGTGCATGACAAAATTCAAACAGGGGGAATGTCAGAAAGTAACTGGTGAGTGAAGGGTACTTTTGATTGGGTGCTCAGGAAAGCCCTGTTTGAGGAGGTGACATCTGAGCTGATGCATGATTGACAAGAAGAAGCCAGTCATGTGGAGGTCCACACAAAGGAAACAGCAGTGATGGACAGCCTGATGCAGAAATCAACCTAGTGAAGAGCAGAAATAAGGGACTGAGCTTCAGCCCTCTATTGATGGGAAGTATGGCAGGGATGGCTAACTACTCAACAGGCTTTTTTCTTCTGCTGAGCACCCAAGTCTTGTATATTTTCTAGCCACGCTTAATATTGGGTGTGTGACTGTCTGATTATGTTTCAGCCAATAGAATGCAAGCACAAGTAAAAGATGTCCCTCTAGTCTTGGCTTCTGAAGGCCCCCCCCCCCATGCCTACTCCATGTATGTTTTCCTTCTGCTGGTATGATGGTGATGAGCAAAATGTTATTAAGAGCCTTGTTTTGAAGGTTTTAAAAACTTTATTGTTAGTTTACTTTTTGGAAGATCAGATCAAGGTTTCTGTTTGGGATACACTAAGTTTGAGAGACCATTAGACATCCACAAGAATTTGCCTACGAAGAGGTTAGAAGGCACAGTCTATAAGATCACTTTCATTCCAACATCAATTGCAAGTTCAGGGACTTTAGAAACTGCCTTAATATTTGATAATTCACTAGAAAGATTCACAGAATTCACTGAAAGCTGTTCTATCCATATTTATGGTTTGCTATGAGGAAAGAATACTGATTGAAATCAGCCAACAGAAGAAGCTCATAGCAGAGTCCAGAAATACTAGACATGGAACTTACATTGTCCTCTCCGCATGGAGTCAGGACAGCATTGTTCTACTGGTGTTAACGTGAACAATATGCGTGGAATACTAACGACTGGGGAAGCTCATATGAGCCTCAGTATTTTGAGTTTTTATTGGCATCAATTGTGTAGGCATGATCGATTGCTCACGTGACCGATCCTAACTTCCAATACCACATAAGTCAAATTCCCTACCCTAAATCACATTGTTAGACTATTTTGCATGATGCAAGGCTCTTAGGCAAATAAGGATACTCCTTTCAGGCATGACATTTTCTTTTTTTTTTTTTTTATTTTTTTTATTTTTTATTTTTTATTATTTATTTTTTTTAATTATTTTTATTAGTTGGAGGCTAATTACTTTACATCATTACAGTAGTTTTTGTTATACATTGAAATGAATTAGCCATGGATTTACATGTATTCCCCATCCCAGTCCCCCCTCCCACCTCCCTCTTCATCCGATCCCTCTGGGTCTTCCCAGTGCACCAGGCCCGAGCACTTGTCTCATGTACCCAACCTGAGCTGGTTATCTTTTTCACCCTAGATAATATACATGTTTCAATGCTGTTCTCTTGAAACATCCCACCCTCGCCTTCTCCCAGAGTCCACAAGTCTGTTCTATACATCTGAGTCTCTTTTTCTGTTTTGCATATAGGGTTATCGTTATCATCTTTCTAAAGTCCATATATATGTGTTAGTATACTGTAATGGTCTTTATCTTTCTGGCTTACTTCGCTCTGTATAATGGGCTCCAGTTTCATCCATCTCATTAGAACTGATTCAAATGAATTCTTTTTAATGGCTGAGTAATATTCCATGGTGTATATGTACCACAGCTTCCTCATCCATTCGTCTGCTGATGGGCATCTGGGTTGCTTCCATGTCCTGGCTATTATACACAGTGCTGCGATGAACATTGGGGTGCACGTGTCTCTTTCAGATCTGGTTTCCTTGGTGTGTATGCCCAGAAGTGGGATTGCTGGGTCATATGGCAGTTCTATTTCCAGCTTTTTAAGAAATCTCCACACTGTTTTCCATAGTGGCTGTACTAATTTGCATTCCCACCAATAGTGTAAGAGGGTTTCCTTTTCTCCACACCCTCTCCAGCATTTATTGCTTGTAGACTTTTGGATAGCAGCCATCCTGACTGGCGTATAATGGTACCTCATTGTGGTTTTGATTTGCATTTCTCTGATAATGAGTGATGTTGAGCATCTTTTCATGTGTTTGTTAGCCATCTGTATGTCTTCCTTGGAGAAATGTCTGTTGAGTTCTTTGGCCCATTTTTTGATTGGGTCATTTATTTTTCTGGAGTTGAGCTGGAGGAGTTGCTTGTATATTTTTGAGATTAATCCTTTGTGTGTTGCTTCGTTTGCTATTATTTTCTCCCAATCTGAGGGCTGTCTTTTCACCTTGCTTATAGTTTCCTTTGTTGTGCAAAAGCTTTTAAGTTTCATTAGGTCCCATTTGTTTATTTTTGCTTTTATTTCTGAAATTCTGGGATGTGGGTCATAGAGGATCCTGCTGTGATTTATGTCGGAGAGTGTTTTGCCTATGTTCTCCTCTAGGAGTTTGATAGTTTCTGGTCTTACATTTAGATCTTTAATCCATTTTGAGTTTATTTTTGTGTATGGTGTTAGAAAGTGTTCTAGTTTCATTCTTTTACAGGTGGTTGACCAGTTTTCCCAGCACCACTTGTTAAAGAGGTTGTCTTTTTTCTATTGTATATCCTTGCCTCCTTTGTCGAAGATAAGGTGACCATAGGTTCATGGATTTATCTCTGGGCTTTCTATTCTGTTCCATTGATCTATATTTCTGTCTTTGTGCCAGTACCATACTGTCTTGATGACTGTGGCTTTGTAGTAGAGTCTGAAGTCAGGCAGATTGATTCCTCCAGTTCCATTCTTCTTTCTCAGGATTACTTTGGCTATTCGAGGTTTTTTGTATTTCCATACAAATTGTGAAATTATTTGTTCTAGTTCTGTGAAAAATACTGTTGGTAGTTTGATAGGGATTGCATTGAGTCTATAGATTACTTTGGGTAGTACAGCCATTTTGACAATACTGATTCTTCCAATCCATGAACACGGTATATTTCTCCATCTGCTTGTGTCCTCTTTGATTTCTTTCATCAGTGTTTTATAGTTTTCTATGTATAGGTCTTTTGTTTCTTTAGGTAGATATACTCCTAAGTATTTTATTCTTTTTGTTGCAATGGTGAATGGTATTGTTTCCTTAATTTCTCTTTCTGTTTTCTCATTGTTAGTGTATAGGAATGCAAGAGATTTCTGTGTGTTAATTTTATATCCTGCAACTTGACTGTATTCGTTGATTAGCTCTAGTAATTTTCTGGTAGAGTCTTTAGGGTTTTCTATGTAGAGGATCCAGGCATGACATTTTCAAAGGCTTAAAGATAACCTCTCAGAAGCAAAGGGCAGAAGCTAGACTTCTTTTGGGGCAAGGTTAAATTCCTTACTGCACAACATCCAAAAGGAAATGTGAAGTAAACAGTTGGGTATATGAATCTGTAGCTCAATAGAAATATCTGAGCTAGAGCTAAAATGGTTGGGGGTGGTCTTAGATATAGGATTGTTATTAACAGTCAGGGGTAGATAGAGGAAATTTGAGGGCCTTGAACAAATCCTGAGCACCCACCATTTGGAGGTATCCAAAGAGCCTGAATTAACAGAGGACACCAGTTAGTATCAGTCAGTGAAGTAGGAGAAAATTAGACACTTTCAGAGAGCTTCTGGTACAGCTATCTATCTATCTGTCTACCTATCTATCTACTTACTTATCTACCTATGAAAATAATTAAAGGTGTCAGAAAACACGAATACAACAGAGTTTAAAGGAAGAATAATTTATTAGTATTTAATGGAATGCTTAATATGCATTAAAACTTATGCTTGCATTGTGCACAAACTCTTTGAGCTATCTTCTGTAAATCCCCCATTTTATGAAAATTACTAACATCTAGTAAGTGCTTAACATGAGTTAAGGCTGGTGTTCAATTATGCACAAGACTCTATGAGGTATCTTCTCTATTAAATCCTCCATATTACAGAAGAGGCATTATGGCTTAGGAGAGTAAAATTACTGGATCAGGGCCAAACTAGAATCTCTCCACATCTGCCTGACTTCAGCGGTCTTGTGATTAAGCACAAGGCAGCACAGCTTCCGTCTGGGCACTGGGGACTGAGGATGGAGTGAGCGGCCCTCAGGGAGGACAGAAGCGCTTCCCGCAGGGCCGCCATTTAGAAGTAGGGCCGCCATTTAGAAGCAGAGAGATGACTCAGCAGGTAACGACTCTGCCTGCAATGCAGGAGACATGGGAGACAAGGGTTCGATCCCTGGGTGGGGAAGACTCCCTGGAGGAGGAAAATGGCAACCCACTCTAGTATTCTTGCCTAAAAAATCCCAAGGGCAGAGGAGTCTGGTGGGCTACAGTCCAAAGGGTGGCAAAGAGTCGAGCATGAAAGAGTGATTAAGAACTATAGAACTGTTCTACGAAGCGGCAGAGGGCAGAGCCAGGGCCCACCTTGGTCTGCTGAGAAGATTTCATTTCACACAGAGAAGACTTCCTGGGGTCTAGGGCTCTCTGAGTCAGGCTCAAGTGGCGTGGGAGGTGTGCAGACTCGGTGAGCCATGGTCACAGAGGCTGGACCTGTGTCCTCCCCCCAGCTGACCTGCTGTTCCTTTTATGTGGGGTCCACACTTTGTTTCCTTCCGTGCTCTCTGAATCATTACGTGTAACCCAAATACCACAATCCCCGCTCCTCGAAAGTTTTTCTTCTGAGGCCTTCACTGCTATTGAGGACATACCACATGGTTGTTGCCATACAAAGCTATGCTGAGCACTAATTATATGCCAGGTGCTGTGTTAGAAGTGTCTCAACAACCCAGTAAGGTGGATATTATTTCCATTTAAAGGTGGGAGGAGAAAAAAATTGAAGCCTGAAGCTACTGTGTTTCTCTATGAGAAGCATTCTACAAAATGTGATTATCCCCAGCTCCAAACCAAGCATGGCATCTAGGCTAGTACCTAATTCTTAGGCTTGCCCATGCATGGAGGAAAATGGGATATTGAATACTTAAAAGACGTTATTGTCACATTAATGCAGAAGCTTGGAGTGATCACAATGTGAAATTTACCTGGTAGCTCAGCAGTGAAATTGCAGCTAATTAATTTTGCCTGACTTGATAGAATCCTCCTCAGTCTTTAATCCTCTGTCTGAATTTTGCCCAAAGATGAGTGGGGGGATACGGATGGAAATGTAGTCTGTAACCTGCAAAATAGCTTCTGTGTGTGGCCACTTGGCATTTCCTCTGTAGGCCATGCTTGGTATTCAAGCACAGATATTCTCTTCTCATGGGGGTCTGGGTGGAAAGAAAGCAGGAGGCTCTTAGGACTGTAGAGTGCTTGAAAATAAGGAATCTGGAGAAGGAAGGACAAGGGGATTTAAGAGTCTAGGTGTACAGATTTGGTGGAGAAATTCAGAGAATATTTTTCAAGCTAGGAAGGTTCTTAGAAATCATCAATTCTATTCCAAACCTCCCTTATAAAATTGCGATTGTCTTTAAGCTAATTTGGACTGACCCTGGGAACTTGACCAGGGAGGGTCAAGTTTGGACAAGGACCCCAGAGCCTACTGTCCAGGGCTTGGTAAAACCCAAGGGTTGAGGGTGACATCTGAAAATAATCTGTGGCAGCAACCATGAGGAACAGCATCTGATCCATTTAGATCTGACTGAACCGTGCCTGACCACATCTAGATGCATTGACTGGTGGAGGGACGCCTGTTAAGCCAAGGTTGGGATCCCAATCTGGCTGCTGAACCTCCTTAGGTCTCAAGCTAAGAGAGCACAGCATCAGGGTTCCCTCCAGCTATGACTACAAATCCCCAAAGCATGCCGAAGCTCCTTGTGGGGAAGCTTGTAGAATGTTTGCTGTTTTGCTGGTCAAAACCAAGGCCCTTCCCAAATGTAAGCCATTTCTCAGAATTCTCTCTCTCTCTCTTTTATTTTTGCTGTGGGCCATTTAAAATTATTTATTGAATTTGGTATACCATTGCTTCTGTTTTTTATGTTTTAGTTTTTTTTTTTTGACCATGAGGCATGTGGGATTTTTAGCTCTCTGACCAGGGATCAAACCCACATAATCACTGAACCACCAGAGATGTCCCTCAGAATTCTCTTTTCTTCCTTTGCTTGACCCTGTCTTTTTAAATGTTCCGATTAGCCACCCTGTTCTACAGCCTGATAAGAAGCAGTCTTCCCATCTTTCTCCATTCTTGCTGGTTCTACCAGTTGGTCTCGTCAGTTCAGTTCACTTCAGTTGCTCAGTCGTGTCTGACTCTTTGCGACCCCATGAATCACAGCACGCCAGGTCTCCCTGTCTATCACCAACTCCCAGAGTCCACCCAAACCCATGTCCATTGAGTCAGTGATCCCATTCAACCATCTCATCCTCTGTCGTCCCCTTCTCCTCCTGCCCTCGATCTTTCCCAGCATCAGGGTCTTTTCCAATGAGTCAGCTCTTCGCATCAGATGGTCAAAGTATTGGAGTTTCAGCTTCAACATCAGTCCTTCCAATGAACACCTAGGACTGATCTCCTTTAGGATGGACTGGTTGGATCTCCTTGCTGTCCAAGGGACTCTCAAGAATCTTCTCCAACACCACAGTTCAAAAGCATCAATTCCTCAGTGCTCAGCTTTCTTTATAGTCCAACTCTCACATCCATACATGACCACTGGAAAAACCATAGCCTTGACTAGATGGACCTTTGTTGACAAACTAATATCTCTGCTTTTTAATATGCTGTCTAGGTTGGTCATAACTTTCCTTCCAAGGAGCGAGTGTCTTTTAATTTCATAGCTGCAATCACCATCTGCAGTGATTTTTGGAGCCCAGAAAAATAAAGTCAGCCACTGTTTCCACTGTTTGCTCATCTATTTGCTATGAAGTGATGGGACTGGATGCCATGATCTTAGTTTTCTGAGTGTTGATCTTTAAGCCAACTTTTTCACTCTCCTCTTTCACTTTCATCAATAGGCTCTTTAGTTCTTTTTCACTTTCTGCCATAAGGGTGGTGTTATCTGCATATCTGAGGTTATTGGTATTTCTCCCGGCAATCTTGATTCCAGCTTGTGCTTCTTCCAGCCCAGCGTTTCTCATGATGTACTCTGCACATAAGTTAAATAAGCAGGTGACAGTATACAGCCTTGATGTACTCCTTTTCCTATTTGGAACCAGTCTGTTGTTCCATGTCCAGTTCTAACTGTTGCTTCTTGACCTGCATACAGTTTTCTCAAGAGGCAGGTCAGGTGATCTGGTATTCCCATCTGCTTCAGAATTTTCCACAGTTTATTGTGATCCACAGTCAAAGGCTTTTGCATAGTCAATAAATCAGAAATAGACGTTTTTCTGGAACTCTCTTGCTTTTCTGATGATCCAATGGATGTTGGAAATTTGACCTCTGGTTCCTCTGCCTTTTCTAAAACCAGCTTGAACATCTGGAAGTTCACGGTTCACGTATTGCTGAAGCCTGGCTTGGAGAATTTCAAGCATTACTTTACTGGCATGTGAGATGAGTGCAATTGTGTGATAGTTTGAGCATTCTTTGCAATTGCCTTTCTTAGGGATTGGAATGAAAACTGACCCTTTCCAGTCTTGTGGCCACTGCTGAGTTTTCTAAATTTGCTGGCATATTGAGTGCAGCACTTTCACAGCATCATCTTTCAGATTTGAAATAGCTCAACTGGAATTCCATCACCTCCACCAGCTTTGTTCATAGTGATGCTTCCTAAGGCCTACTTGACTTCACATTCCAGGATGTCTGGCTCTAGGAGAGTGTGAATGATCATGATTATCTGGGTCATGAAGATCTTTTTTGTACAGTTCTTCTGTGGATTCTTGCCACCTCTTCTTAATATCTTCTGCTTATGTTAGGTCCCTAACATTTCTGTCCTTTATTGAGCCCATCTTTGCATGAAATGTTCCCTTGGTATCTCTAATTTTCTTGAAGAGATCTCTAGTTTTCCCCATTCTATTGTTTTCCTCTATTTCTTTGCATTGATTGCTGAGGAAGCGTTTCTCATCTCGTCTTACTATTCTTTGGAACTCTGCATTCAAATGGGTATATCTTTCCTTTTCTCCTTTGCTTTTCATTTCCCTTCTATTCACAGGAGATGACAAGAGTGAACATCGACATTCTAGGAATCAGCAAACTACGATGGACTGGAATAGGTGAATTTAGCTCAGATGATCATTATATCTACTACTGTGAGCAGGATTCCCTTAGCAGGAATGGAGTAGCCATCATAGTCAACAAAAGAGTCCAAAATGCAGTACTTGGATGCAGTCTCAAAAATGACAGAATGATCTCTGTTCGTTTCCAAGGCAAACCATTCAATATCACTGTAATCCAAGTCTGTGCCTGAACCAGTAACGCTGAAAAAGCGGAAGTTGAACATTTCTATGAAGACCTACAAGACCTTCTAGAACTAACACCCCCAAAAGATATCCTTTTCATTATGGGGGACTGGAATGCAAAAGTAGGAAGTCGAGAAACACCTGGAGTAACAGGCAAATTTGGCCTTGGAGTACAGAATGAAGCAGGGCAAAGGTTAATAGAATTCTGCCAAGAGAATGCACTGGTCATAGCAAACACCCTCTTCCAACAACACAAGAGAAGACTCTACACATGGACATCACTGGATGGTCGACACCGAAATCAGATTGATTATATTCTTTGCAGCCAAAGATGGAGAAGCTCTATATAGTCAACATAAACAAGACTGGGAGCTGACTGTGGCTCAATTCATGAACTCTTTATTGCCAAATTCAGACCAAAATTGAAAAAAGTGGAGAAAACCACTAGACCATTCAGGTATGACCTAAATCAAATCCCTTATGACTATACAGTGGAAGTGAGAAATAAATTTGAGGGACTAGATATGATAGACAGAGTGCCTGATGAACTATGGATGGAGGATCATGACATTGTACAGGAGACAGGAATCAAGACCATCCCCAAGAAAAAAAGTTGGTCTCTAGACCCCTGGGAACACCAGTTCATGAAGGGCTGAGCTTCCCAAGAAAAGGAATTTGAGTTTTGAAGTGTTGGAGAACCCCTGAAAGTTTTTTCTCCTTTGTTAGATTCTTTGTAATTCAATAACATTTATTTTTATAATAGTGGTTAAATTTACAAAAAAATTGCCAAGATAGAGCAGAGAATTCCTGTGTACATCTCACCCAATTCCCCCCATTATTAACATCCGATATTAGTGCAGTAATTTTGTCACAGTGCATGCGTGCTCAGTTGCTCAGTCATGTTTGACTCTTTGCGACCCCATGGACTACAGCCTGCCAAGCTCCTGTGCCCATGGAATTTTTCCAGGCAAGAATACTGAAGTGGGTTGCTATTGCCTTCTCCAGGGGATCTTCCTCACCCAGGGATCGAAGCTGTGGCTTCTGTGTCTCCCGCATTAGCAATTGGATTCTTTACCACTGAGCCACCTGAGAAGTCCTGTCACAGTGAATGAATCAATATTGATATATCATTATTAACTACAGTTTTTACTTTATTCAGTCTTCCTGAGTTTTTATCTAATGTCCCTGGTCTGCTTCAGGATCCCATCAGCGATATCATATTTCATTTAATTGCCATGTCTCCTTTGGCTGCCCTTGGCTGTGACAGTTTGGCAGACCCACCAAAGTCTTTTAAATAAGGGTGTTATCTGGTCAGATTTGTGCTTTGGAAAACTCTGGCCCTAGAGTGATGGAAGGTAGGTATCCTCTTAGAGATGGGTCTCAGGGTGTCTGCTGGCATCTAAGCTCAGACTACTAGTCTGCGGGGCAGGGGTCTGGAGCGGAGGTTATTCTGATCACTGAGTCAGGATCATGCTCTGTCCCTGCCAGAAGCATTGTCAAGAAATTGACTATTTTTATCTAGGTTTTTAGATTTTTAGTGTATAATTGTTCAATTTATTATTGTTTCATTTATATTGTGTCTGTTGCTAGTTCCTATTTCATTCTGTTGTTTGTTTATTTTAATATTTCCCCCTTTTATTTAGATCAATTTTGTCAAAGTTCGATGCTGTTAATGTATCAAAGAACTAGCTGTTGGCTTTATTAAATGTTTATTTTTTGATTACTAATTTCATTTATTTTTGCCTTTACCTGTATTATTTTCTGCTTTTTTCCTTTTACTTGCTGTTACATTTTCTGCAACTTTTTGAATTGATAATTTGCTTTTAATTTTTATTTTAATTTTCCTTGATGAACTTATAAATATCTGAAAAGTTTGGCTTCTGCTATTCCTACAGATTTTGAAATGGGATACCTTAGTTGTTACTGAGTTTTTAAGTATTTATTAACTTTACTTATGATTTTTAGCCCCCAATTTATTAGTAATATGTAATCCTGTTTCCTGATACGGAAGGTTTTGAATTTAAATTTTTGTTGATAATTTCTAATGTTGTTATTTTTCTGAGTAGAGAACATTCCTCTGTGATAATGAGTCCTTAGAATTTACTGACACCCCCATGGCTTAAAACATACTCATTTCTTGGTGCATATTAAGTGTTTGATTAAAAAAATTCACTTTCTGTATTTATTGGGTGTGAAGTCCTTTATATTCAATACCTGTGTTATTCAGATACTCTATATTTTTGCTCAATTTTATTGCTTTATTTATCAGTTTCTGGGAGTAAGTATTAATTTATTAGCTGTAACTGTTAATTATACATTTGTTCCCACAATTCTGTCAGTTATTTGTTTACATATTTTGAAATTATAAAGTATATGAATATTCCTAATTATTAATATATTTTCTTACTCTGTTATTCTCTTTGATCAATATATAATGTTGTTACTCTTCTTGTTTTGAATTACATTTTGTGAAGTGTTATGATTGCTCTCCTATCTTTCTTTGGCTTCATATTTGCATGGTTTATCTTTCCCCCATTAAATTTTCTTTAAGGTCTTCTCTATTTTTTGTTTGAAAGATGTCTAAGACAAGATATTGGTGGATACTTTTAATGAATCCATGGTGGGGGGTCTCATTTTAAATTGTTGTTTGACCCATTTGAATTTTTTATTATTAGATTATGTTCTTTATTTTGATTTAGCATTTGATCTGGGAAGCTGGTCTTTAGTCAGATTTGAATTTGAATTATAGTTTTGTTATTTATTAGCATGAAAGTAGGAATATTTTCTATTTTAACCTAATTTCTTTTATTTCTTTTGCAAATGGCTAATAACATGCATCTTGCATAACCGTTGTGAGATTAAATGTTTACAAAGCACTTAACAAAATAGTTGTCATATAATAGCCATTTGATTCATCTCTCTAGTCACTTTCCTCTTTATTGAGGAAGGATATCCTACTCTTTAGAAGAATATTCAAAGATATTTCCCATAAAATTTGCCATATTTTCGCACTGAGTGACTCATCCCATGATTTCTAATCCACTCAAGAGCTTTTCTTAATCTTCTTTTTTCTGTTAGTCTCCTGATACTTTGTGCCATTTGCCAATACCCAGGATGGGAGTGATTTATTTTGCTTTAACTTAAAGTATGTCATGACTTATTACCTTTAAATATCATTTTTCAGGGAAGATAGAAAAATACATACTCAAACTCTTTAAACCAAGGCATGAACTTCAGTCTTTGTAGTGAGTTAGTTTGGTGGAATTTAGTTCTGTTTATTCAGTGGGGCCAGTCCTCAAGAATTTTTACTTTAACTTGAGGATGAATTTGGAAATATTCTTTTTGAAAAAAGAGGCTTGCTGTATTGTCACAGGAAACCTTTTTTTTTTTTTTTGGAAATTAATTAATTTCTATTGGAGGCTAATTGTTTTACAATATTGTAATGGTTTTTGCCATACACTGACATGAATCAGTCATGGATGTACATGTTTCCCCTGTCCTGAACACCCCTCCCACCTCCCTCCCCATCCCATCCCTTAGGGTCATCCCAGTGCACCGGCCCTGAGTGCCCTGTCTCATGTATCGAAGCTGGATTGGTGATCTATTTCACATATGGTAATATATATGTTTCAATGCTGTTCCCTCAAATCATCCCACCCTCGCCTTCTCCCACAGAGTCCAAATGTCTGTTGTTTACATCTGTGTCTCTTTTGCTATCTTGCATATAGGGTCATCATTACCATCTTCCAAAATTCCATATATATACATTAATATACCATGTTGGTGTTTTTCTTTCTGGCTTACTTCACTCTGTATAATAGGCTCCAGTTTCATCCACCTCATTAGAACTGATTCAAATGCATTCTTTTAAATAGCTGGGTAATATTTCATTGTGTATATGTACCACAGCTCTCTTATCCATGCATCTGCCAATGGAGATCTAGGTTGCTTCCATGTCCTAGCTATTGTAAACAGTGTTGCTATGAACATTGGGGTACACGTGTCTCTTTTAATTCTGGTTTCCTCAGTGTGTATGCCCAGCAGTGGGATTGCTGGGTAGTATGGCAGTTCTATTTCCAATTTTTAAAGGAATCTCCATACTGTTCTTCATAATGGCTATACTACTTTGTATTCCCACCAACAGTGTAAGAGGGTTCCCTTTTCACCATACCCTCTCCAACATTTACTGTTTGTAGACTTTTTGATAGCCATTCTGACCAGCATGAGATGGTACCTCATTGTGGTTTTGATTTGCATTTCTCTGATAATAAGTGATGTTGAGCATCTTTTCATGTGTTTGTTAGCCATCTGTATGTCTCCTTTGGAGAAATGCCTGTTCAGTTCTTTGGCCCATTTTTTGACTGGGTCATTTATTTTTCTGAAATTGAGTTGCAGGAGTGGCTTGTATATTTTTGAGATTCTTTGTCAGTTGTTTTGTTTGCTATTATTTTCTCCCATTCTGAAGGCTGTCTTTTCACCTTGCTTATAGTTTCCTTCGTTGTGCAAAAGCTTTTAAGTTTAATTTGGTCCCATTTGCTTATTTTTGCTTTTATTTCCATTACCCTGGGAGGTAGGTCATTGAGGATCCTGCTGTGATTTATGTCAGAGAGTGTTTTGCCTATGTTTTCCTCTAGGAGTTTTATAGTTTCTGGTCTTACATTTAGATCTTTAATCCATTTTGAGTTTATTTTTGTGTATGGTGTTAGAAAGTATTCTAGTTTCATTCTCTTACAAGTGGTTGACCAGTTTTTCCAGCACCACTTGTTAAAGAGGTTGTCTTTATTCCATTGTATATCCTTGCCTCCTTTGTCAAAGATAAGGTGCCCATAGGTGCTTGGACTTATCTCTGGGCTTTCTATTTTGTTCCATTGATCTATACTTCTGTCTTTGTGCCAGTACCATACTGCTTGATCACTGTAGCTTCGTAGTATAGTCTGAAGGCAGGCAGATTGATTCCTCCTCTTCCATTCTTCTTTCTCAAGATTGCTTTGGCTATTTGAGGTTTTTTGTATTTCCATACAAATTGTGAAATTATTTGTTCTAGTTCTCTGAAAAATACCATTGGTAGCTTGATAGAGATTGCATTGAATCTATAGATTGCTTGGGTAGTATATCATTATCACTATATTGATTCTTCCGATTCATGAACATGGTATATTTTTCCATCTATTTGTGTCATCTTTGATTTCTTTCATCAGTGTTTTATAATTTTCTATATATAGGTCTTTTGTTTCTTTAGGTAGGTTTATTCCTAAGTATTTAACAAACAAAAGCCCAGGGCCAGATGGCTTCACAGCTGAATTCTACCAAAAATTTAGAAAAGAGCTAACATCTATCCTACTCAAACTCTTCCAGAAAATTGCAGAGGAAGGTAAACTTCCAAACACATTCTATGAGGCCACCATCACCCTAATACCAAAATCAGACAAAAATGTCACACACACAAAAAAACTACAGGCCAATATCACTGATGAACATAGATGCAAAAATCTTCAACAAAATACTAAAAAACAGAACCCAAAAACATATTAAAAAGATCATACATCATGACCAAGTGGGCTTTATCCCAGGGATGCAAGGATTCTTCAATATTTGCAAATCAATGTGATACACCATAGTAACAAATTGAAAGATAAAAACCATATGATTATCTCAATAGATGCAGAGAAAGCCTTTGACAAAATTCAACATCCATTTATGATAAAAACCCTCCAGAAAGCAGGCATAGAAGGAACATACCTCAACATAATAAAAGTTATATATGATAAACCCACAGCAAACATTATCCTCAATGGTGATAAATTGAAAGCATTTCCCTTAAAGTCAGGAACAAGACAAGGGTGCCCACTCTCACCACTACTATTCAACATAGTTTTGGAAGCTTTGGCCACAGCAATCAGAGAAGAAAAAGCAATAAAAGGAATCCAGATTGGAAAATTAGAAGTAAAACTCTCACTGTTTGCAGATGACATGATCCTCTACATAGAAAACCTTAAAGACTCCACCAGAAAATTACTAGAGCTAATCAATGAATATAGTAAAGTTGCAGGATATAAAATTAACACATAGAAATTCCTTGCATTCCTATATACTAACAATAAGAAAACAGAAAGAGAAATTAAGGAAACAGTACCATTCACCATTGCAACTAAAAGAACAAAATACTCAGGAGTATATCTACCTAAGGAAACCAAAGACCTGTACATAGAAAACTATAAAACACTGTTGAAAGAAATCAAAGAGGACACAAACAGATGGAGAAATATATCGTGTTCATGGATTGGAAGAATCAATATTGTCAAAATGACAATAATACCCAAAGCAATCTATAGATTCAATGCAATCCCTATCAAGCTACCAATGGTATTCTTCACAAAACTAGAATAAATAATTTCACAGTTCGTATGGAAATACAAAAAACCTCAAATAGCCAAAGCAATCTTGAGAAAGAAGAATGGAACTGGAGGAATCAACCTGCCTGACTTCAGGCTCTACTACAAAGTCACAGTCATCAAGACAGTATGGTACTGGCACAAAGACAGAAATATAGATCAATGGAACAGAATAGAAAGCCCAGAGATAAATTCACGTACCTATGGACACCTTATCTTTGACAAAGGAGGCAAGGATATACAATGGAATAAAGACAACCTCTTTAACAAGTGGTGCTGGAAAAACTGGTCAACCACTTGTAAAAGAATGACACTAGAATACTTTCTAACACCATACACAAAAATAAACTCAAAATGGATTAAAGATCTAAATGTAAGACCAGAAACTATAAAACTCCTAGAGGAAAACATAGGCAAAACACTCTCTGACATAAATCACAGCAGGATCCTCAATGACCCACCTCCCAGAATATTGGAAATAAAAGCAAAAATAAACAAATGGGACCTAATTAAACTTAAAAGCTTTTGCACAACAAAGGAAACTGTAAGCAATGTGAAAAGACAGCCTTCAGAATGGGAGAAAATAATAGCAAATGAAGCCACAGACAAAGGATTAATCTCAAAAATATGCAAGCAACTCCTGAAGCTCAATTTCAGAAAAATAAATGACCTAATCAAAAAATGGGCCAAAGAACTAAGCAGACATTTCTCCAAAGAAGACATACAGATGGCTAACAAACACATGAAAAGATATTCAACATCACTTGTTATCAGAGAAATGCAAATCAAAACCACAATGAGGTACTATTACACGCCAGTCAGGATGGCTGCTATCCAAAAGTCTACAAGTAATCAATGCTGGAAAGGGTGTGGAGAAAAGGGAATCCTCTTACACTGTTGGTGGGAATGCAAACTGGTACAGCCGGTATGGAGAACAGTGTGGAGATTTCTTAAAAAACTGGAAATAGAACTGCCATATGACCCAGCAATCCCACTTCTGGGCATACACATTGAGGAAACCAGATCTGAAAGAGACATGTGCACCCCAATGTTCATCGCAGCACTGTTTATAATAGCCAGGACATGGAAGCAACCTAGATGCCCATCAGCAGACGAATGGATAAGGAAGCTGTGGTACATATACACCATGGAATATTACTCAGCCATTAAAAATAATTCATTTGAATCAGTTCTAATGAGATGGATGAAACTGGAGCCCATTATACAGAGTGAAGTAATCCAGAAAGATAAACACCAATACAGTATACTAACGCATATATATGGAATTTAGAAAGATGGTAATGATAACCCTATATGCAAAACAGAAAAAGAGACACAGATGTACAGAACAGACTTTTGGACTCTGTGGGAGAAGGCGAGGGTGGGATGTTTTGACAGAACAGCATCGAAACATGTTTGTTATCAAGAGTGAAACAGATCACTAGCCCAGGTTGGATGCATGAGACAAGTGCTCCTGGCTGGTGCACTGGGAAGACCCAGAGGGGTGGGGTGGGGAGGGAGGTGGGAGGGGGGATCAGGATGGGGAATACATGTAAATCCATGGCTGATTCACGTCAATGTATGGCAAAAACCACTACAAAAAAAAAAAAAATCCCTTGCATTCCCATACATTAACAACGAGAAAACAGAAAGAGAAATTAAGGAAACAATTCCATTCACAGGAAGCCTTTTAAGTGAATCTGTAATAGAAAATTGGAGATGGACTTTGCAGCATCTAGAAAGTGTTTTGACTTGATTGAAGTAAAGCTAATGCATTGTCAAAAAATTAAGTAAACAATTTTGCCAATATATATAGAACAGACACAGGCAAAACTAATGAGTGCTAAGGGGAGACTGGAAGTATTAGGTAACTGTTGGTACAAATTGTTGGTACAGTACTTGAGAAAGAATTTGAGGAGGTGTAGTAGGTTGGAGATGTTCTAGGTAGACTGGGGAAGGAGCATTTAGATGGAGAGAACAATATACACTGAGGAATATAGGTGTGGAACAGCACAGCTGTCTGTCCACCTACAAGTGGCTCTAAATTGGTCCTGGAGGGGTAGGAAAACGGTTATTTATTGTGCATTTCTGGCTGCAGTCAGATGGACTGAAAGCAGCAGGCGTGTGCTAGCAAGCACAGTGTTTTCAGAGGTTAGTCTGCATTTCCTGAAGACCTCCAAGGCATCAAGTTAAGGGAGGATTGGTTGTTCAGGGGAAGGCCACAGACAGGCAGACAAGTTGGGAAGTTATGGCAATCATCCACATGAGAGACAGTAAAGGCTGGAATCTGGTGCTGTCATCTGGGAATGGAGAGAAGGGGGTTTGTTTGAGTCAGATCAAGGAGACAAATTGACAGCACTTGGCTATTGATTGGATATAGGACTTCAGGACTGACTCCCACTTTCTGGAGTGAGTGACTGAACAGATGAGAAAGCCAGCCATCAGGACAGAGCCTCTACAAAGAGGAGACAATGGGGAAGAGAAGGCACTCAATTTGGGACCTTTTGAGGTGAGGCTGCCTTTTCAGAAACCTTCCCCTCACCACTCAAATCTTGTCCTGATTTTTATAGGGTGCTTGTTGAAACCAACTGTCACTTACCTGCCTCTGTTGGCACATCAAAGCAGCTCAGTTTCAAACACGTGGTGATTTAGGGAAAGTAATTCATACATTAGAAGAAAGCCTGGAGCTAGAGCAGTCTCGGAGAAACAGCACAGGAGTTGAAGACGGACTCAGTGTACTGTGAGTTTTGGCTACTCAACTCCTCAGGGAACTCGTTACAGTGGACAAAACTTAAATCTCTGAAGCATGGTAAGCCGGTAGGGCCAGGTGGAGGGAAGAAACCATGGCCAAAACTCATGCAGGAGATGGCTGTGAAATGGTGGGGGTCCTCTGGCCAGTATTCAACCCCAGAGGAGGCTGATGCTGGGAGCAGAAAGAGAGTGACTTCTCCCTTAAGGGAAGCCAAGTGGGCTGGTGTCTCAATGCCTTCTCACTGCCCTACTTGGCCCGTAGGACGATGACGGGGGGATTTGCCCCAAGGTGGGAAGAATGAGAGGTGGAAACATGAGGAAGAGGGTAAGGCAGTGCTTGTTAGGAACCATCCAGGAGTTCTGTGTTCCTCAAGCAAGGTGGCACTTCCTCCTTTCCCTGCAGCCCAGCCACTCTGTGCCCCACAATGATCTCCAGTCAGGCTCTCCTGACACCTTCCCCAGCCCTGATCTTCTTTCCACGTGAAAGCCACTACATTGGTGGGGAAAGGGACACTGCCGAAGGAAGACCCAGGGAAGTCTGTATCACTGCCTACCTGAAAAATGAACCAAAGTCCTAGTTTGTAGTGGGTATCATTTATATTTTAATAGAGGTTCTATAGATATGATTTCACACTCCAGCCATACTCCTAGAATTTTGGCGATTTTAGGTGTTCTTATGGAAGGGCATTCAGTCCTGCGACAAGATGTCCTTGTTTGGGCTAATGCACATGTTGACTTTTTCAGTTTTGTGGTTTTTCAGCTGGGATTTGTGTGACATGACACAGGCAGCACAGACCAGTGATACATAGTGCTCTACTCAGCTGGTTGAAAGTCTGGGAATTAAAACACCCTTTGCTGCTCATTATTTGATTGATTAGGGAGGTAATTTATTTATGAGTGTTGCTTTCACTGCAGTAGCATGGAGACTGGTTTGCTAATGAGACAGTTACAGGACACAGAGTTCTCTACATGAGGGGGGCAAAGTTGTGAGGGCCAAATGCATGGGTTTTAGATCTAAGTGATGTAAGGTGGAATCCTGCCCCCATTATTTATTTGCTGGGTGACCTTGACATCCCTGTATCTCAGTTAGCACACTTATAAAATGGGGGCAATGACATGTGCCTCAAGGGGCCATTGCAAAGATTGGATGAGATAAAGCAAAGAAGGTACCTGCAATGCAGTAGGTACTTCATCAAGGTGACTTTTTCTTCCCTCTAGAGAAGCTGGATTGGAAGAAAGATAGCAACTAAAGCAGAGAACCTGGAACCAAGTGCCATGGCCAACCCTTCCAGTTCTGAGAAGCTCTTAGTCTCTGAGACACTTGCCTCATCTGTACAAGAGGATTAATATCATTGTTATCTCTGATGATTTCTGACAGACGCTATGAGGTCCTCAACTTATAGTGTTGAAAATCCTTTAAAAGCTGTGAAAGCTTCCTAGTTACTGTAATGTAGGAGGATGTGTGTGAAGGGTCAGGATGGAGAGTGGAGGGTGTGAGTCTGATAGGATTTGTAGGTGGAAAATATTCACTCAGTATCCAACAGATATTTGTTAGTATGGGTTTAAGCTATGTCAATTCTAGGAGTTAACATTGTCCGCAGGAGTGTATGGAGGTGGGATTGATCCTGATGTTAATTCAGAGGAAGGCAGGGGGATCCCTCTTGACATGAAGTATCCCTGAGAGGAAGACAGCATTATGGTGCAAGTGCCTGGCTGCTGGTCAAGAGGCCGCTATGGGAGGCGTGAGGTGAGATTGCCAGGAAGCCTGTCCTTCACTCCAGACCCTTGGGACAGAGGTCTGAGCCTTAAAATAAGTGAACCTGAAGGGGCTATATCCTACTGGTTTTCTACAACTCAGCAGTGATCCTGGTACCAACCAGAGCTACAGTAACATTCTTTGAACAAATGTGTTGAGTGTCTCTGTGGGACACAGAAAAGACAAGGCACTGATAGATTTGGAATTGAGGATGGCAGCGGCATTGACCTTTAGTGCTCTTGGCATTGAGCTTTGGCATCTAATAAGCATCTGAGCCTGGTTGGGCACTGGGTCGTGGGCCTCACTTTTTGAGTGGGTGAAGGAAGGAGGAATTCCCATAAAAGGTGCTGGAGGAGAGGAGGCAAGTTGCAGATACCTAGTGGTAGCTCTGTGGAGAAGGAAATGGCAACCCGCTCCAGTACTTTTGCCTGGAAAATCCCATGGACAGAGGAGTCTGGTAGGCTACAGTCCACGGGGTCTCGAAGAGTCGGACACAACTGAGCGACTTAACTTTCACTTTACTTTAATGCAGTGGAGAAGGAAACGGCAACCCACTCCAGTGTTCTTGCCTGGAGAATCCCAGGGACAGAGGAGCCTGGTGGGCTGCCGTCTATGGGGTCGCACAGAATCGGACACGACTGAAGCGACTTAGCAGCAGCAGCAGCAGCAGTCTTAGCTTTGAGGTCTCAATCTCAACACTCATGTGTGAAACCTCTTGGCCACTTTGGGATCTGGAAGGAACTTGAGAGGGATCAATGTTTCCATGGAACACATTGTAGTTGTAGTTAGAGAAGTATATTTGATAACCAGGCTACTGTATGTGTGTAGGGAATGTTGGATAGAAACAAAGGTGCATGAAGTAGAGTCCTCATTCCTAATAGAATTTATAGTCTAGTGCAGAAGTGGACATGTACATCCCTGATGTAGGATGGATGGAAGTAATTAGGGTCAGGAGAGGTCAAGGACAGGTGACATGAGTACTCAATGGAGGGTGAAGTGTCATCTGGCCAGAAAATCAGTGTAGGGTGGGCTTTGATCTGGGCAGTTGCCTCTACCAACGTCACGTGTGTGTGCTGTTCCTCTCAACTGTGGCCAGGGAAGTAGGCTCACAAGAGGAAGACACGGCTATGGGATCTTTGCTTCTTGTCCCTCCAGTCAGATCTTAGAGAGTCCATGTTTCCCTCATCAGAACTCTCTGCAGCTTGATGCGGATAGTCTGGCTTCCATGTGCGTGTTCAGTCGCCTCTCTGCGACCTCTTGGACCACGGCCCACCAGGCTCCTCTGTCCATGGGATCCTCCAGACAAGAACACTGGAGTGGGTTGCCATTTCCCTCTCCAGTGATAGAGTATGAAGTGAGTGAAGTGAGTGAAATGAAGTTTCTCAGTCTGACTCTTTGTGACCCCATGGACTGTAGCCTACCAGGCTCCTCCATCTGTGGGATTCTCCAGGCAAGAGTACTGGAGTGGGTTGCCATTTCCTTCTCCACTGGCTTCCACGGAGCCACCTAATTAATTTCCCTGAAGCATGACCATTTATGTCACGACTCTGCTCTCAAACCTTCAATGCCTCCCAATTGCCTTTGCAAAGATTTTTCAAACTCCCCTGATGATAAGAATCTCTCACTGCAATATCAGGACTTTCCCATGGAAATTCTAAATCAGGATGTTTAGGTTGTTCCCCAGCAATCCATTTCCAAAATAAGCACTTCAGATGATTCTTAACCTCAAGTAAACTTGAGAAACCTGCAGAATAAATTCTAAACTCGTAAACCTAAGATTCTGGAGAATACAATAAAGTAGTCTGCAGAAAGAGAGAATGGATGATATTCTGGAAGAGGTGAGAATGAAAGAGATGGAGCTTTTCACTTTTTATGTCACCCCATGTTCTGACAATAAAGACCTTTATTATGCATAAAAATGCATGAGCAACCAAGGGATCCTGCTAATATATGAAAGATATTAAGAGGTACACAGACTGGTGAAAACACTTTCACCTCCTCTGACTCTACCTGCAAAAGGTAGCTCAACTCTGTTACCCTTTCTGTTTCTTCTTCTTTTTGCTTTTCCCCTCTGAATCTCAGGGAAAGGAATGTAGAGTTTATCAGATGACAGAATATCCCTGATCTAGTTCAAACTTATCTTTGTTACCCAAATTCATTCTAGAGCACACTCAGTAAGTCCTCTGGTGTCTCCCTGAGGAGATATCTCTGCTTGGATACCTGAAATGATGGGGAGCTCACTATCTTACCTAATAATCTTCATATTTTAAGACTTTAAATGGTTAAAATTCATTTTTATCTTTCTCCATTGAATCAAGCTTGACTTTCTAAAATGAACCAGAGCAATTCTGTTCTCTTTTTCACATTATTTTTCAGCTCTTTGAGATCTGACACATGTTTAATCTTCTCTTCTGTAACTAAATGTCTCCTTGGCTTTTATACATAATTCCTCACATTATTATTATTATTTTGAGTTAGCCTGGTTTCTTGGTAGCTTTTCTTTGGGAATGCTCCAGTTTATCAGTTTTTCTCTTAAAGTGAACACAGCCCTCTATGTGGGGTTTGGTTAGGAAAGATGATCATGTCCCTTACTCTGGCAGTAAAAGTTGGTTAAACTAAATGTAGTGTGTGTGTGTGTATAGTATATAAGTAACATATGTGTAACATATATGTCACATTAGCTAGGGTATGAATACATTGGTAATACATTTATTGGTTACTTTATAGCTGACTTATCACAACACTGACTCAGAGACTCTTCCAGGCAATCAAAACCCCTGACCTTTCTCACAAATACTTCTGTCAAGCCAGGTCTCCCAGCTTACATTCTCCATTTTTCCAGGTATCCCCAGGTCTTTAGAGGAATGTCAGGATATTGAGTTTCTTTTGCAAGAGTGAAGTCTAGAATTAGCATAGCACTGGGTTCGAAGTTTGACTCCTGGATCTGGTTCCAGCTCTGCCATTGACTCACCGTGACCTTGGACTCCACTTTCTTCTCATTGGGTCTCAGTTTTTCTCTTCTATAATCCAGGAGGCCAGGATAATATGGGTTTCCAGCCAACCTCTGGTTTTGGCAAGGTTCTATGGAAAGGCAGAGATGAGCTCAGAAAAGTGTACCCATACCTCCAAACCCCATTCCTGTTGGAGAGAGGGAGGCTCAGGGAGAGGTTGGAAACGTAGGATGCTAGGAAAGGTCCATGTGCTGAGCATCAGTTGGGACCCATACCTGCTCTAGGTGTCAGTGGAGCACAGTTCTGTGGCATGGGTGAGGCTGGTTGCTTTAAGGTCATAGTTTCTGGATGGATAAATAAGGCTACATGTGGAATCTCTATAGCCAAAGGCAGGAGCTTCCACCAGGTTCATAGCATAAGGCAATTCAGGGTATAGACAACTAAGATCTGCTGAGGATGTCAGTGGATCCCTTAGATAACATCAGGCATGGGTGCTGGGGAAGGAACTTCAGGAACATGGAGAGGAGGCAGGCCACTGTGCTCCCCCACCCCATCCTTCCTAGTGCCTGCTCCCCACTCCCTGCCCAGGACCAATGATCCTTGGAATTTCAGGTGTGGGCTGTCTTCCTGGTGCAGGCACAGATGGAGGGGTAGTAAAGCAGTACCGTTTGTTTTTGGGAAGCAACAAAACAGAAAACCTTGTGTCATTTTAACATAGAAAAAATGAAACAGCAGGCAATTAGGCAGGAGTGTATCAATTAGTGAGCCAGAAAAATGCTTTACAGTATTTTGATGATTCAACACTGTCAAATAAAAATGAAACCAGAAAAAAACCCAAAACAAATACCAGAAAACCCGCAAAAATCATTAAATAATCAACTTCATTTAAATGTATTTAAAACACATGGAAACTGAAAAAAAATCGAGAGACCCATTTGGTAGCAAACAGTTACTATGATGTGATTGAGCCCCCCATTTGTTAAAGGAATACATTTGCACCAATTCTCCTCTCCTGTGCTCCTTTCAACACAGTCTCCTTTTGGCCAACAAAATATTGTGAACTTCCATCCACACCCAGCCTGGAAAATGTGGCTTAGTCTCTGCACGTGGCAGCCAGGGACAGAGAAAACACCTTACACATATTCCCTTTTGGGTGTGACGCCTCAGGCTCCTCCTCAGCCAGATCAAGGATCATATGGAGTAAGTCTGTGCAAGTTGGAAGTTATAAGGGAGAAGAGTGTATTTTGTCATGACCTGGTCTTTGGATTGAATTGGACTGCAGAGACTTTGCATGTACACACCAGCTTTGATACTCACTAGCTATGTGGCCTCAAACAAGATACATTAGCTCTGGGAGATCCAGTTTCTCCATTTGTAAATCAGGGTAATGATTCCTGCTTCAGAAGTTTATTTTTGGATTACCTGACAAAACACATAAAAAGCATGTGACCGATTGTAGGTCCAAAATACATGCTATTTCTCTCCTTCCTCAGAGTTTCAGTCTCAAGAATAATCAGCGTTTTCCATCCTGACTTGCCTTAGGAGTAAAAGGAAGAGCCATTTGGCTGTGTGGTGGCCACATGTAGCCTTGCTGGGTACCGGGCTTGGGAAGATTTTCTGGAAGATTTGTAGAAAGTTACTTTCTATCTATAGGGACTGCTTTCCTCATTTTCAAAATAGTTTTTCCTCTAGAGGAAGCCTGTACGAGGAACTGAATGTCTTTTTCACCATCATTTCCCTCTTCTCTCTAAGTGGAGTGTCCAGGTCAGTTTCCATCTGCTTTTTATCTTCTCATTGAAGTAAGTCCTTCAGTTCTGGAGTATTTTTGTTGCTGTTCAGTCACTAAATCATATCTGGCTCTTTGTGACCCCATGGACTGCAACACGCCAGGCTCCTCTGTCCTCGCCCTATCTCCCAGTTTGCTCAGATTCATGTCCATTGAGTCAGTGATGCTATCTAATCATCTCATCCTCTCCTACCCCCTTCTCTTTTTGCCTTCAATCTTTCCCAGTATCAGGGTCTTTTTCAATGAGTTGATTTTTCACATCAGGTGGCCAAAGGTCTTGGAGCTTCAGCTTCAGCATCAACCCTTCCAATGAATATTTAGGATTGATTTTCTTTAGGATTGACTGGTTTGATCACTTTGCAGTCTGGAGTATATAAAAGTCTGTTTGTGGGGGTGGAATATGGCATATGGGGTAGTTAAGTCGCTAAGTTGTGTCCGACTCTTGTGGCTCCATGAACTGTAGCCCGCCAGGCTCCTCTCTCCATGGGATTCTCCAGGCAAGAATACTGGAGTGGGCTGCCATTTCCTTCTCCAGGGGATCTTCCTGACCTACGAATTGAACCTGGGTCTCCTGCATTGCAGGCAGATTCTTTACTGACTGAGCTATAAGGGAAGCCCAGCATATGGGGTAGAGGAGGTCAAAGGGAGTGCTGGGTGGGGTGGAGAGGAGGTTGCAGAGATAAGATGGATCCTGCTGGGATGATTGTCAGTATGTGCAAAAGAGTTGTGGTTCAGTGACTCCAGAGGAGCCTTCCTGCTGCTGGCCCCTCAGCCTGGGAGCCAGTGGGCAGAATTTCCTATGGCTGAATTGGGGAAGGGCTGAGGCTGTCCTGGGTAGACCGTACACCTGTGAGAGTTTGAGCACCAGTCTGAGATGCACCCTGCGGCTGGTCTGGCCCAGAAATGTGCAACACTCAGGTTATTATGATCATAAAAATGCATTTATTCTCATACCCAGTACCCACAGTACACCCATTCACATAAAGCCATGTGCTTTGAACCCCACACTTCTAGAACCCCATACCCCAGAGTGGGGCAACCAATAGAGATCACTTACACAGCTCCATCATGATTCAAACAGGGAAACAGACCCAGAGTTCATGGGTCCAAGAAGACCCATAGACCTGGAGGCAGGACCCAGCATGCCCCTTCTCCTATTTCACTCACTGCTGCTCCCTAGACACAACATCCCTCAATTCTTTAGCTATTTTTTCCAGTATTTATCTTTATTTTTCTGAATTATGAGTTTGAACTGCTGTTTTCGACCTTTCAGTTTTAGGCAATTACCCATTGACTTCTCATCGTAGATGTAGAGTCGGCTCTCCTGTCTTCTGCACCACCCACCCCTTTTTAGTCTCCTCATCCACCCAAGTCCTCTCAATTTAATGAAAAACACTGTTCACTAAAGGTCAAGTTGGTCCTATGATTACATTTTCTCTCTTGTACAACTTTTCATTTTCCTGGAATTAAAAATCGTACATTAGTTTTCTGTTTGCATATTTGTGGTGTACCTGTCATTATTTTTTCCCCATCAGATATGCCATAAACTTGACAAACAGGTTTTGCCAGATGGAGGCTGCATTTTCAGCCACGTCTTGGATCAGCCCAGTTCCTTACTAGTCTAGCTGGAAGAACAAATGCCTACTAACAGGAGGCATCTGATTTCAGGGGACCTGCTCCATCTGCTCACCCAGGGCCTGGGCTCTTCCTCTGTTACTGAGTCCGAGCATGCTCTGCTCACTGCATAATAAGCTGATGAATCCAGTGAATCAGAGGTGAGGTGTTGAGGCAAGGAATATGACTTTATTTGGAGAGCCAGCTGACAGAGAAAATGGCAGACTAGCATCTCAAAATAACTGTCTTACCTGGGTCTGGATGCCAGGTTCTTTTTATGGATCAGAGGTGGGGGAGCAAGGGAGAGGTGAGGAAACAAAGTAAAAAGGCCATTAATCTTGCAAAAATCTCCTAGAAATGGCAAGCCTCAGGCAGGGGGATGTGTTAGTTTCTTTCTTCCTTCCTGCCGTCTACAGGTGGACAGGATTCTGAATAAAGGCACTTTAGTTTAGCAGTCAGGCAGGATTCTCTGAGGTGGACCATTATGTATGATTATTATAACAAAAGCAACAGAAAGCAAGTGAAGAAAAGAAAAAACAATTTGAATATGGGGTCAGAATTGACTTCTCCCTGCAATCCTTCCTTGATCTAAGGGCTCTTGGAGTTCTGGGTATTCACGAATGGCTCTGACTCTGGCCATTTTCTGTCAGACCTTTCTGCTTCTCTGCTCCCTCCAGCTCTCATCATAGCATCTCCCACTGGGAGCTGTTGACTTCTGCTAGATTCTAAACTTAGTACTCTGAAGTTCCCGTGGTACCAGCCAGTGCTGCAGAACCTGTGACAAGATGGGACTGGTGCTTCTCTGTCCTCTAGGTTACCAGGCGATAGATGATATTGTCATGGTATTGTCAGACCAGAGCTGTGCCCACCATTGCCCTGGGCCATTCAAACATTCCCTGATGTTCATGTGAAGGTTTTCTCTGTGCTCTGCACTAGCCTTGCCCAAGGCCCACATTACCTGTTCACAGGAGTCCAGGGCTCTTGTCCACAGGTTGGGTCAATGAGGGACTGCCAGGGCCCTTTCAGTTGGCTCCCCGATCTTTTGCTTGTTGGTATTTTTTTTCCTTCCGATGGATTCTCCCTCCCCACGTTTCTCTACTATCCTTGTCACCATCAGCCACTCCCTTCCTTCTCTCCAGCCTTAAATAAATTCAGGGAGCAAAATCCAAGCTCTTGCTTTGGGAAAATCATGTTGGAGCTGGAGCGTTGTTTTGTTTTTTAATGTTTTTAATTGAAGGATGACTGGTTTACAGAATTTTGTGGTTGTCTGTCACACATCAGTAAGAATCAGCGTGGGTACACCCACGTCCCCTCCCTCGCAGCCCTCCCTCCCACCTCCCCTCCCCATCTCACCCTTCAGTCTGTCACAGAGCCCCTGTCTGAGTTCCCTGAGTCACACAGCAAATCCCCATTGGCTATTTTTACCAACATCAGTGTCTGTGTCTTGGAGACTTTGTTTCAGCTTGGGGTGCCCCTGGGGGAACTAGGGGAGGGGAGGGAAGCACACAGAAAACAAATCCGTTAATGCTTTGAATCTGATCTGCCTGGGGAGCAATGTAGATGCTGCCCACGCCTGGATCTTCAGCATGTTTAGGGGAAAAGCTGCTTTTTGATTTGATTTTTGTTCCCTTGAGGAGCCAGCAAGTTCCTGGGACTGGCCTGTGAGCAGATTCTGCAACATATGTGCGTCATTCCTTCCGTGTCCCTGGGCCACTCTTTGCTTCCAGGTCAAGCCTGTCCTGGCCCATTTCCCCTTCGCTGAGCAGGAAGCCCCCAGTCCTCTTCACCAGCCTCTTGAATGGATCCAGATCCAGCTTGGGGCTTCCCTGGTGGCTCAGCGGTAAAGAATCTGCCTGCAATACAGGAGATGTGGACGACACAGATTCAATCTCTAGGTCTGGAAGATCCCCTGGAGGAGGTAATGGCGACCCACGCTAGTATTCTTGCCAGGAACTCCCCTGGACAGAGGAACCTGGCATGCTACAGTCCATAGGATTGCAAAGAGTTGAACATGACTGAGCGCTTGAGCACACACATAGATCCAGCTTAGGCTCAAGCTGAGACCTGACACTCTTGATTTAAATGATGTATGATACTTTTGCATGATACTATTTTCAATATAAATTTTTTTAAATTTATTTTTTATTGAAGGATCATTGCTTTACAGAATTTTGTTGTTTTCTGTCAAACCTCAACATGAATCAGCCATAGGTATATGTATATCCCCACCTTTTTGAAACTCCCTCCCATCTCCCTCCCCATCCCACTCCTCTAGGTTGATACAGAGCCCCTGTTTGAGTTTCCTGAGCCATACAGCAAATTCCTGTTGGCTATCCATTTTACACATGGTAATGTAAGTTTCCATGTTATTCTTTCCATACATCTCACCCTCTCCTCCCCTCTCCCCATGTCCATAAGTCTGTTCTGTATGTCTGTTTCTCCACTGTTGCCCTGTAAATAAATTCTTCAGTACCATTTTTCTAGATTCTGTATATATGCATTAGAATATGATGTTTATCTTTCTCTTTCTGACTTACTTCATTCTGTATAATAGGCTCTAGGTTCATCCACCTCATTAGAACTGACTCAAATGTGTTCCTTTTTATGGCTGAGTAATATTCCATTGTGTATATGTACCACTACTTCTTTATCCATTCATCTGTCAATGGACATCTAGGTTGCTTCCGTGTTCTAGCTATTGTAAATAGTGCTGCAGTGAACAATGGGATACATGTGTCTTTTTCAATTTTCGTTTCCTCAGGATATATGCCTAGGAGTGGGATTGCTGGGTCATATAGTGGTTTTATTCTTAGTTTTTTTTAAAGGAATCTCCATACCGTCTACCATAGTGGCTGTATCAATTTACATTCCCACCAACAGAGCGAGAGCGTTCCCTTTTTTCCACAGCCTCCCCAGCATTTATTCTTTGTAGCCTTTTGATGATGGTCATTCTGACTGGTGTGAGGTGATATCTCATTGTAGTTTTGATTTGCATTTCTCTAATAATGAGCAATGTTGAACATCTTTTCATGTGTTTGTTAGCCATCTGTATGTCTTCTTTGGAGAAATGTCTGTTTAGGTCTTTTTCTCAGTTTTTGATTGGGTTGTTTGTTTTTCTGGCATTGAGTTATACGAGCTGCTTGTATATTTTGAAAATTAATCCTTTGTCAGTTGTTTCATTTGCTATCATTTTCTTCCATTCTGAGGGTTGTCTTTTCACCTGGCTTATAGTTTCCTTTGCTGTGCAAAAGTTTTTAAGTTTAATCAGGTCCCACTTGTTTACTTTTGTTTCTATTTCCATTGCTCTGGGAGGATGGGTCATAGAGGATCTTGCTTTGATTTATGTCAGCAAGTGTTCTGCCTATGTTTTCCTCTAAGAGGTTTTATAGTTTCTGGTCTACATTTCTTACATTTAGGTCTTTAATCCATTTTGAGTTTATTTTCTGTATTGTGTATGGTGTTAGGAAGTCTTCTAATTTCATTCTTTTACATGTAGCTGTCCAGTTTTCCCAGCACCATTTATTGAAGAGGCTGTCTTTGCCCCATTGTATATTCTTGCCTCCTTTGTCAAAAATAAGGTACCCATAGGGGTATGTGTTTATTTCTGGGCTTTCTATCTTGTTCCATTGGTCTATATTTCTGTTTTTGTGCCAGTACCAGACTGTCTGGCTTTGTAGTATAATCTGAAGTCAGGAAGGTTTATTCCTCCAGAAAGAAGAATGGAGTTCTTTCTCAAGACTGCTTTGGCTATTTGGGGTCTTTTGTGTTTCCATATGAATTGTGAAATTTTTTTTTCTAGTTCTGTGAAAAATGCCACTGGTAATTTGACAAGGATTGCATTGAATCTGTAGATTGCATCTGGTAGTATAGTCATTTTCACAATATTGATTCTTCCTACCCAGGAACATGGAATATCTCTCCATCTGTTTATGCCATCTTTAATTTCTTTCATTAGTGTCTTATAATTTTCTGTGTACAGTTCTTTTGTCTCCTTAGGTAGGCTTATTTCTAGATATTAAATTCTTTTTGTTGCAATGGTGAATGGGATTGATTCCTTAATTTATTTTTCTGGTTTTTCATTGTTAGTATATAGAAATGCAAGTGATTTCTGTTTATTGATTTTGTGTCATGCAACTTTGCTAAATTCACTGATTAGTAGTTTTCTGATACTATCTTTAGGATTTCCTATGTACAGTATCATGTCATCTGCAAACAGTGAGAGCTTTACTTCTTCTTTTCTGATCTGGATTCCTTTTATTTCTTTTTCTTCTCTGATTGCTGTAGCTAGGACTTTCAGAACTATGTTGAATAATAGTGGTGAAAGTGGACACCCTTGTCTTGTTCCTAATCTTAGGGGAAATGCTTTCAGTTTTTCACCATTGAGAATAATGGTTCCTGTAGGCTTATCATATATGGCCTTTACTATATTGAGGTAGGTTCCTTCTATGCCCATTTTTTAAAGAGTTTTAATCATAAATGGGTGCTGAATTTTGTCAAAGGCCTTTTCTGCATCTATTGAGATTATCATGTGGTTTGTATCTTTCAATTTGTTAATATGGTGTATCGCATTGATTGATTTGTGTATATTGAAGAATACGTGCATCCCTAGAATAAACCCAACTTTATCATGGTGTATGAGATTTTTGATGTATTGCTGAATTCTGTCGGCTAAAATTTTGTTGAGGATTTTTGCATCTGTGTTCATCAGTGATATTGATCTGTAGTTTTCTTTTTTTGTGTTGTCTTTGTCTGGTTTTGGTAGCAGGGTGATGGTGGCCTTATAGAGTGAGTTTGGAACTTTTCCTTCCTCTGCAATTTTTTGAGAGTTTTAGGATAGACATTAGCTCTTCTCTAAATGTTTAATAGAGTTCTCCTGTGAAGTCACCTGGTCCTGGGCTTTTGTTTTTTGGAAGCTTTTTGATCACAGCTTCAATTTCAGTGCTTTTAATTGGGTTGTTCATAATTTCTGTTTCTTCCTGGTTCAGTCTTGGAGGATTGAATTTTTCTAAGGATCTGTCCATTTCTTCCAGATTATCCATTTTATTGCTGTATAGTTGTTCATAAGAGTCTTTTATAATTCTTTGTATTTCTGCATTGTCTGTTGTAACCTCTGCTTTTTCATTTTGAATTTTGTTGATTTGATTCTTCTCTCATTTTTTCTTGATGAGTTTGACTAAGGTCTTGTCAATTTTGTTTATCTTCTCAAAGAACCAGCTTTTAGTTTTATTAATCTTTACTATTGTTTCTTTCATTTCTTTTTCATTTATTTCTGCTTGGATCTTTATGATTTCTTTCCTTCTGCTAATTTCTTTTTTGTCCTTCTTTTTCCAGTTGTTTTAGGTGTAAAGTTATGTTGTCTATTCAATGTTTTTCTTGTTTCTTGAGGTAGGATTTTATTGCTATAAGCTTACCTCTTAGAACTGCTTTTGATGCATCCTATAGGTTTTGAGTTGTCGTGTCTTCATTGTCATTTGTTTCTAGAAATTTTTTGATTTCCTTTTTGATTTCTTCAGTGACCTGTTGGTCATTTAGAAATGTGTTGTTTAATTTCCATGTGTTTGTGTTTCTTATAGTTTTTTTTCTTGTAATTGATATCTAGTCTCATAGTGTTGTGGTAGGAGAAGATGCTTGATATGATTTCAGTTTCCTTAAATTTACTGAGGTTTGACTTGTGATCCAAGATGTGTCTCTCCTTGAGAATGTTCCATGTCCACTTGAGAAGAAGGCATATTCTTCTACATTTGGATGGAATGTCCTGAAGATATCAATGAGATCCATCTCATCTAATGTATCATTTAAGACTTGTGTTTCCTTATTAATTTTCTGTTTTGATGATCTATCCATTGGTGTGAGTAGGGTATTAAAGTCTCCTACTATTATTGTGTTACTGTCAATTTCTCCTTTTATGTCTGTTAGTATTTGTCTTATGTATTGAAGTGCTCCTATGTTGGGTGCATAGATATTTACAATTGTTATGTCTTCTTCTTGGATTGACCCCTTGATCATTATGTAGTGTCCTTCCTTATCTCTCATAATCTTCTTTATTTTAAGGTTTATTTTGTCTGATATGAGGATTGCTACTCCAGCTTTCTTTTGCTTCCCATTTGCATGGAATATATTTTTTCATCCTCTCAATTTCAGTCTATATGTGTTTTTAGATCTGACTGAGGTGGGTTTCTTATAGACACCATATATATGGGCCTTGTTTTTGTATCCATTCAGCCAGTCTGTGTCTTTTGTTTGGAGCATTTAATCTATTTACATTTAAAGTAATTATTGATATGAATATACCTATTACCTTTTTCTTAATTGTTTGGGGTTGATTTTGTAGATCTTTTTTCTTCTCTTGTATTTCTTGACTATATACCTCCCTTTAACATTTGTTGTAAAGCTGGTTTGGTGGTACCGAATTCTCTTAACTTTTGCTAGTCTGAAAAGCTTTTTATTTTTCCATCAGTTTTGAAAGATCCTTGCTGGACACTGTAATCTTGGTTGTAGATTTTTCCTTTTCAGTACTTTAAATATATCCTGCCATTCCCTTCTGGCCTGCAGAGTTTCTGCTGAAATATCAGCTGTTAAGCATATGGGTCTCCCTTGTATTTTACTTGTTGCTTCTCCCTTGCTGTTTTTAATATTCTTTCTTTGTGCTTAGTCTTTGTTAGTTTGATTAGTGTGTGTTTTGGCATTTCTCCTTGGGTTTATCCTGTATGGGACTCTGTGCCTCTTGGATTTGATAATTTCCTTTTTCATGTTGGGGAAATTTTCAACTACAGTCACTTCAAAAATTTTCTCATACCCTTTCTTTTTCTTTTCTTCTTCTGGGACCCCTATAATTTGAATGTTGGCATGTTTGATATTGTCCCAGAGGTCTCTGAGACTATCCTCAGTTCTTTTCATTTTTTTTACTTTATTCTGGTCTTCAGAAGTTATTTCCACCATTTTATCTTGCAGCTCACTGATTCATTCTTCTGCTTCAGATATTCTGCTATTGATTCCTTCTGGAGTATTTTTAATTTCAGTAATTGTGTTGTTTGTCTCTGTATGTTTATTTTTTAATTCTTCTAGGTCTTTGTTAATTGATTCTTGCATTTTCTCCATTTTGTTTTCAAGATTTCTGATTATCTTTACTATCATTATTCTGAATTCTTTTTCAAGTAGTCTGCCTATTTCCCCTTCATTTAGTTGGACTTCTGTGTTTCTAGTTTGTTCCTTCATTTTTATAGTATTTCTCTGACTTTTCATTTTTTTTTTTTTAACTTATTGTGTTTGAGGTCTCCTTTTCCCAGGCTTCAAGCATAGTTGAATTCTTTCCTTGAGAAAGGTTGAGTTCTTTCTTCCTTCTGGCTTCTACCCTCCTAAGGTTGGTCCAGTGGTTAGTGTAAGCTATGTATAGGGTGAGATTTGTGCTGAGTGTTTTTTTTTTTGTTGTTGTTGTTGATTTGTTTGTTTGTTTTTCCTCTGATGGGCAAGGCTGAGTGAGGTGGTAGTTCTGTCTGCTGATGATTGGGTTTGTTATTTTTGTTGTTTGTTGTTTAGATGAGGCATCCTGCACAGGGTGCTACTGGTGGTTGGATGATGCTGGGTCTTGTATTCAAGTGGTTTCCTTTGTGTGAGTTCTCACTATTTGATACTCCCATATGCAGAGTACATCATGAGAAACGCTGGGCTGGAAGAAGCACAAGCTGGAATCAAGATTACCAGGAGAAATATCAATAACCTCAGATATGCAGATGACACCATCCTTATGGCAGAAAGTGAAGAGGAACTAAAAAGCCTCTTGATGAAAGTGAAAGAGGAGAGTGGAAAAGTTGGCTTAAAGCTCAACATTCAGAAAACTAAGATCGTGGCATCTGGTCCCATCGCTTCATGGGAAGTAGATGGGGAAACAATGGAAGCAGTGTCAGACTTTATTTTTTGGGGCTCCAAAATCACTGCAGATGGTGATTGCAGCCATGAAATTAAAAGATGCTTACTCCTTGGAAGGAAAGTTATGATCAACCTAGATAGCATATTAAAAAGCAGAGACATTACTTTGCCAACAAAGGTCCGTCTAGTCCAGGCTGTGGTTTTTCCAGTGGTCATGTATGGATGTGAGAGTTGGACTGTGAAGAAAGCTGAGTGCTGAAAAATTGATGCTTTTGAACTGTAGTGTTGGAGAAGACTCTTGAGAGTCCCTTGGACTGCAAGGAGATCCAACCAGTCCATCATAAAGGAGATCAGTCCTGGGTGTTCATTGGAAGGGCTGACGTTGAAGCTGAAACTCCAATACTTTGGCCACCTCATGCGAAGAGTTGACTCTTTGGAAAAGACCCTGATGCTGGGACGGAATGGGGGCAGGACGAGAAGGGGACAACAGAGGATGGGATAGCTGGATGGCATCCCTGACTCGATGGACATGAATTTGAGTAAACTCTGGGAGTTGGTGATGGACAGGGAGGCCTGGCGTGCTGCAATTCATGGGGTCACAAAGAGTCTACACGACTGAGCGACTGAACTGAACTGAGCTGAGCTGAGGGTTGGTTCTCCCCACTCCAGTACTCTTGCCTGGAGAATCCCAGGGACAGAGGAGCCTGTTGGGCTGCCGTCTATGGGGTCGCACAGAATCGGACACGACTGACGTGACTTAGCAGCAGCAGCAGGGTTAGTTCTCTGGTAGTCTAGGGTCTTGGAGTCAGTGCTCCCACTCCAAAGGCTCAGGGCTTGATCTCTGATCAGGAACAAAGATTCCACAAGTGGTTTGTTATGACATTAAGTGAGATTAAAACAAATATCCCAAAATGAGAAACCAAAGATGAACCCCAGACAAATGGTGGTTACAAAATCAGGCAAATAATAATCAAAATAATGGAATATATACATATACACATACATCCTCGAGCAAAGTCAAAACAGTCCAACAAAAATAAAGTAGATTGACCCAGCAAACAAAGGAAATAAAAAATTATATTAACCAGTTAAGAACAAAACTAACTAAAGCACAAACTGGAAAACAAAACTAAAACAAGGTGCCAATTGGGGAATAAAGCAATGAAAGCAAAACTAACAAATATGTTGAGAGGAAAGGAAAGAAAGAATATATATGCAAAGTTAAACAGAGGTAGATGAGGATTTATATACATTAAAGGCTAACTGCAAGGGGAAAAGAACAGTAGGAATGGCAAACAAAAAATAAATGTAGAAAAAATATAATAGGTTTTAAAAATTAAGAATCAAAATTATAAAAAAGAGTAAAGAAAAAAAATGGAAGAAGAAAGAAAAAAGGAAAAAAAAAGAGAAAAGAAAACCCCACAGAAATGCAAAAGCCCAACTCAGAGGCAGAGGTTTATAGCAAAAATAAAAAGTGTGACTGGATATACACATATACATATACACACATAAGCAATCCAGCAAAAATAAAGTACAACAGATTGATCTAACAAACAAAAGAAACAAAAATTGTATCTCCCAGAAGAAAACTAACGAAAGTACAAACTGGAAAACAAAGCTAAAGCAACGTGTTAATTGGAGAATAAAGCAATGAAAATAAAACTAACACATATGTTGAGAGGAAAGGAGAGAAAGAAAAGAAATAAAGAATAGATATATAAAGTTGAATAGAGTTAGATAAAGAAGATTAATATGCATTAAAGATTTACTGCAAGGGGAAAATAACAGTAGGAAAAGCAAACAAAGGAATAAATGTAGAAAAAATAATAATAGGTTTAGAAAATTTAAAATTAAAAAAAGAGAAAAGAAGAAAATAAGGAAAACTCAGTAGAACTGCAAAGCCCAACGTAGAGGCAGAGTTTATAACAACAATAAAAATGTGACTGGGGAAAAAAAAGTTCAAAAGCTTAATTGGATTTCATAGTGAGTGCCAGTAAAATCGACAACTATAACAGAGAGGGGAAAAAGGAAAAAAAAAAAAAATCCAAACGAATCTATAGAACAAGTTAAAACATAAAAATAACAAATGTCTTTCTTGAGGCACTGCTGTCAGAGTCCTTTCCCTCGCTGGGAGTCACAGTCCACCTCACTTCCCTAGGATGTCCTCCAACACTGTGCTGATCTCTGGACCTGCTGTGGGGGCAGCTCAGATTCTAATTTGGTCCTGCTCCGGTGTGTTCTTGCCTCTAATGTCCACAGCTATCAGAACTCATGCTTTTTCTTTTGTGGGAGTTCTCAGTGACCTTTTATATATTTCATAGGCACACAGTCTGCCTAGTTGATCATGTGGGTTTAATATGCAGCAGTACAGCTGGTGGGAAGATTTTGAGTCTTCCTTAGCCACAGTTTCCCTGGCTTTCAATTATGGTCTTATTTCCACCTCTGGATATGGGTCGTCCACTGGGGTTTGCTCCTGAGGCTGCCCTGGAGGACTTGCGTTTGCTCCTGTGAGGCCAGGGGCGGAGGTGGTGCAGCTGCTTGGGTCGCAGGGGTTCTGGCAGCACCAGGTACTCAGGGGAGTTGGCGGCTAGGGCAGCGGGAAATATAGTGCTCTAGAAGGGTATGGCAATCAGTATTGGCCAATACGCTCCAATCTTCTTGCTTGGAGAACCCCACTTTTTGGCAGAGAATCCTGGCAGGCCACAGTCTACAGGGTTGCAAAGAGTTGGACACGACCGAAGTGTCCCTGCGTGCATAGATGCAAGAATTTTTTGCCTGTGGCAGCTCTGCCCCAGTGAGAGTTGAGCATGAAGGTGGCACAGCTGCTTGGCTTATGGGCACTCTGGCAGCGCCAAGTGTGCAAGGACATGAACTGCCTCCACTGCAGGAGTTAGGCTCTTATCAGAGTCTTTATTCGAGCATCTTGTGGCTGGCGATCAGAAGGCCTCTTTGGCCAGTCTTTCTCTGTAGCTCCACCCATTCAGGCACTTAGAGGGCTCCCTTGCCTGGGGTCCTCCTCTGTTGTTTGGTGCGTCAGGCACATAGAGGGGCCTCCCTGGCTGGGGTCCTACTCTGTACTTCGGCGCATCAGACACTTAAAGGGGCACCCTGGGTGGGTCCTACTCTGTAGCTCAGTGCATCAGGCGTTTGATGGGCCAGCCTCTCTACTGTTCAGCTGCTGATACTGGCATGTGGGGAGAGAGAGGCTATGGTGATGGCTCCACCCCCTACCCGTGACTCAGCAGTATCACCTTGCTTCCTTGGCTGCCTGACTTTCCTCCACAGGTATTTCCCACCACAATCTCCTCCCTCACATCCCCTCAATCTGTCTCTCCCCAGTCAACAGCAGCCCTTGCCCTGGGATCCACAATCCCTAAACTCCAGCTCCTAGCCGTGGTGCCTTCTAGGGGACCAGCATTCCTGTTAGGGGTATGTATGGCTGCAGCAAGGACTGTCTGACTCTCATTCCATTTAGGCTGCCACAGATCAGCTGTTTCACTCTCAGCCTTGAATGTTTCTCCTCTGACTCAGACAATTGCCCTGATGTTGGGATTGGACCCCTGTTTCAGTTCCCCCACCCACCGAGGGCAGGTCCAGTCCTACTTACACTCCTGTTTTTCCTCCTCACTCCTTTCTCCTACCGAGTTTTGTGTGGCTCTATATATTGTTTTCCACTGGTCAGGTACTCCTGTCTGCTCTCAACGGGTGTTCTGCATGCACTTGTGTCTGAAGGTGCATTCCTGATGTATCCGTGGAGAGAGACGTACTCCAGTCCACCTACTCCTCCGCCATCTTGTTCTCCCCCTATTTTCAATATAAAATGTTTTGAATGTGTAATTAATTGTGGTTGTTTTATAACTCTTTGTTAAAAGTTTTCATACAAATAAATTCACAAATCAGAGTCAGGTTTTTTTTTGTTTTGTTTTTACTATCTTCTGGTCAAGTATACAACATCCCCAGCACCACCTGGGTCTCGGTTTGATTTGTCATCACCTCCCCAGCCCAACCCATTCCAGTTGCCCAAGCCTCTGCTCTTTTTGCCTGCGGGGAAGTCACCATCAAGCAGATGGATGGGTACTTTTCAGCTTTAGAGGAAATTTTACTTCAGCAACCGGAGAGCAGTTTGAGAAACAAATGTTTCTGTTGTAAACATCTCACACAGCCATAAACTTCAGCCCCTGTTTACAGCCCTGCAGAGGGTGACCCTGCCCTGCCGTGACCCCCGCAGTTGGGCACTGTGGTTTATGAGCCCTCTCCTCTGCAGTGGGAATTGGTGACTCTTGAGTCAGGATGGAGAGAAGCAGAAATCTGGCAGCCACTCTCCAGGGCCTAAGGGAAGGTCCTTCCTGCAGTCAGCTGCCTACTCCGTTCAGAACCCTCTCTGGGCCTGGAATCGTGGAGGGAAACAGGGGGGCTGGTCCCCACCAGGCCCTGCCTGGCTGTAAGTGCAAGTCCAGCCCAGCCCGAGTGCTTCCTCCTGGCTGACATCTGCATCGATGGAAGGTCAGCAACTGTCTAGTCCTAAGATGATACATTACTCTGCTAGCGCTGCTGTAGCGAAACCAACCTGGAGGCCTTAATCAACAGAACTGTATTGTCTCGGAGTTCTGTAGGCTAAGAAATCCAAGATCAAGTTTTGGCAAGTTTGGTTTCTCCTGAGGTCCTTGGCTTGCAGACCACTGCCTTCTTGCTGTGTCCTTACACTGTCTTTTCTCTGTACATTCACTCCTGGTGTCTCTCTCTTTCTCTCTCTCTCTTTTTTTTTTCAGTGAGGCAAGGTGTGATTAACAGGAAAAGAGTACAGTACGTGTGGATAGACAGGAACATGGGCAAGCTCAGAGGACGAGTCCCTGAGTTGCCTTCTGGAGTCTCTACGTGGCCAAATTTTCTCTCTGGTTTTGGTCCTCTTTCTGTTTATTATGGAAATATACAGTTTTATATAATAACATTCACTTATTTCAAAGTACACTTTAATGAATTTTATTAAGTATAAACAATTATGTTACTTCCCTCCTAACCAATATTAACAACAATCCCTTTATAACTGAAGTAAGGGCCCTGAGGAATGGGGAGAAAGCTATTGTGGCTGGAGTTGAGTGAAGGATACGAACTAGAGAGCTCAGAGAGGAAGGCAGGATCTCCCTGTCCCTAATACTGTCTGCTCATAACAGAGCATTAAATTTCAACTCTACTTGTTTCTGTTTTCTTAGTAATGTTACATTGAAAGCTACTATATAGGGTATTTCTATTCTAAAAGTGTGCTAAATAAGTAGATTTTAAACATAATTTTATAATTTATTAGTTCCTATTTTTATTTAAATTTTTTTTATAATAGTGTTTCTGCCATACAATGTTATATGTCAAATACATATAATTAAAAATAAAAATACATTTAATTTAAAAAATTAAAAATTAATTTAAAATTTAATTAAAAATTAAATAAAATTAATAAAAATACATTTAATAAAGATATTTATAAATGTGGTAAAATAATAAATAAATAAAACATTTTCATAAAGCCCAAGTCCCTTTCCCCCCAAAATATGCCCTGTGCCCCTTTGCTCTTGATCCCCTCTCTCTCTACCCTGGCCCCAGGCAGCCATTGATCTGCTTTCTGTCACTATAGTGTTGCCTCTTCTTGAATTTCATGAACAGAATCATTCAGTACATAGACTTTCCTGCTTGATTTCTTTTATTTAGTATAATGTTTTGAGATTCACTCATTTTTTGTTTCTTTTCAATGTTCTGTAGTATTCCATGGTGTGTCTATATTATTTACACTGTTTTCAGTTTTTCGCCTTTATGAATAATTCTATCATAATTATTTGCATGCATTTTTCATGGGGATATATATTTTTATTTCTCTCTAATGAATACTTATGGATGGAATTGCTGGAAAAGGTCAGTTTTCATTCCAGTCCCAAAGAATGTTCAAACTACTGCACAATTGCACTCATTTCGCATGCTATCAAGGTAATGCTCAAAATCCTTCAAACTAGGATTCAACAGTAAGTGAACCGAGAAATTCCTGGATTTAGAAAAGGCAGAGGAACAGGAGATTAAATTGCCAACATCTGTTGCATCATAAAAAAACCAAAGGAATTCCAGGAGAACATCTACTTCTGCTTCATTGATTATGCTAAAGCCTTTGACTGTGTGGATCACAACAAATTGTGGAAAATTCTTAAAGAGATGGGAATACCAGACCACCTCACCTACCTCCCAAGGAACCTGTATACAGGTCAAGAAGCAACAGTTAGAACCAGACATGGAGTGATGGACTGGTTCCAAATTGGGAAAAGAGGACATCAAGGCTGTATATTGTCACCCTGCTTATTTAACTTCTATGCAGAGTACATCATGCAAAATGCTGAACTGGATGAAGCACAAGCTGGAATCAAGATTGCCCGGAGAAATATCAACAACCTCAGACTTGCAGCAAAGAGAAACTTAAGAGCTTCTAGATGAAGGTGAAAGAAGAGAGTGAAAAAGCTGGCCTAAAACTCAGCATTCAAAAAATGAAGATCATGGCATCTGGTCCCATCACTTCATGGCAAATAGATGGGGAAACAATGGAATCAGTGACAGACTTTATTTTCCTGGATTCCAAAATCATTGTGGATGATGACTGTAGCCTTGAAATTAAAAGATGCTTGTTCCTTGAGAAAAAAGCTATGCCAAACCCAGACAGCATATTAAAAAGCAGAGACATCACTTTGCTGACAAAGATCCATCTAGTCAAAGTCATGGCTTTTCCAATAGTCACGTAAAGATGTGAGAGTTGGATCATAAAGAAATCCGAGTGCCGAAGAATTGATACTTTCTAACTGTGGTGCTGGAGAAGACTCTGGATAGTACCTTGGATTGCAAGGAGATCATCCCTGTCAATCCTGAAGGAAATAAGTCCTGAATATTCATTGAAGGACTGATACTGAAGCTCCAATACTTTGGCCACCTGATGTGAAGAGCTGACTCATTGGAAAAGACCCTGATGCTGGGAAAGATTGAAGGCAGGAGGAGAAGGGGGTGACAGAGGATGAGATGGTTGGATGGGATCACCAACTTGATGGACATGAGTTTCAGCAAACTCTGGGAGACAGTGAAGGACAGGGAAGCCTGCTGCTGCTGTTGCTGCTCCTGCTGCTGCTAAGTCACTTCAGTCGTGTCCGACTCTGTGCGGCTCCATAGATGGCAGCCCACCAGGCTTCACCATCCCTGGGATTCTCTAGGCAAGAACACTGGAGTGGGTTGCCATTTCTTTCTCCAAATCATGAAAGTGAAAAGTGAAAGTGAAGTTGCTCAGTCATGTTCTACTCTTAGCGACCCCATGGACTGCAGCCTACCAGGCTCCTCCGTCCATGGGATTTTCCAGGCAAGAGTACTGGAGTGGGGTGCCATTGCCTTCTCCAGGGAAGCCTAGTGTGCTGCAATCCATGGGGCTGCAAAGAGTCGGACATGACTTAGCAACTGAACAACAACAATAAATGAATATTTAACATTATAAAATACTGTTATATTGCTTTGCAAAATGACCGTAATATTTTGCATTCTTACCAGGAATGCAGGAGAGAGAGTTCCCATTGCTCCACATCCTTACCAACCTCACCAACCCTTGTTATTGATGTCTTTAACTTTAGTCATTCTAGTGGGTGTGTAGTGGTATCACACTGTGGTTTTAATTAGCATTTCTCTGAGGACTAGTGATGTTGAATATGTTTATCATATGCTTATTGGCCACTTGTATATCTTCTTTCGGGAAATGTCTGTCTCAAACTTTTGCCCGTTTTTTTATTACATGTTTTCCTTCTTTTAATTAAGTTGTAAGAGCTCTTTAATCTGAATACCAGCTCTTTGTCTTGAAAAATTGTTTTTAGTCCATGGCTAACCTTTGTGTTTTCAATTCTTTTATAAGGATACTAATCAGATTGGACTATGACCCACCATAATTTTTTTTTCCATAATTTTAACTTAGGGCCTTTAGACAGATAATTATCTCCAAATACAGTCACATTCTAAGATGGTGAGGGTTAGAGCTTCAACATATGATTCTTTTTTTTTTGTTGGCGAGGTGGGGAGACACAATTCAGCCCATAATAGATGGGAAGGAATTAGCTTATAGGGTACAAGGAACAAAGTAGAAAGTGAAGAAAAATAACGTTTATTAAGTAAAATAGGAGAGCTTGGCATTTCAAGTATAACCTCTATGGTTCTGTTAAGACTCTGAGAGCCAGTGTTATATAATAATTTATTGTCTTTCTGGGGCTATGATTTGAGTCTTGCGTCTTGCAAGCCCATAGGCAGTTATGTTAATGAATGGCCCAGAATCCTTACCTAAAAGGGGCTCTGTTCTTCTGTACACATTTTACAAAGGAAATGGTATTGTCCAGAAATTTTTGAGAACCTGAGAATATCTATCAATGTGTGTTTCCCATTTTTCATGGGCCTGTCATGACCTATGTCCAGCACATGTTCATTTAGGCAGACGTGTGACAATCACTAGTCCTCTTTCCACCTCCCTGAGTGCCTGAAACAGGTGTGCTATCTTGTTCACAACAGTGCTGCATCTTAATAAATGAAGAAACTGAGGCTCAAAATGTTTAAGGGCTTAGAAGCCCTAACCAGAAGGTGACAGCGAAAATGGTCTGGCGGGGAGGGGAGGGGTGGGTTAGAGCCTTGAGAAGCAGAAAGAAGAGCAGATAAATAAATGAACAATATGCTAATTAATCCGGTGGAAGATCCAGATATGGATACTTGTGTCCCTGGCTTGAGCTTTCTGTTGAAGGCTCCTCTCTGGCCTGGCTCAGGGTTGGAGGAGGTAGGCCAGGACCAGGGCTAGTAGCCACAGGAAGCAGGGCTCGCTGATGCTACCGCCAGAGAGAAGAAGCTTCATTTGTCCAGAAGGTGGCGCCATCTAGCCGGTTATCCGAAAAGAGCCTGCTCTGGCTGGAAAAATGGCTGTGTGAGGTAGTCCCAAATTGCAGGTGCCTAGGAGCTGCCACTGCGCCATGAGGACGCTGGCCTGGCGCCCTCTCCTGGGGCGCGCGAGAGGGTATTTGTGATCACCTAGAAAATCTGATCTTTACCTGCAGGTTCCCTGGAAAGAAGGAAAACGTCTGTGTGGCTGGGCTTGCTGGCAGGCGTGGCCAGTGGGCACAGCTCCAGGGTCAACCAGAATCCTCTGCTTTCCCCCAGCAGCCTGAAGCTCTCTCTGAAACAGGGTGAAAGGCTTCTTAGTAGCCAAGAAAGGAAACTTCTCCCTGAAAATCTTGTCTCTTCACCCAGAAACTGACCAGTTCCATTTTCTCGCTGCCCTTGAGATGTGAAAGGTCTTGGGATACATATTTTAAAGTATTTTCCTAAAGATGCCCATTTGAATTTGAATTCGTATGTCTAAAGGACCGGGGAGAACTTAGGTCTTCCTGTCCTGGTACTCATAGTTTTGTGCTTTAGAATATCAGCCACAGTATGGTGGTTGCAGGTACAGATGCTGAATTCAAATCCAGACACTTGCTATGTGACCTGGGGAGGTTTCTCAACCTCTCTGTACCTCAGTGTCCTCTTCAATAACAATTCTCTCATGAGTTTAACATCACGATTAAGTTTAATAAATGTAAAATGCTTAGGGGCAGTGTCTGATGCATAGTTATTATAGCAAAGCAGTTGAGCCCACAGGACCATTTTCTCAACCAGGTCATTGTAACACTAACATCCGACAAGCAGTAGCTTCCCAGTAATGCTGAACTGGACTTAACTGGGTGATAAAAGAGCTGCTAGCAAGGAGTAAGGGGATGGGACAGTCCATACTAGTGGCTGCAGGGCCACAGGGGTGCCCACTCCCCTTCCCAAGAGGGACCTGCTGTTCATGCCACCAAGACGCAAGACTTGGGGCAGAAGAGTGATGGGAGAGGGTGTGAGTGCTGCAGCTTGTAGCTGGGGTGCCAGAAGCAGAAGAGGGCACCCATCTGGATCCATGCCTAAGAAATAGGAATAGAGCCCAGTCTCAAGGGAAGGGCTGGAAGAAGCCATGCCCCTGGGAGGCTGGTCAACCAGCCTGAGCTGGGAAAAACCAGGAATCAGAGACTGAAGCTGGTGAGGGGTCAAGCCAAACATGGCCCCGGCAGGGAACAAGGTTCAGCTGGGCACACAAGAGACCATTAGGGACTTCAGTTTCCTTTGTCACCCCCGACACCAGACTCAGATAGAGCATCAGGCCAAGTTGGGGCTGATGAATAAACTGTAGCAACCTCTCTGGTGCCTTCAAGAGACCTGAAGAGTGGATGCCTTCTACAGACCTCACACCCGCTTAATTGTTGGATCCTGAGTGGCGGGGTGGGTGTCAGCGAGAGGAGCATGAGCAGTGACTTTTTGTCAGTTTAGAAGTATTTTAAAAGTTCAACAAACTGGCCATGTCTGTTCTTTTGTAACTCAGCTGAACTCCAGCCCTGGCTTTCCTCTTCTTTATCCCTACAGTCACCTTGCTCACTGGCCCATTGAGGGTGCAAAGGGGCAGGCAGCTGGAAAGGGCTGGCAAGGAAGGCACTGTCTAACCACTGCATTACTGTTTTATTCCCACAGCATCTGGAGTGTCTCTCAGATAGGATGAGACAGGATGGGTCCTGGTGGTGAAACCTCATGGTAAAGAGCTAGAGGCTCTGTTCTCAGTCTGCCTGAATTTGAATTATGATTCCACCAATCCCAAGCTGTGTGACTTGGAGGAAAGTTAGTTGCCTTCTTTGTGTCTCAAATTCCTCCTTTCTAAAATGAGAGCAATAATAGTGCCTCCCATTCAAGATGCTATGAGGATGAACAGACCAATGCACGCAATGCATTTGGAGCAGTTATAACTATTTATACTTACAATACTTAGAACCACTCAATATACATTAAATTTCATCACTAAGTACTCATTAAATTTGCATCCTATCTCAAACTGCATAGTCTCTGGCCTTGAGGACACATAAGCTTTCGGGAAGGGACTGTGAACTCTGTGTCAGTCCTCAGATTAATGACTATGAGAGTGATTAGTGGCAGAACAGATAATAACCCAGTTTCTTTTTCCTCCTTCTTCCACCTAAGTGGATGCTTGGGCTCTGATTTGCAAGGGTGAGGGAGAACTGAAAGCAGAACTAGCCAGAAGTCATCATGGTTTTATTTCTCAAGGTCTTGGTCTCCAAGGGGAGGGGAGGTTGGAGGCAGACAAGGAGAGCACCTTGGATGAAGCACTCAGGGAGAAGGATTTACCCCGAGACTGGCGGGATCTTAGGAGAGAAGCCCAGGGCCTGGAGAGATCTTGGTGGTGGCCTGCTCCAGGCTGCCCCTGGGACCCCTTCCCTGTGCATGTTCATGAATTTCGTTGTTGCAGGCACAGCTCCATCTGTGGCTATTTTCTGCTGCAGAGATCTGGCCACTGCAGGAGTCTTTCAGTCAGAGCACACTTAGCAGTGAATGGCAGCAGCGTTGCCCATTACAAACACCTTCCACTCCCATTCCTGCTGGTGTATGAAGGCTTTTATAGACTGCTCTGATTTGGGTGGAAATAGAACAGCTCTGAGCTTGCTACCTATTACCTGGAAGACATTTCCCATAAAGTTTTTTTTTTTTTTTTTTCATCATCCACCATGTACTCTAGCAGCAGCTGAAGGTTTAACCATCTTGTACTCACACAGGAATGGGTATATTGACTGTGCCATGGTGAGACCCATGGCTTGGACACACATGTGCTGGAATGGATTGGCACCATTCTCATGATAGTAATTGTTATTAAGCTGCAGGCTATGTGAGGGGCTGGGGTCCTGATCCAGTCCCCCCAGTCCCCCCAGGTGCCAGAGCTGACCTGAGCTGAGCTTTAGGCACAGCCCCCTCCCTGGCCCATATGTTGCTGTCACCTGTAACCCAGCATAAATATTTTAATTTGATTTTTCTGGCTTCCACCACAGAGCAGGAAGCCAGGTCCCTGGTGGTATGAAGGAGGGGTGGGGCATACCAGGTCCCTGAGGAGCCTGGAGGTGAAGCAGGCAGAGCCACCAAAATCAAATCTCCCTGACTTCATGACTAGGGCTGCTGAAAATTTGCTAGTTCCTCAGGGGGAGGCAGGGAAAGTCCAGGCTGTAAACTTCCTGAAATGTTGCAGGCTTCTTTCCATTTCTTCTCCCTGTGTCTGCATCAGTGTTTAACAGCACTTGCTCAGCCTCCCTCTGCGTGTCACTTAGGACCTGGCCTGGCGGCGGGGCTGGCCTGCAGCGAATGGACCGCGTGGACAGAACCGACTGCCTGGCCCTAGATCCTGGGTGACTCTTTCCTCCAAAGCTGTGGACGGCTGCTTTTTCATGACGGGATGCTGTGCTGATGCTATCCTGACGGCCCGGGTCCTATGCCACATGACGGGGAGGAGGGTGTGGGGAGGAGGGAAAGAGTGGCTGCAAAGCCCCTATTGGTTGCTGTAGCAACGTTCAGAAATGACTGGAGATCAATAGCAGCAGCCTGAATTTTATTTGCTTTTATTTTCTCTTCAGGGACAGCATCACGCCTAAAAATAAAAATGGCAGAAACCAACTGCTGGGCTAGTTACTGCCACTGCGATGGCTCCTGGGTCTGGAAGGTCCAGAGCAGAGGAGAGAGAAACAGGGGTCTTGTGGGTTTCAAGGGTGGGAGGTGGGGATCAGAGAATGAACCATGTGTATGGTGGCGGGGGGCGGGGTGGTAGTGGAGGGGACTGGGACCCCTGCCAGGCCATTTTGCCTGCTTTGTAGCCACACAGTTTGGCAGCCTGGTCTCTCTCAGGAGGGAAAAATCAATAGTGCTATCTGCACATTTGTGCCTCTCTCAGCTTCTGACCACTTTAACTTTCATAAAGAGGCATCAAGGAGTATAAATAGAGCACAGAGGTGGGGAGCTGGATTCCTGCTGTTGCTGAGTTCTTGTGGGGGCAGAAGGGACCGTGGAGCCAGTCCATTCAGGATGCTTGGGAAGAAATCATGAAGGCCAAGTCTAAGCCCCTAGGCAGAGAATCAACGGTCCGTTTAGGTGAAGTTATTTCTGACACCCTGTAAGACTGTGTACTGAGATTCCCTGGCTCATCCTAGCACTCCTGCCTTAAAAACCTGAATCAGCACTGCTTTCAGATTAGAAAGTGCATGGTATCCATTCTCCCCTATGATGATCCTTGCACTCTGTGGGGTGTGCAGAGTATATTGTGGGTTGATTGATTGGCTGATCAATATGTCCTTCAATCATTCGTGCACTCATTCATACAAATATGTATTAGGTAACTGCAGTGGACCATTCACCCTTCAGGTGAAAGAAGGAGATTTCTGTGCCCTCGAGGAGATGACAGTCTAGTTGAGGAGGCAGGCTCTAGGAAAATGAACAGATATCTGACATGTGAGATGGTGTCAGTGCTGTGGAGAAAAATGAAGGTTGGGCATGCAGTATAGGACATGGAGCTGGGTGCTGGTGGCAATCTACTTTTCATACCAAGGCATGGGGAATGCCTTTGGTATTTGAGAAGAATCCTGAAGGAGGTGAAGGTGTGTGAGCTCTCAGCACTCTGGAGAAAAGCATTGCAGATTCAAGTTCAAATGCTCTAAGGCATGAATGTGCTACTGTTTGAGGTGGAGTAAGGCAGCCAGCATGGCTGGAGTGGAAGAATGAAGGGCAGAGAGGTGGAGGGTGTCACAGGAAGCCAGGGACTAGTGATACAGGATGAGGGGCCCTGCTAGGACTTGTGGCGCATCAGTGGGGTTCCCACAGCAGAGTGACATGGTTGATTTACATTCGGAAGGGATCATCTACTATTTTACCACAATTTAAAAAATTGCCTGCTAAAAGGTTGATGTTGGGTGGTGGGAGGGAGGAGTGAGAAGGCTGTGGATGGAGGCTTGGACCAGACAGGCCAGGGAGGTCCAACAAGAGTGGAGAGAAATGGTGGACTTCTGGATGTATTCTGAAGTCATCACTAGCAGGATTTACTGAGAGATTAGATATGGTTTGTGATGAATTTAATATTTAATGTTAGCAGGATAACGTTATATAGTTAGGGTAACCATTAGCATATAATGAGAATTATAGGATACGAACATATCATTTATTCAAATATCACCCCATCCCTTTCATTTTATCACACTCTGCATTTTACAAAATGTTTTCACAAGTCCTTTCACTGAGTCTTCAAACTACCCCCGATGAGAATTAGGGCTTGAATTTCAAGGTGAGAAAATGGAAATATCAGAAAGAAGAAATGATTTTCCCAAGGTAACTCACCTATTTTCATTTTATGTTTTATTTACTGAGGTCTGTCCCTTATTGCAGAGTCAAAATTCTGACTTGAAACCCAGAAACCACATTTGGCTGTGATTGCTTTCTCACCAGTCTCGCCACGAGAGCATGAGTTTCAGAAGTCAGCCTCTGCCTCATCATCTTTCTTTGTGCACGCTGCTTAAATTCTGTGCTGCCCACCTGAATAGGATGCTCAGGTGCCCCTGGGACCTGGCAAGATCACTGAAACCAGACTCAGCAGAGGGCGAGAGAGCGCGATCAATCTGCACACTGTGGAATGACTCATCACCCCAGCAAGTGGGGTTTGACAGCCAGAATTCCAATTCTTTGGAATTGTTGACTAGCAATGAATGATCCCAAGTGGGTGATCCAGGAAGGGCTGGGTAAGCAGCTCTTCCTAGCTGTCCACTCTGAATCCTTTCTGAAAGATTATGACATTGAACTCAAGTCCATGCCTCTCCTAGTCTGGCTTCAGATGGACCTTTGCCCATAATATGCCCTTGTTGTTGATGAAGCAGATACAGGGCAAGCAAGCAAGGGCAACAACACCTTGTCTTCAACGCTCCTCTCAGAGTATCTTAATTGCCAAGTTGAACTAGCATCTCAGGTTTCTTGGAGAGCTTCTCTCCAGAAGTTGCAGTTGGAAGGATCTTCCTTGTGGAGAGCTCTCAGAATGTGATGAGCTCTTGGCTGTGCTTCGCTGGGAAACTTTGAGCACCAGTGTAGGGCATGTATTTCAGAATCATCCTGGTAAGGAGTGAAGGAGACAGGATAATTATATACAGACTTCTCAGTCATTTGTTGTGCTGGGAGAGCAAAGTAGACTCGTAGATGAGAGAAAGCCCACAGATAAGGAAATATAATATTTGAGGCTGGAAATCTGGACTGCTTGCTCTGAAGGGTGAGAACCTGGGATATGGCTGTTTGCTTCAGCAAGTGGAAACAGATGCCTTCATAGGATTTGCAAGTGACCACCACAGAGGAACAGGAACTGAAGACCAGGAACCATGCCTATGAAATCTTTCTAGAATCTGAATCTTTGTGATTGTTCTGTATAGGTCTGAGTCCTTGATCTTTTCTTATATATCTCAGGATTAGAACAGGATTCTTACTGTCCCAGTTTTGATTGAACAATCAAATTTTGGCAGGAGCAAACAGTAGTTTATTCCAATGCTTCCACTGTGGATAAATCCCAAAGTAAATGGCCAAGAACTGTTCAAGCCGGTCCATGAGCAATTTGTTTGCAGTCTCCAATGACATGAGGAACTTGAACCAGAAAGTAGATCAGCTACATTGCTAAGCACTTTGTTTAGTTCAGCTGACTTTTTTTTTAATAGCAAGACTTTCTTGATGAAGGAAGCAATGCATTGGTTTATAACCCATCACAGGCTCTGTATCTTGTTTGCCAGAACCACGCTCTGAGTAACACTGATTTAGGGCTCTTAACCGTCTTTTCATGTTGAGGTATAAAAGGGTTGGGAAGAAGAAATTTTTTTTTTTTTGGACAGGTGCTGGTGTGCCTATTCCTAACATCAAGAATAATGAGAAGTACTTCTATGGAACTACTCTATGACCTTAGTAAGAGTTGCACTTAGAAATCTAAAGGATGAGAGAGAAGCTTGCAACAGATGGACCAGCTGGAGAAGAGGTGACCAGAATCACACTTGCCCATGTTTCTAGAATTAATTAGGACAAGGGTTGCCTGAGTGTGTCCCACTGAGCAGATGAAGGCTCTTGATGAGGGAATGGGCCTGAGTCATCTTCATCCTGTGCAATAGGCTACTTGCAGGGTTTATGGGACCTCAGCCAAACAAAACAAAACAAAACAAAACTCTAGGGATGGCCACTGGATTCCTGACGAAGCCATTCACCAAAATGGAGATGTGTGTGTTCACACTGAAGGAATAACAGGGGAGCAATACCTACAGCACTCTCTGGAGAACTCACCAAATCTCCCCCATTAAAAAAAAAAATATATATCTTTTAAACACTTGCCAGGCCCAGAGAGCACAAGAGTGTACCTGCTACTCAGGTAAGATTTTTTTCCTTCTTCGTTAAATTTCTCCACTGGCCAACACTGGGAGGTGGTTTTCAGAACGTTGGCCAGATAATGGTGGGTGGGTGTGGTATAGTTGCAACAAGACTGGCCATGGGTTAGTGAGGCGATAACTGTTGAAGGTGAGTAATGGATTGATCATACTACTCTTTGACATTTGTGTGTGCCTGGAAGTTTCCACATAAAGTATTAAAAAGTTAAAAGAAACAGCAGGTAACAAGTGGTAACAAAGATGAGCAAGAAGAGAGAGGCTTTGTAACTGCGGGAAACCCTAGCCAAGGAAGCTGATAAGTCTTATTTTCAAATTAAGATTGAAGTGCTGATTATTCAGTTCAGTTCAGTCCTTCTAATTTCACAATCAAGACAGAGCTTTGTGACTTCAAATGACTACAGAACTTTATAATAACCAGAAATAACCAGGAAAATCTTGGAAATTAATCCTGGGGCAGATGAAAAAACTAATCTCTTGGAGCAAACTTAAAGGGCATTAGAAGATTTTAGCAGGGGGAAAGCAATCACCCTTTTAGAGAGCAAGGTTTTGATTTGCTTTCAGACAGATTTTGGATTCAAAATCCTGCTTCCCATGCCACCTTGGGTCTTGGTTTTCTCATCTGTACAGCGTCTGTGATGATGCCTGTAGAAGGTCACTGTGTGAGAGGTGACACACACAAAGTCCTCTGTATAACAAATTGCAGATGCTATCGTTAATCTAATTATTGTGTTATCATGTTACTGTAATAATTACATAGCAATGGAATCAGTGTCAATGAGAATTTATTGAGTACAAGCTATATTCCAAGCCCTAGGGCAGCTCGCAGGATATGTTAATCTATAGGAGAGACAGAGAGTTGGAAAGATTCTTTGTGATTATATCTCATGAGCTGTGCCTGTGCAACAAACAGTTCCTCTTGGGGACCAGCAGTAAAACCTGAACGTGTTCAGTGCCTGGGGTCATGTCTGCGGGGGAGTGTGCCATGCGGCAGTGCAGGCGGTGTTGTGGGCCGGTGTCCTCATCTCTTGGGAGAGCTGGCTGAGTTCCCAGGGCTATGAGGAGGAATATCCTGCTTCAATCTAGGAAGAGAGAAGACTCTATTCATGAACAGCTGTAACTCCACTCTATCTAGCTGTGTGGCCTGGAGGCATTATTTCTATGATTGTCCTTGATTTCCTCATCAGTAAAGTGAGAGAAGGGAAGAAGAGGAAGATGAAAGGATCTCAAGGGTAGTCTTTTTTTTTCCTTTTTTTTTTTCCATTTATTTTTATTAGTTGGAGGCTAATTACTTTACATCATTACAGTAGTTTTTGTCATACATTGAAATGAATTAGCCATGGATTTACATGTATTCCCCATCCCAGTCCCCCCTCCCACCTCCCTCTCCACCCGATCCCTCTGGGTCTTCCCAGTGCACCAGGCCCGAGCACTTGTCTCATGCACCCAACCTGGGCTGGTGATCTGTTTCACCCTAGATAATATACATGTTTCAATGCTGTTCTCTTGAAACATCCCACCCTCGCCTTCTCCCAGAGTCCACAAGTCTGTTCTATACATCTGAGTCTCTTTTTCTGTTTTGCATATAGGGTTATCGTTACCATACTCAGCCATTAAAAAGAATTCATTTGAATCAGTTCTAATGAGATGGACGAAACTGGAGCCCATTATACAGAGCGAAGTAAGCCAGAAAGATAAAGATCATTACAGTATACTAACACATATATATGGACTCAAGGGTAGTCTTAACAGCACAATGCAGAGCAACAAAACTGAACATAAGCCTCCAAGGTATGTTTCCTAGAAAGGGCTGCAAAAGACGATAGAGAGAAAGTGCCATCCAGCCATTATCACCGAGGAAGCATTGGACTCCAGAGGCGAGTTCACATCAGGGTTAGTTGGTGGCGTGTCACATGAGTCCATGATTTGAAGGTGGGGAAGAATCTTATGGCAAGTAGCAGTCTCACTATAAACTCAGATGTGCAACAAAGTATTACTTTATTTTCCAAAATATTTTTTATTTTGAGCCTTTGTTCTTCTGGGCAACTGGGAAACTTTAACATTCTTCCCTGCAGGTCCTGACACTGAAGATAGTGTCAAACTCCCAGGGCTTCCACAGGACCAGTGTCTGGTAATGGGTGCTTACCTGGCCCTCACATGACCTGTCCTTTGAGGTCAGGTACTGCTGGACACGGACCTTTCCATTTGGCAAGGCCTCTGGATCCTGCACTCTGCTTTATACATATATGACCCTTGGATGTGAATTCCTCTTGGAGGCTGCACATTCTGGCCCCTGCCTTGGTGTGCCCCAAGCCAGTTCTTTATGGGGTCTTGTCAGTTGCTGAACTTGCTGCCTGGATGCTTCCTGTCTTGGGACCTGCCCCCGACTCTTCATCTTCTGCAGACTGTTTCCCGTCTGGAGTGGTCACAAGAGGTTTGGGGAAAAGTCTGCAACAATATCTCTTCTTCCTTCTTTTGAAATTAGACTTTCGGAAATAAAAGGCTGGAAGTCTGATATCTTTGTTTTCTTTCCCTCTACAGCTCTCTCTGAGACAAAGGAGATAGATGATAACCCTCCTTATAGAAATTATGGTAGGTCCCAGATGGCCTTCTCAGAAACTGGGTCATTTTTTTCTGTCTAAAATAGGCAAAATCAAATAGTTCTGCGCTGGTTTGTGCCTCTCCTCACTCTAACACACCTCCACCAGCAGAAAGGAGGGATATCAGAAGACGCTGAGCTAAGGAATGATGATACTTCTTATTCAGTTGAAGGCTTTTTCCTTTGAATTTCATTAATAATGTGATTTGCAATGAAATAGCTCCATTAGACATTTTAAAGTACTTTTTTATTATAAAAGTAGTAGAATCACATTTAGAGAATTTTAAAAAACAAGGAGGAAGGAGAAGAGTAAGGGGAGAAGGAAAGTAGAGGGAGGGATGAAGACAGCAAGATACAAACTGTTCAAGAACCCTTATTACGTACTTGACTTCTAGGTGTTTTCTGTGAATTCTAATTCAGCCTTCACCACACTCCTCTGGGCGAGTGCTGTTATCATCACTGTTTTGCAGTGGTGAGACTGCTGAGGCTCAGACAGGTTAAGTAATGTTTCCAGAATCACACAGCTCCAGGCAGTCTGACTCAGCATCAAACAACACTGTCTCCCACATCAGTTGGATTGAGTTCTGTGCTTCTTTTTCACTCTTTTATGAACAATTTGATAATTTTGATTTGGATTTCCTTTTTAATTTAGCCTGAGGGAGTTCCTTAATTTTCAAGTACTCTGTATTTTTTATATTTTCACTGTTGATTTTCTTGGACTTTTTAAAAAATTGAATGAATAATTCTTTAATGCTTTACAATTTCCCAAAGTTTCACACACATGATTTCATATAATTCATAATAACCCAACAGGCACATGAAAAGTTGCTCAACCTCACTAATCATCAGGGAAATGTAAATCAAAATAACGATAACACCTCACACCTGTCAGAATGGCTATCATCAAAACGAACACAATTTTATACTCACCAAAGCAATTTCAAGTTACTAAATTAATAACATATGTATGTGTATGTGCTTCCCTGATACCTCAGTTGGGAAAGAATCCACCTGCAATCCAGGAGACCCCAGTTTGATTCTTGGGTTGGGAAGATCCCTTGGAGAAGGGAAAGGCTACACACTCCAATATTCTGGCCTGGAGAATTCTATATATAGAACTCTATATAGAATATAGACTATATATAGTCCACTGGGTCTCAAAGAGTCAGACAGGACAGAGTGACTTTCACTTCACTCACTTCACTTCACTTTGACTTTACTCTTCTAGTCCTCTCCTTTACCTTCTACTTTTATTATCCAACAACTGGGTTTATTTTAGCCACTTCAATAATTTAAAATTCCAGCTTTATATAAACTTTCCCCATACCATATATTCCTTTGTTTCAAGACTTTTCTTCAGAAAGGGCTGCCCGGACAGCTTGCTGCCTGTGAGATGGCCGTCTGGTCTGGCTGGCCTATGACTCATAAGAGTAGAGAAAAGCAGAGGCCTGTTCTTAAGCTGCCGTCTTTAAATTAAAAACATTAAAATTAATTTCCCTTCAGTATTACAGAAGAAAGAATTGAAAGAAGAGCTGAATTTCAGATAAATGTTTCTTTATCACATGCCATTTCTCCTTTCCCCAAAGATCCTTTCAAAGTTAAGAAGGAACAGCTTATAAAATATTAACAGGTAGGAATTAAGCTTTTAAAATTACATCCTTTAAATAGTAGACACCTTATTAACCAACTTCTTGCCATAGGAGATTTAAGAAATTACCAGTTTTCACTTTTTTCCCATCTCTATTTCCTTTGTGTCTTAATTTTTATTTGTTATGTTTTTAGAGCTACTTGGTTAAGGTTTATAACATATACATTCTGGTCTTTAAATTCCATAACCTCTTAGCTCCATATGTAAATAGTTAAATAATCACCACTAATTTTTCACTGCAGTTTTCATATCTGATTTTTAATTTTGATCATTTCTTGGGAATTAAACCAATTATCAAGTAGTTTTTACAAGAAGGGCTCAGTATGTATGTTCAACACTTCACATAATTCCAGGCAGTAATTATTGTTAAATGTTATTTAATAAAAATAAATAGAATAGTAGGATAATGATAAAAACACCTTTTATCTTATTTAGAATATTTTACTCATTCATCTACTATTAATTATTTTCCTTTTTAAAATTGATGTTCCTTTTGTTCTTCACAGAATAAAATCATTACCTCTTTGTTTTTTCTAAAAATATATTTACAGCAGCATTTCTTTTCCCATCTGCCTTTTTATTTTGGGTTCTTTCACTATGCAGAAATTTTAATTGTGTGTAATTAAGTCTGATGATCTATTCTTTGTGATTTCTTCTATTACTTCTAAATTTACACACTTGGTATTCAATTTTACAGTCTAGTTTTTCTATAATTGGAATTTAATATCTTAATATGTAGCTCTGTAATTAGTTTAGAAGTTTATTTAGTATATGGTTTAAGGAGAAGCTCAAAGTTAATTTTTTCCAAATTCATAACTGACACAAATTTTTGACAAGTTCTTCCCTTCCTTTATTTGTTGAATATTCAATTCTAACATGCATACATACACACACTGCCCCCCTTCCCCCCTTGCCCCTCCACATATGCACGTTTTCTCTCTCCTGGCTGTCTTTTGTTTTCTTTACAGCTGCCTATTTTTCTACCTTGATCTCTTACTTTTGTGTTACAGAACCTACACTTGCCCAATTCACATCAGTTGTCTCATTTAGAGGATTCTCCAAATCAGTTTCTTCAAAACTGTGTTTCTTGTGTTTCAGTGAGATCTCTGCAACATAGAAAACCCTGTCACAGCTCTTACGTCTCCAGCTTACACTCAGTAGTAGATCAGACTGTGGCTTTCTGTGCTTAACCAAGAACCCTGGAAGTTGTTCTGTCTGAAAGGTCTCTGTGTGCAACACTTCTTACTTTCATCTCAATTATGTAAATAGATTTGCTCCTCTCCTCTGCGAACAAACTTCTCACCCTTGAGATTTTAAACATCTACAGATTGGATAGGCTCGCAAAAGGGTTTCTTACACCATCACATTGGGACAATGAATGTACACTCTCCACACACTTGTCAAATCAAGAGAGCCATTCTGGGCAGTATCTGAGGGTCAAAAGGAATGTTTCCACTCTCTACTATAGTGTTTGATAGCTTAATAGCGAAGTTCATGGTTGACCTATCTTTTTGTAAGTCTATCTTGTCCAACACACTGTGTTTCTAGAGTGCAGGAAACATTTCCAGTGCAGAGTACCAAATCCACCACGTGGTTGAGGTTTCAATATTATTTATACTGAGTGATTACATTTATACTGGCTTCCCAGGTGGCACTAGTAGTAAAGAATCCACATGCCACTTCAGGAGATTCGAGTTTGATTCCTGGGTCAGGAAGATCCCCTGGAGTAGGAAATGGCAACCCACTCCAGGATTCTTGCCAGGGAAATTCCATGGTCAGAGGAGCCTGGTGAGCTATACAGTCCATCGGGCAGTGAAGAATCAGACACAACTGAACAACTGAACACATATATACTAAGTGATTAGCTTTCCTAAATCCCCAAACCAACGTACTGACCAACTGTGAAACTGACCAACTATCACACAGTCAAACAGAAGCAGTGACACAATTGTTAAGGCCTTTCCAAATTTACTTAAATCAGTTATGTTTGTATAAAGTCAGGCTATTTCATTTATTGAAAGTCAATTCTGTGGCAAATCCTGATATGAATCAGACACCATTCCCTTGCTCGGGGACCTCAGAACTTCTGAGGATAGATGACATATTTGCTTAAATAGAATTCAAATGGCAAACTGATTGGTGCCACACAAGCTGTGTATCAGGGGAGAGAGAAGAAAGGAAGAGAAGAATAATTTTTTTCCCCTGTTAACCTTTGGGGATAAGAAGTGCCATAATTTTGGTCTTATTAAAGGCTGCCCCATGATTAATATTTCCATCTAAGAAGTAATTAAGGAATTATTTATCCAGGGGGATTGTGACAAAAGGAATTAAACCACGCCAGCTCTGTTTAGGCAGCCTAAGGCTGAGTTTTGAATATTGAAAATTAAGTCTGTTTAGACTAAAGGCTTACATTTTGTCCTTAACTTTTGCTCAGGTGCTGTGTAAGAACCACTGAGTGGATAAGTAATAAATTATCTAGAACTACTTAACAAATACAATCCACAGTGCTAAGTGGAATACATTATAATCATGGTGTGATAATCAGAATAATAATAATTTAACATGTGTAGTAGACTCCAAGGGGCAACAATCTGTTTGAATACATTAAAGCACTGGCATTTTGAGATATAAAACTGTACTTTTTAGTGTTATAGGAAATAATTATTTCCAACTATTATTGAAGTAGTGGGGAAATCATCTTGTCTTAGTGCTGTAATCATATTGTGTTCACAAGTGTATCTAATTATAATAGGTTATCAGATATTTTGCATAGTTTTTTTTTAAGTTGTTAAATGGGAAGATTTACTACAATGCTAATAAAACAACTTTGAAAAAGTTACACAAGACCTCAACTCAAAAATAGGTACCTCTTCCATATCTATAGATTCATAGAGAGCAGAATAGTAAGGGACTCTCCCTTTATTTAGATGAAAATAGCAGCCAGAGAGGTCAATTGCCTTGACAAGGGGATGAAAGCAAGATCATATACCCAGTGTTTGGAACCTTATATGATGCAGTCTTTAGAGAATTTTTTTAATGGAAGGATTGGGATTTTTATGTTTTTGTTTGAGAGAAGGGGACACCGAGGCACTTTCTATGAAACAACATAGCTGACCCATGCAGGTAGCAGGGGGTAGGTCTCTGGTCAGAATTCTCTGTCCACAGAGCCCTGTTGTTGGTCTCAGGTGTCATATCTGGAGCAGCAATGATGCAGGGACTCATCCACGGCTCTTGTGTTAGTGGAGGAAAGTGACAGTGTTCCCAGAGCTTCGTCTTGGCTAATTTATCACACAGCATGACCCACTGACAGCTACAGCTGTGTGGCATCTACTGCAAACCTACCCAAAGTGGAGGTTTTTAAATGGAACATTAATCATGTGGAAAATTTCTGAAAAGGGCTGTAAGAAATGACTAGTGTAGACAAGGAGGTATTTTGAAGCTGGTAGGCCAGAGGAATGAGTAGAATGTCACTATTCTGGGATCTATGGAAATTCAGAAACTCACAGCAAAAGAAAATTTTCATCTCAAATTGTGAAATAAACAGGGGTGGGGGAGTGGGAGGTACAACCTAATGCATGTAAAGTAGGTTATAAGAACATATTGTACAACTTGGGGAATACAGCCAATAGTTTGTAGTAACTATAAATGGAGTGTAACCTTTAAAATTGTGTGAAATTAAAAAAATAAAATAAAAAGTGGAATAAGACTCTGGTCCTTCCTGAGGACCCCTCCCACAGCCAAGAACTTAAAATGATTCCTCTTCTCTTTTCCCCTTCTAGCCCGTCTCTATTCTAGACTATAAGCTCTTTGAGAGAAGGTTCTGGCTTTACTTGTTTCCTGCTTCTAGAGCAGTGCTTAACACATAATAAGTGCTTGATAAACGTTTGTTAATCTGACTCTAGTGATAAAGTCAGTTTGACATAAAGCTGTGCTCATTCGCTTCAGTTGTGTCCGACTCTTGAGATACCATGGACTGTAGCCCACCAGGATCCTCTGTCCATGGGACTCTTCAGGCAAGAATATTGGAGTGGGTTGCCATTTCCTTCTCCAGGAGATCTTCCTGATATAAGGATCGAAACCACATCTCTTATGTCTCCTGCATTGGCAGGTGGGTTCTTTACTACTAGTGCCACCTGGGAAGCCCTTGACATAAAGCCGAATTTGGATCCTTAGAATGTCCAGACCTCTTCCTGATAGCCTTTCATGGTTCCAGAAGGAGCAGCAACCACTTGGAAGGAGCCCCCTACTTCCAACCCCTATCCTACAGTGGAGTGTCATTGGAGGAGCCCAACTTTGAGCCAGTCCTCATGGAGATTCAGACTCAAGCCCTTGGTACTTGCAGCTTCTTGCTCTATTTTTATTTTTTTTTTTTAGTCTTGAAGTAAAAGTTTCTCCAATTGAGTTATCAGTCTGATTTAGAAAAGTTTAATTTTTTTCCCTAAGAGTACGAGATTTATGCCTGGGATACGTCAGCACTGCATTAAAGAACTGTGAGCTGTGTTCATCTCAGGATGTGTGGCAGTGTTCCATCTGGCCACACGTGGTGATGGGTCTCCCCTTCTCCTTGCCTCCTCTTGCCTCTAACCTGTGGGGCTGAGAGTTAATTATCACCTCCTAGGATGCTTTGGAATCTCCTCTAGTCTTGAAAGAACTTTCCTCATGCTGGCCCTCAGGAGGGAAGAGACCCACACAATTATTTCTTAGCTCCCTGACACTCTGCATGCATATATGCCTGACATACTTGAATTTGGATCATGAGACTCATGCAGAATTCAGTGTGGATAGAGGTGTCGGCTGAGGAGGCTCCAAAGAAAGCCCCCCACCTGGTGATTATAATGAATGTGTGTGTCCATCCTGTGCTGAGTCCCTGGGGAGCCAGGAGGACTTCAGCAAAGGCCACTGTGTGAAGCCTCCTCCCCACAGTTGTCAAGGTCAGACTCCAGAGAAAAGAAAAGAGGGGCATCATACATGAAAGACCTCCACTCTGCCCTGGGTCTTCTCACCCCACCAGGCAATTAGCTGCTGTGAGGCTGAGAGGAAGCAGGTGTGGAAGGTCTAACCTGTGAACTCTGAGCCCTGGGAGGAAGTGAGGAAGGATGTCTGATGAGATGGAAGATGGAGAGCAGCACTTGTCAGGACCAAATGAAGCCTCGTTTTCACCTCACGTGAAAGCTGACACTCATTAGCACATGCCCTAAGGTACTGCCCATGGTGCAGAGTGAGCCACTTTCTCTGTCTCATTTACTCCTGACAACATCTCGTGACACAGGATTTTATTTTAAAATCATTATTGTATAGAGAGGGCTCTTTAAAGGGGTCAACTACTTTTCCCAAAGTCACACCGTCAGCTCCTACTGGTGAGATGGTAGTTTTTCTTGGTTTTTTTTTTTTTTTTGCTGTGTACCAAGCAACCTCCAAACCATTTCCTAGTGGTATAAAATGACCTCCATTCATTCTGCTCACAGACCCTGTGGATCAGGACTTTGGGCAGGGAGGGGGAGTGGCTTGTCTCTACTCCATCAAGGACTCCAATGAATGTAGGTACTTTGGGGTGGGGGGGGAACATTGGGAAGGCTCATTTACTGGAACTCTGCCTGCCGATGCAGGTAGATATAAGAGACCCAGATTGAATCCCTGGGTTGGGAAGAAGGAAATGGTATCCCATTCCAATATTCTTGCCTGGAGAATCAAATGGACAGATGAGCCTGGAGGGATGCAGTCCATGGGGTCGCACAGAGTCAGACACGACTGAAGTGACTTAGCATGCACATGACCTTTGGGCTTTCCCGTTAGCTCAGCTGGTAAAGAATCCTCCTGTAATGCCGGAGACCCCAATTCAATTCCTGGGTCAGGAAGTTTCCCTGGAGAAGGGATAGGCTACCCATTCCAGTATTCTTGGGCTCCTCTCGTGGCTCAGATGGGAAAGAATACACTGTGATGCGGGAGACCTGGGTTCAATCCCTGGCTTGGGAAGATCCCCTATAGGAGGGCAAGGCAACCCTCTCCTGTATTCTTGCCTGGAGGATCCCATGGACACAGGAACCTGGCGGGCTACAGTCCAGAGCGTCGCAAAAAGTCAGACATGACTGAGTAACTAAGCATAGCACATTGCCAAAAGCACCTGCACATGGCCTCCACATGTAGCTCGGGCTTATCCCACCATGGTGCTTGGTTTCTAGAGGTACCATTGGAGGCCAAGCCTCCCTAAGCCCCAAAACAGGAGCTGCAAACTTTCTCCTGACCTAGCAAGTCATCTAGCATCACTTCCTCTCTAGTCTACTGGCAGAAGCAGTCACAGCTCAGCCTCATTCCACATAGACCACACCTCTTGATGAAATGCGTGTCAAAGATATTATGGCTATGCTATCAAATGGCCACACAGGATTTGAATTTAAGTCCCTTTACTTTACAGCCTGTGTGGATCACAATAAACTGTGGAAAATTCTGAAGCAGATGGGAATACCAGAACACCTGACCTGCCTCTTGAGAAACCTGTATGCAGGTCAGGAAGCAACAGTTAGAACTGCACATGGAACAACAGACTGGTTCCAAATAGGAAAAGGAGTACATCAAAGCTGTATATTGTCACCCTGCTTATTTAACTTATATGCAGAGTACATCATGAGAAATGCTGGGCTGGAAGAAGCACAAGCTGGAATCAAGACTGCTGGGAGAAATATCAATAACCTCAGATATGAAGATGACACCACTGTTATGGCAGAAATTGAAGAGGAACTAAAAAACCTCTTGATGAAAGTGAAAGAGGAGAGTGAAAAAGCTGGCTTAAAGCTTAACATTCAGAAAACTAAGATCATGGCATCTGGTCCCATCACCTCATGGGAAATAAATGGGGAGACAGTGGAAACAGTGTCAGACTTTATTTTTTTGGGCTCCAAAATCACTGCAGATGGTGACTGCAGCCATGAAATTAAAAGACACTTACTCCTTGGAAGGAAAGTTATGACCAACCTAGATAGCATATTAAAAAGCAGAGACATTACTTTGCCAACAAAGGTCCATCTGGCCAAGGCTATGGTTTTTCCAGTGGTTATGTATGGGAGTGAGAGTTGGACTGTGAAGAAAGCTGAGCGCCGAAAAATTGATGCTTTTGAACTGTAGTGTTGGAGAAGACTCTTGAGAGTCCCTTGGACTGGGAGGAGATCCAACCAGTCTATCCTGAAGGAGATGAGTCCTGGGTGTTCAATGGAAGGACTGATGCTGAAGCTGAAACTCCAATACTTTGGCCACCTCAGTGAAGAGCTGACTCATTTGAAAAGACCCTGATGCTGGGAGGGATTGGGGGCAGGACAAGAAGGGGATGACAGAGGATGATATGGCTGGATGGCATAAAAAAAAAAAAAAAGAGAGATGGCTGGATGGCATCACCGACTTGATGGGTATGAGTTTGAGTAAACTCCGGGAGTTGGTGATGGACAGGGAGGCCTGGCGTGCTGCGATTCACGGGGTCGCAAAGAGTCAGACATGACTGAGTGACTGAACTGAACTTTACAGCCATTACCCCTCCCATTAGACATGTTGCCTGGGTGTGTAAGAGGCAGTGTGTCCTGTGAGAGGCTTCCATAGAAGCGAGGAGAATATGCATTTGACGTGGCTGCATCACTAAGTCCCTGAGCCCTGTGAAAGAAAGTGTGACAAGCAGCATCATGGCTTGGGAGGGAGAATTCTGAAGTGGGGGCCAGCTGGCCATACCCATGCAGCTCTAGATGACCTGCTGCTCTGGTCTTTCTCTGTGAGAAGGGCCTAATCACAGCATCCCCTGGCTCATCCGTAGGATGCAGTGCCCAGGTGGTGCGAAGCCTCAGGTTCCCAACCAGCTCTTCAGCTGGGAAGAAGGTCTCAGTGTCCATGAGGAGCCCTGCTGCTCAGCCCTTCAGCCCATGGCTCTCAAACACTCTCAGTGGGCAGGCCAGTCTTCCAAACTCAGCCCAAATTCCAGAAGCCTAACCAGATCCCTTCAGACTACACAGTCTTTTCTTATCATCTACATATATCAATTTTGTTATGCATTGTTCATTCACTGATTCATCACATCCCGGAAAGGGTAATAAATGTAGAATTACCATATCCTCTTAAGTCTTGGCCCCACTGGCAACTAGGCAATAACTGTGGCCTGATCCAATGGCCTCTTATGACCTCAGTTTTCTGCAAAACAGTGGTCAGCTTATCTGCTTTCAAGAACATTATGGGGATTGAATGAGCTGATGTGAGAAAATGTTTTCTAATCTAATAAACATAATATATATGTGAGATGTTTTCATTATTATCATTTCTTCTAGGGCTTAGCAAGCAGAGTGCTTCAACCTCAGCAAGTAGTTAATAAATATGTGCACTTTAGTTGTGATTTACTCCAGACCCTAAATGAAGTTCATGTCAGAAGGAGATTGGAGCTTTCATCTCCCATCCTCCCTGAGGACATATGTCACAGAAGCGCTTCCGTATGAGTTGGCTGCACTGCGCTTTCTCTTATCCTGTCAAGCTGGAAAAGGGATTGCAGGCTTTGGCAACTGACATCATCACAGCATTGATTCAGAAAAAAGAACTGACTTTGTCAATTTAATTAAATCGCTAAAGACATGCAGCCCCAATCTCAGGCAACGCACTTCAGGGCAAAGCTGGTGTGGGAAAAGTGATCTGGGCCTCTGATCTGGGGTTTCCTCTTCTAGAAAATTTTGAGAGCTGAATGAATTTTTTGCAACAACTCACTTCATCCATCAGAGACTTCATCACATTATTCTAGAAAATGCATGGAAACAATTCTCCCTGCAATGAGCCTCTGCTGAAAGAGTGACCAGAATAAACTCCACAAGAGAGAAATCTTAGTGTAGGGCATATTCCTGAAAATTTGCAATCTGCTCTATTTTTATTGTAATCGATGGATCTGTGTTTTAAACAGCAGGCATTTATTGGTTTCCCACTGTGTGCTCAGTGCTGTTTGAGAAGCTACGGGTACTACAGATCAGGAGCAACTGTCCCAGGATGTATGATAGTTTTTTGGTGTGTGTTCTGAGAAATCTTTCAGAGCCCATTGCTGAGCATAAATGAGGACCAGACAGTGCTGCAGGAGAGGAGTGTTAGGGCGGGGCTGGGTTGTTGAAGGGGAAAATAGCCCGGCAGTCAGCATTTGGGTTGCACTTGGTTTAGTTTCCTTCTAACTATTTATGCAATGTTGGGCAAGTTGCTTAACCAATTTGAGTCTCAGTTTCTTACCTGTTAAATAGGTCTCAAACAGAGGAAAGGAATTCAGTGGATCTACAGTGTGAAGTTTTCAACTCACTTAGTCTAGTGAACAGTTATTACACTCATTTAAAAGGAAGACTGAGGAACTGGCTTGAATGGCATTTTGAGGATTTATTTTTGTCTGAAAAACCACCCCCAAACTTAGTGGCTTAAAACACAACCACTTAATGATATCTCACAATTCCATGGGTTGACTAGGGCTCAGTTGGCTGGTTCCTCTATTGTCTCTTTTGGAGTTTCTCTTGTACTTGCTGTTTGATGAGGCTGTAACCTGAGTGCTGCTCAATGTAGCTTCTATTTCCATGTGCCATCTTGTCCCCTGGGTCTTCTCCATGTGGCCTCTCTCTACCCTGGACATGTAACATGGTCAGCCTGGATCTCCAAGAGGAGGAAATGGAAGGATTCAGGCGATCTCAAGTGCCTGGGGTTAGCAAGTCTCAGGATGTCACTTCCTCCACATTCCAGTGGTCAAAGCAGTCCCAGTCCCCACTCAGATTCAAGAGGGAGGGGTGCAACTTCCACCTCCTTAAAGGGAAGGCAGAGAAGGAGGCTTCCTAGGTGGTGCTAGTGGTAAAGAACCCACCTGCCAGTGCAGGAGACATAAGAGACTTGGGTTTGATCTCTGGATCAGGAAGATTCCCCTGGAGGAGGGCATGGCAACCCACTCCAGTATTCTTGCCTGGAGAATCCCATGGACAGAGGAGCCTGGTGGGCTATAGTCCATGGGGTTGCAAAGAGTTGGACACAGCTGAAGTGACTTGGCACACACACACAGAGATGTTTGGGCCATCTTTCATACCCCAACCCCCCAGCACCATGGCCCTTCCCCAGCAGCCTCTTGGTGGGGAGATGGGTAAATCTCAGTTCTGGAAGACCCACTTCGACAAGGACGCAGGTTGATCAATCTCCCAATAGGGCCCATTTCCAGTGTGGTCCTTTGGTGTGAAGTTCTTCACACTTGGCTTTTTTAGGGCAGCCAGCATTTTTCTAGGCTTTTAAGGATTTATTCAAGCAAACAAAGCTCACAGTAGACTGGTGCACAACTTAGACTATTGATGTGTTTATTTACAATGGCATATTTACTTTTCCCTCAACAAAGCATCTGGACACAGAATTATTTGTCAGAGAATTTGAGCCCTGGGCTCAGGGAAGGGGTTTCAGAATCTTATCCAAAGTGGAAAAACATTGCTGATCCACCCCAGCCTAGGGGCTCTTGTACACTTCTTTGACTTATGGTTTTTGCCCTCTCTTTTCCTAGAATCATGTAGTTCCTTCTTCTGCTCACACATCCCCACTCCCAGCTATATTAATACTATTGATAAAAGTATAGACTATAATGGGCTCCGCTGGTGGCTCTCTGGTTCCTCAGCCTTTTCTAAATCCAGCTTGAACATTTGGAAGTTCATGGTTCATGTACTGTTGAAGCCTGGCTTGGAGAATTTTGAGCATTACTTTGCTAACGTTTGAGATGAGTGCAATTGTGCGGTAGTTTGAGCATTCTTTGGCATTGCCTTTCTTTGGGATTGGAATGAAAACTGACTTTTCCAGTCCTGTGGCCACTGCTGAGTTCTCCAAATTTGCTGGCATATTGAGTGCAGCACTTTCACAGCATCATCTTTCAGGATTTGAAATAGCTCAACTGGAATTCCATCACCTCCACTAGCTTTGTTTGTAGTGCTGCTTCTTAAGGCCCACTTGACTTTGTATTCCAGGATGTCTGGCTCTAGGTGAGTGATCACACCATCATGACTAGGTCAAGAAGATCTTTTTTGTGCAGTTCTTCTGTGTATTCTTGCCACCTATTCTTAATATCTGCTGCTTCTGTTAGGTTCATACCATTTCTGTCCTTTATTGTCCCCATCTTTGCATGAAAACTTCCCTTGGTATCTCTAATTTTCTTGAAGAGATCTCTAGTCTTTCCTATTCTATTGTTTTCCTCTATTTCTTTGCATTGATCACTGAGGAAGCCTTTCTTATCTCTCCTTTCTATTCTTTGGAACTCTACATTCAAATGGGTATATCTTTCCTTTTCTCCTTTGCTTTTCACTTCTCTTCTTTTCACAGCTATTTGTAAGGTCTTCTCAGACAGCCATTTTGCTTTTTTCGCATTTCTTTTTCTTGGGGATGGTCTTGCTCCCTGTCTCCTCTCATGAACCTCCATCCATAGTTCATCAGGCACTCTATCAGATCTAGTTCCTTAAATCTATTTCTGACTTCCACTGTGTAATCATAAGGGATTTGATTTAGATCATACCTGAGTGGTCTAGTGGTTTTCCCTACTTTCTTGAATTTAAGTCTGAATTTGACAATAAGGAGTTCATGGTCTGAGCCACAGTCAGCTCCCGGTCTTGTTTTTGCTGACTGTATAGAACTTCTCCATCTTTGGCTGCAAAGAATATAATCAATCTGATATCAGTGTTGACCATCTGGTGATGTCCGTGTGTAGAGTCTTCTCTTGAATTGATGTAAGAGGGTGTTTGCTATGACCACTGTGTGAGGACTTTATGGAGGAGATATCTGGACAAAATCATGAAGCCTGGCTTTTTGAAGGTTATCAAAAAGTACAGAGAAACAATTAAAGCAAGAAGGTGGAATGCAACATGGTATTTAGGGAATACGAATAGATTGGTGTGAACTAGTAAGCACCATAGGTATGCAGTTTGTGATGATTGCTGTGATTATTTGTTGTGTCTCTTTTTGAATTCCCCAACTAAGGTAGATGTTCTTTAAAGATTAAGACCATGTCTGATAGCAAAGTTTTATTTGACACAGATTAAAAAAATAAGATTAGATAACAAGGTGATGGACACTGAAGGGGAAATAGATGGTATATTAGGCAAACTTAGGAATCCCAAGAAGATTCTATTATCTAATTCTTGGCACTGCAAATATGATGTGATATCATAGCTACAGATATGTTATCTTGCAGAGAAAAAAGGATTTTGCAGATGGAATTAAGGCCTCTTATCAGCGACTTTAAGATAAGAGAATTATCCTGGATCTTTTGGATGGACTCTGTGTACTTACAGGAATCCCTAAAAGCAGAGGAAGAAGTCTTCAGAGACCGCCGAAAGCACAAGCACGCCACATGCTATGTTGGGCTCTCATTTTAAAGAACTGGAATCTCAGTACTACAACTACCAGGAACTGCCAATAACCTGAATAGGCCTGGAAGTGGGTTCTCCCACTGACCCTCCTGGTAAGAGCCCAAGCTTGCTGTCTGACACCTTGACTTTGGTGTTATGAGACCCTGAGAAGGTTACCTAGTCACACTGTGCTAGATATCCAACCCACAGAAACCATGAAGTAATACACTTGTGTTGTTTTAAGCCACTAAGTTGGTTGCAAACTTTTTACAGTGGCATTCGGAAACTAATAGAGATGACAAGTTTTCTTCTCTCCCTTCTGTCTCTTCCCCTTCCCCTCCTCTCTTCCTCATCTAGTTCAGTCCGAGGTTCTCTGCAGCCTTCAGAAAAAGGCAGATACCAGAGGAGTGTCACTGTCTTGATCTAGAAGGCAGTGGAGGCTAAATCGTTTGACAAGCTGGGCTAAATGTTGAGCCTCCCGGCTGCTAAGTCGCTGGTTGAAGACACACAGGAAGTGGATTCCACGGGAAGATTCCTGGGCTGTTTTCATTCCACCCTTACCAGCTCAGGGTGCCTGAGCAGAAATCAACTCATCCAGACACCTTACTCATCCCTCCTCTTCTCCCCTGACACTTGATCTCTCTGCCAAAGTTCCTTCCCAACAAAGTGCCTTGAAGATGAAGTGGAATTTGTCACTCACACCTCTTTCAAAACTCCCTTCCCTAGAGACTGTCTTAATTTGGTGCTGGCCAGATTTGGGGAAATAGCACTAACATATGAACACAGTTTATTCCGTCCTGATAGGGAGGATTTGCAGACCCCAAGGGCAAGTTTCTTAAGTCTGAGTTTTTTGTTCATTACACAAAGGTAGCATTTTATTTATTCCTTCCTTCCTTTGGTTACCATTGTGAAGGTGTCTGTTGTTCTTTGCCTTTTACAAAATAATCACTCCCTGATTTGGTCAATATATTTCTTAAGATACAAAGCCAGTTCCTCTGTGAAGATTTTCTTGATTCCCTGCAGTATGGCCATCCCTCCCTCCTGTTTTTGCACTTCCCGTGGATATAATCCTCATCAGGCTGTACTGAGTTCTCTGTTAATTTGTGACCTCCCCTCTGGACTCTAGTTCCTTATGTATCTTGTCTTCCCAGCACCCAGAATAATGTGGGTGCCAAGGGGTTGCTCAACAAAAGGATGGGAAAGGAGCATGAATGCAGAAGCAGCCTGCTGAAACAGACAGATGGGACCTGCCAGATTGCACAAAGCAGCTGGGTGTGAGGCATAAAATCCAAGGCAGTTAATTAAAAAACATTTTTATTTGACCTGATTAAAAAGAAGTTAAAGAGATTGAGAAGTTTCTGCTGAGGAATTAAGAAGGGACATGAGTCAGGTGAGTCATAATCACTGTGGAAGGGAGAGGGACCAGCTTGTTCTTGGCTGGAGATTTAGCCCAGCCACTAGTTAGCTCACACTGACCTTGATCCTAGGGCTTTCCACCCCAGGCAATGAGGATTTGCATTCCCTGAGCACTTAGAGCTCTTTCAGTGGACACAAATGTGTTGGCTGAGCAGGCTGGGATGAGCAGCTGTAGTTCATACCATGCCTGTGCTGGGTGGAGTCTAAGCCAGAATCAAGGGAGGTGAAGCAGAAAGTTCAGGCCCTAATATTTTGAGGTTGCATAGTTATTGCTTTTATTTAGAAGTATACCCATTATGGCCTTTAAATTTTTCTATGTAGAGCCAATGCACATTCTAATATTTATCTTCTGTCAGTGGAACCCCGTCTCTGTGTTTGTTGAGATGCTCAGTGCCTTTAGGTAGAGAATGGGGAAGCTAAAATGGTTTTGCATTTCAGTTCAGTTCAGTCGTGTCTGACTCTTTGCGAACCCATGAATCGCAGCACGCCAGGCCTCCCTGTCCATCACCAACTCCCGGAGTCTATCCAAACCCATGTCTATCGAGTTGGTGATGCCATCCAGCCATCTCATCCCCTGTCATCCCCTTCTCCTCCTGCCCCCAATCCTTCCCAGCATTAGGGTCTTTTCCAATGAGTCAACTCTTCACATAAGGTGGCCAAAATATTGGAGTTTCAGCTTCCGCATCAGTCCTTCCAATGAACACCCAGGACTGATCTCTTTCAGGATGGACTTGTTGGATCTTCTTGCAGTCCAAGGGACTCTCAAGAGTCTTCTCCAACACCACAGTTCAAAAGCATCAATTCTTCAGCACTCAGCTATCTTCACCGTCCAACTCTCACATCCATACATGACTACTGGAAAAACCATAGTTTTGACTAGACGAAACTTTGTTGGCAAAGTAACGTCTCTGCTTTTAAATATGCTATCCAGGTTGGTCATATCTTTCCTTCCAAGGAGTAAGCGTCTTTTAATTTCGTGGCTGCAATCACCATCTGCAGTGATTTTGGAGCCCCCAAAAATAAAGTCTAACACTGTTTCCACTGTTTCCCCATGTATTTTCCATGAAGTGATGGGACCAGGGGCCAGGATCTCATCATGAATGTTGAGCTTTAAGCCAACTTTTTCACTCTCCTCCTTCACTTTCATCAAGAGGCTTTTTAGTTACTCTTCACTTTCTGCCTTAAAGGTGGTGTTATCTGCATATCTGAGGTTATTGATATTTCTCCTGGTAATCTTGATTCCAGCTTGTGCTTCATCCAGCAAAGCATTTCTCATGATGTACTCTGCATATAAGTTAAATATGCAGTGTGACAATATACAGCCTTGATGTACTCCTTTTCCTATTTGGAACCAGTCTGTTGTTCCATGTGCAGTTATAACTATTGCTTCCTGACCTGCATATAGATTTCTCAAGAGGCAGGTCAGGTAGTCTGGTATTCCCATCTCTTTCAGAATTTTCCACAGTTTATTGTGATCCACACAGTCAAAGGCTTTGGCATAGTCAATAAAGCAGAAATAGATATTTTTTCTGGAACTCTCTTGCTTTTTCAATGATCCAGCGGATGTTGGCTGTTTGATCTTTGGTTCCTCTGACTTTTCTAAAACCAGCTTGTACATCTGAAAGTTCATGGTTCGGGTATTGCTGAAGCCTGGCTTGGAGAATTTTGAGCATTACTTTACTACTAGACAAAAGGATTCTTCTTCTTTTTTTAAAAAAATTAATCTGTTTATTTTAATTGGAGGCTAATTACTTTACAGTATTGTAGTGGTTTTTGCCATACATTCACATGAATCAGCCATGGGTGTACATGTGTTCCCCATCCTGAACCCCCCTCCCACCTCCCTCCCCATCCCATCCCTCAGAGTCATTCCAGTGCACCAGCCCTGAGTGCCCTGTCTCATGCACTGGCAATCTATTGCACATATGGTAATATACATGTTTCAATGCTGTTCTCTCAAATCATCCCACCCTTGCCTTCTCCCACAGAGTCCAAATGTCTGTTTTTTACATCTGTGTCTCTTTTGCTGTCTTGCATATAGGGCCTTGGTAGGGTGGCATAGTATTAAGCTCTTTGGAATTTAGCCTTCACTGCTCAATAGCAAAGTGACCTTGGCCAAATTTTCTTTCAGCTGAAGTTTCCTTAATTTGACAATATGGGAAATTAACCTTTGCCTCATGGGTTTGTTGTGAAGATTAAATTATTTAGCATATAGAGGACTTCTACTTTAAATGGCCTCAGGCAATCAGCTCTTGAAAGGTTTTTCTCCCAGTTGCTCTGTGAATGTTAATGAAATTAAAGAAAAACAGTTCTGAAAATAGGAAGAGTCAATCATCTGAATGTTTTTTGGGAAATTTCCCCAAGTATAATTCTAATGAAAGATGAGCCAGGTATTTATTGTCTCAAGGCCTCTTTTTCTCATCAATGCAAGTAATTTATAATATTGTCCAATAATTGAGTATCTAACCAGGCATGCCAAAATGGCCCCAGAATTCTAACTTCTTTGGTGACGCAGGTTCTGCCCACTGTCTGCTCTGTAAGGCATGGATAATAAGGAAGAACAATCTCCTCTCTTCCCCTGTCTGCCCATAGTCAGAGAGGGATTTTGCTCCATGAAACTGGCAGGCACCTTTCTGAGGGGCCAGGGTCTTGCCTCCTGTTTCCTACTCCCATTGGATTGATTCTGTTCTGTTCAGAGTCTAGTTTTTCCATGTACCACCTAGGGAGGGACTGGCTGTCATGTCATGTCATCCTGAGGGCTGCTGTGGAGAAAGGATGGAGGAAACGTGAGTCCTGGGAACAGGGAATTCTGGGCACGGGTGGCAGTTTACAGATTCTTGTGAACTGCAAATGGTTGAGAGAAAACTCCCAGCTTTCCCTCACCTTTACTAGGGGTTACATTCTTTGCCTTAAAGACAGGCCCAAAATCAGAGCAGTAGGAAATACACTAGATGCTAGAGTTGAGAGTCAGGGAGGTGAACGCCAGTCTCTCTTCTAGATTTAACTCTGAGAAGGGTTTCTTCTTGGCTTTGGCACTTACTAGCTGTGTTATCTTAGGTAAGGTATTCCACATCTTGAGTTTCTCATTTCTAAAATAGACAGTAATATATATGTCATAGGGCTGTAAGGGAGATTAAGTTAGACCTCAGTACATGTACCTGATCCTTAGTTCATACTTTTTACTGCACATAAGACCTCAAAATATCAATAAATATATTATTATCAATACAACTTAGTGACTAAAACAAAAATGTTTACTCTAGTGTCTGCATTGGAGAAGAGGTAGGCAAAGTAAACCATCCACTCTGTTAATAAACAAAGGCCTCACTAGAAAGAAACATGTTTAAGAATGAAATAGCAAAAAAAAAAAAAGAAAAAAGGCAAAGAAAACAAACAACAAATAGAATGAGGCCTTTCAAAGAATCCTGAAGCAAAAATGATTGATCAGATTTATCCTTAGGGTATAGTAGATTATTTACCCAACACATGCATTTTAGAAAACATTGCCTTTCTAAAACAAGAATAAGCAAAGAAAGAGAGGTGATACAATGAGATGCAAAGTCAACAGGTGAGATGGCAAGAAAGCTAATTGAACTTGAAAAAGATTTTCAGAAAAATGAAACAAATTAACCTAACTGTAGATCCAATTGTTGATGTAACCACACAGAAAGGAGTTATTCCAAGTGACACTACAAGTGTACACAGTACTTCTACAACAATAAAGGAATATTCTCCAGAGACAAAAAGAACTGCAAAATATCCTAAATCCTATTCAGTAATCATACTGGTGATATTAGTGTTAGTATTGTTACTCTGAGGCTGTGTGTATCATGGAATAAATCAAATGAATGATTCTGTTATTGACATTGAAAACTGAGACTTTTGGCACAATTGGAAGGCAAGAAAGATGTAAGATGGATAAGGTTAAGTTTTAAAAGCTCTGTAACTCTGCATTTAAATCGTCATCGTGAACTGTGTTTTACCTGAAATTATTTTCCTATCTGTTGACTAAGAAGGCCTAGAAGTAATGACAAGCCCAGTAAGCAGTGAGCATTCCTAGTTCAGACTGTCATTTCTTTTTACTTTTTTTTTTGGCCTCACTGCGTGGCACGTGGAACCTGCCCTACTAGGGATTAAACTCTCACTCCCTGCAGTGGAAGTGTGGAATCTTAATCACTGGGCCGCCAGGGAAGTCCCAGATTCTCATTTCTAATACCATTTACTACTGAGAGGAACCAGAGACTCTTGGAGAACTGATTGATTCCTGCTCCGGGGAAGAAAAAGTTCAAGATGAACCTAAAATAATTTGCCATATTAGATAGCAATGAGGTTTCCCAGGTGGTGCAGTGGTAAAGAACCCTGCCTGACACAAGAGATATGGGTTCGATCCCTGGGTTGGGAAGGTCCTCTGGAGTAGGAAATGGCAAGTCATTCTAGTATTCTTGTTTGGAGAATCCCATAGACAGAGGAACCTAGTGGGCTATCATCCATGGGGTTGCAAACAGTTGGACACCACTTAGTGACTGAGTATAGTATAACACAGCACAGATATCAAAGAAGCTTTAAAATACTACTAGAGATGTGTCAATGTACTTAAGAGATTACCTGAAGAAGCTCCTACTTGCTAAATATAGGAAGAATAGATCATCCAGAAGGATAAAAACTGCAATGGATTAAAATATATCAATTAGGTTTTAATGTATGTGTTCATAATAATAATAATGGAAAGCTTGCCAGTAACTTTTGAAAAGATATCAGGGAATCACCTTGTGGTTTTAAAATATAGAAAATAAAGGAAAAGTATCGAAAATTTATCCTGTTTTCATTTTAGGATTTCTTCCTCTGGATCATGGGTTGAGGAGAAATAGTTTCTCTGTGTAGAGGAATATCAGCTGAAATTCAAAGACTGATCACTTTAATCCATTTTGTGGTCTTTAAAGCATTAATGAATCCAGACAATGGAACCAGACAATGCATGCTGCTGCTGCTGCTGCTGCTAAGTCTCTTCAGTCGTGTCTGACTCTGTGCAACCCCATAGATGGCAGCCCACCAGGCTCCCCCGTCCCTGGGATTCTCCAGGCAAGAACATTGGAGTGGGTTGCCATTTCTTTCTCCAATGCATAAAAGCAAAAGTGAAGTCACTCAGTCGTGCCCGACTCTTAGCGACCCCATGGACTGCAGCCTACCAGTCTCCTCCGTCCATGGGATTTTCCAGGCAAGAGTACTGGAGTGGGGTGCCATTGCCTTCTCTGAGACAATGCATATAAGTATGGAAACATCACATTATGTGAGACAACCAGACATTTATGTATGTCCTAATGGAAATAAACACCACCACCTTGGAATAGTCTTGCTTGTGTGTGTGTGTGTGACACATATACACAAAGGAGAAATGTGGGAGAATGAATAAATATATATTTCATGGTGTTGCCAATGTCATAGTCTTTCAGTATAAGCTTTGGAGATCACCTCACTTGCAGGATCACAGTAAAGTGAGCTATTTTCCTAGAACTTCTAACTCTGACCCAGATGAAGCTTTAACTCAAATACCAATTTTCAGGGAGCACAGGGGACAAAGGAACATGTTAATGATACCACAGGGATGCCATCAGCAAAATCCAGTGTAGGAAATGCTACAGAACAAATGACCTGGTTTCTACAGAAAAACAGAACAACAGCAAAAAACCAAAGCACATAAACACTCAAGGAAAATAAGAGAAGCAGAGGAAATCTACAAATTAAGAGAGATTTAATAGTTACATCAACCAAATTGATTTCTGTTAAAAAAAACTGTTTTTTTAAAAAAACCTGATAAGACTTTGGAAAAATCTGAACAGTGATTAAATATGTGTCTATGCTAAGGCTTTATCATGAATCGTTTTAGGTATGATTATGGAATTGTTGATATTTCTTCAAAAGAGGAGTCACCTTTTAGAGATACATAGTGAAACACTAATACTTATATAGATGAGACGGCTCTAATTTTGTAGGTATTTAAAATATTTCATAATAAAATGATAATGAGAAAAAATGACTTCAGGAAAATAAAAATGCAAAACCAAATGAAAATCTGGTTGTAGACTATGGGGAATAGAAACAACACTTAAAAAATTGTGATCACTGATGTAGAGAACAATCTCAGATAGTTCTCCCACAACACAGAAGTGAAGTGCTTATGTGCTTTCATGAAGATGGTAGGAGCTTAAGGTATCTTTTCCCCTGCTCCTAGACTTACTTCTCTACTTCACCCTGCTCCAGCCAAAGCTAGAGCAAGGAGGGATTACACAGGAAATGCCATATGGCAGTGGTTTCCTAAGGATGGGAATTCGTTCACATTCTGTACCATATTAGTAGAGCAAGACTAGAACCTGGGCTCCCAACTGTCCTGTGCAAAAATGAACTTCTAGGAAAACAGGTCACTTTCCAGGGTACTTGAAAACATGTTTATCTCTAAAACCTGAACTGAAAGCATGTGACATCAGAAATTTCATGTGTGTGTGTAATGTGTTTTCATTCATTTTTTCATAATCCTTTCACCTACTCATTGATACCTGAAATCTTTGGGGTTTGAGAATATAATATTATTCTTTGATATATAAAATTTCAATGACTCCCTTTGCCTAAAATTAATATGGCAAGTCCCATATGGCTGTCAACCCCTTCATTTACAAATCCTGCAATTCTTCAGCAAGGATGCTCTTTTCCATCTCTACCAAGCCTGATCCAATCCATTCCTCAAGGCTCAATTCAAATGCCTCTTCTTTCAGGAAGACTTTCCTGGTCTAGTTTCATATTTCATAACTTCTTTCTCTTTCTCTTCTCCCTCTCTTTTGAACTTTCACAAAGCCTGATCTGTATTTCTGATAATTCACATCTTTTGCCTAATATTTATGGGGATGACTCATCTTTCCTGCTAGATTTGGGCTTTTGTGTTATTTATGTGTACTGCTAATAGACTGTATATATATATATATATATATATATATATATGGAGAAGGCAATGGCACCCCACTCCAGTACTCTTGCCTGGAAAATCCCATGGGTTGCTAAGAGTTGGACATGACTGAGCGACTTCACTTTCACTTTTCACTTTAACACATTGGAGAAGGAAATGGCAACCCACTCCAGTGTTCTTGCCTGGAGAATCCCGGGGACGGGGGAGCCTGGTGAGCTGCCATCTATGGGATCACACAGAGTTGGACAGGACTGAAGTAACTTAGCAGCAGCATATATATATATATTATACACACACACACACACACACACACACACAGACTAAAAACCAAAATCATATAATTCTCTGTTCTCCAGACAAATTTAATGCATTTATGTTTTGTATGATTATTGAACTTTTTACCCTTATTTCTGGGGCTTCCCTGGTGGCTCAGATGGTAAACAATCTGCCTGCCATGTGGGAGATCTGGGTTCGATCGCTGGGTTGGAAAGCTCCCCTGGAGAAGCGAATGGCAACCCACTCCAGTATTCTTGCAGGGGGAATTCCATGGAAAGAGGAGCCTGGTGAGCTGCAGTCCATGGGGTCACAAGGAGTCAGACACCACTAAGTGAATAACACACACACAAGCACACACTCATTTCTACAACTAATTCCTATTGTTTATCATATTCTTTTTGGATTTATTTTTATATGCTTTTCTGCTCTCTGAATTGATAAAATTTTCTTAAGTTCCCTCATTAGATCTGATAGACAGAGTATCTGAAGAACCACAGACGGAGGCTCATGAGATTGTACAGGAGGCAGTGATTAAGACCATCCCCAAGAAAAAGATGCAAAAAGGCAAAATGGCTGTCTGAGAAGGTCTTACAAATAGCTGAGAAAAGAAGAGAAGATGTAAAGGAGAAAATGAGAGATATACCCATTTGAATGCAGAGTTCCAAAGAATAGTAAAGAGAGATAAGAAAACCTTCCTCAGTGATCAGTTGCAAAGAAATAGAGGAAACCAATAAAATGGGAAATGCTAGAGATCTCTTCAAGAAAATCAGAGATACCAAGGGAACATTTCATACAAAGATGGGCACAATAAAGGACAGAAGTGGTATAGAGGTAACGGAAGCAGATGATATTAAGAAGAGGTGGCAAGAATACACAAAAGAACTATACAAAAAAGATCTTCACCATCCAGATAAACACGATGATGTGATCATTCACCTAGAGCCAGACATCCTGAAATACGAAGTCAAGTGGGCCTTAGGAAGCATCACTATAAACAAAGCTAGTGGAGATAATGGAATTCCAGTTGAACTATTTCAAATCCTGAAAGATGATGCTGTGAAAGTGCTGCACTCAATATGCCAGCAAATCTGGAAAACTCAGCAGTGGCCACAGGACTGGAAAAGGTCAGTTTTCTCCAATCCCAAAGAAAGGCAATGCCAAAGAATGCTCAAACTACCAGTTGCACTCATCTCACATGCTAGTAAAGTAATGCTCAAAATTCTCCAAGCCAGGCTTCAACAGTGTGTGAACCGTGAACTTCCAAATGTTCAAGCTGGTTTCAGAAAAGTCAGAGGAACGAGATTAAATTGCCAACATCTGTTGGATCATCAAAAAAGCAAGAGACGTCCAAAAAGCATCTATTTCTGCTTAAACTATGCCAAAGCCTTTGACTGTGTGGATCACAGCAAACTGGAAAATTCTGAAAGAGATGGTAATACCAGACCACCTGACCTGCCTCCTGAGAAATCTGTATGCAGGTCAAGAAGCAACTGTTAGAACTGGACAAGGAACATCAGACTGGTTCCAAATCAGGAAAGGAGTACGCCAAGGCTGTATATTGTCATCCTGCTGATTTAACTTACATGCAGAGTACATAATGAGAAATGCTGGGCTGGAAGAAGCACAAGCTGGAATCAAGATTGCTGGGAGAAATATCAATTACCTGAGATACGCAGATGACACCACCCTTAGGCAGAAAGTGAAAAAGAAGTAAAGAGCCTCTTGATGAAAGTGAAAGAGGAGAGTGAAAAAGTTGGCTTAAAACTCAACATTCAGAAAACTAAGATCATGGCATCCAGTCCCATCACTTCATGGCAAATAGATGAGGAAACAATGGAAAAAGTGAGAGACTTTATTTTTGGGGGGCTCCAAAATTACTGGACATAGTGACTGCAGCCATGAAATTAAAAGACACTTGCTCCTTGGAAGAAAAGCTATGACCAACCTAGACAACATATTAAAAAGCAGAGACATTACTTTGCCAGCAAAGGTCCATTTAGTGAAAGCTATGGTTTTTCCACTAGTCATGTTTGGATGTGAGAGTTGGACTACAAAGAAAGCTGAGCACTGAAGAACTGATGCCTTTGAACTGTGTTGTTGGAGAAGGTTCTTGAGTCCCTTGGACTGCACGGAGATCCAACCTGTCAATCCTAAAGGTTATCAGTCCTGAATATTCATTGGAAGGACTAATGTTGAAGCTGAGACTCCAATACTTTGGCCACCTGATGTGAAGAACTCACTCATTTGAAAAGACCCTGATGCTGGGAAAGATTGAAGGTGGGATGATAAGGGGACGACAGAGGATGAGATGGTTGGACGGCATCACGACTCAATGGACATAAATTTGAGTAAGCTCTGGGAGTTCATGATGGACTGGCAAGCCTGGCGTGCTGCAGTCCATGGGGTTGCAATGGGTTGGACACGACTGAGTGACTGAACTGAACTGAACTGATGCTTCCTTCTGTTTGGCAAGCCAATGTTGGTTACATTTCTTGTAATGGTTACTTTTAAATTTGAACATATATATTAATTGTGCATTTATGCAGTTTGGTATCTGCTCTCTTTCCAACATCAAAAAAGTAGAAAAAACACTTTAGCATGCTTTGTTGCATACTGTTCTTTTATTCTGCCCATCTTATTGTTTTCTAATGCTTTGTTTCCATATTTTAATACAAATTTTTAGTTTTATTATTATATTTACACTTTTTGGACACTTTCCTTACTCACAGATTCCTTATACAGATTGTTTTCTGGATAACAAACCTCTGTTCACTATTTTTTTTCTTATTAAAATATGTTATTCAGTAATTCTTTCAGTGAGAATGTGTGCGTAGTAAGCTTTCTGTTTTGTAAGTATCAGAAAATATTTATTTTGCCATAACTTGTGAGTGAAGATTTGTAAATATGTAATTCCAGGTGACAATTATGTCCCTTCAGCAGTGAGAGATGCCATTCCAGTTTTTTCTGAGACCCATTGTTACTTATGAGAATTTGAGAGCAATTTATTTGTCTTTTCTTATATCTTCTATGCATTCTCTGTATTCTTGATTTTTGCATTGTCATCACAGCTAATCTAATTATTTCTATCCTTCTTATTTTGCTCTTGATTATAAAAACTCTCATCTTTTTTAATGCCCCAAATTCTTGGCCATTATTTTGTCATATTGCTTCTCTATTCCTTTTACCTTTTACTTTGGGAACTCATATGTTAGAGCCATTCAGTCTAGTCTCCATATCTCTTACTTTCTTCTTCATACTTTTTAATCTTCCAATCTCTGAGTAAAATCCTTCGAGAGCTTCCAATTCATCAATGTCTAGTAGAGTCCACCAGTTCAGTTGAACTCTGTCCAATCTGGAGTTCACTGCACCTAAATCAGTCCATTTTAAAACAATTTTCAGTGGCCATGTTTTTATTTCCCAGGATTTAGAATGAATTCTTTCTAATATTAACCTCATATGCCTTTTTTTTTTTTTTTGTAATAGAAAATGCTTACTTTTTAGTCGGATTATAAAAAGCCTCAAACGAAAACACTGACCAGTTGCCTTCATCATAGTTCCTTGTGTCTTCTCTACAGCCTCACTTGGGGACATCCAGGCTATGTTGTCACTGCTCTCCTGTCAGCCACAGGCAGGGTAAGGGTGTCACAACATAAGGGTATATTAATCATTCTGGTACATTGGCAAAGGTGCTGCAGGGAGTCCATGGTCACCAAAGCAACTCCCATATTTTGATAATGCTTTTTCTTTTATCCTCTTTTACTTTAAGGAAGGATGCTTGGACCACATAAGTTGAAACTATGAAAACTTCAGTCCATAAATCTATTTATTTTAAGCTATTAAGTCTCAAACAGCTGTGCACTAATGTTATCTATAGGTACCAATATTACTAGGCTCTAAATTATTTTATTTCAATTCCTAGTCTGGCAATGAGCTAAAAGTGATAAATAATTTGTAAACAATTGAAACTCATTTGCTGAAGCTATTTCATCGGTTTTCTTAATTAGAAGAGTGTTATTGAAAGTATATCTTCAAACTTAATAAAATGTTATATATCTTTTGATTTCTAAAACTATAGGGTTGTTTCCAAAACTAATGTATTTTTTCAAATAATTCAGAATAGATGAAATTGCTTGTGAAAGCCATAGTTTGGGCAATAATTTAAACCAAATTTAAGTTCTGTAGTTTATCTAGGCCTAAGTGATTTGTTCCTGCTGGAAGCCCTCCTGTTAATTAATAATCAGGCTTTACAGCAATGGCTCATCCTTCATTCACCGCACACATGAATAAATCCTAAACATTTTATGTTGTGTTTTACTTCTCTTCTTGGCCCAGTTCACCTTCTGGAAGTGTAAAATCATCACAAACCATCCCAGTTGCTGACCTCAAGAAAAGGTAACTGCAGCAGACAAGTATCTGAGCTCTGCTAAACTTGAAATGTCTTTTTCCCAGGGGGCACAAGTGGTAAAGAATTTGCATTCCTGCAGGAGACACAAGAAATGTGAATTTGATGCCTGGGTCGGGAAGATCCCCTGGAGTACAAAATGGCAACCGACTCTAGTATTCTTGCTTGAAAAGTCCCATGGACAGAGGAGCCTGGTGGGCTATAGTCCATGGGGTCACAAAGCGTTGGACATGACTGAGTACATATCACACAAACACACACACACAAGTTTTCTGTGACTCCCTCCCTGGGCTTTTGGGCACTATTACTTCTAATAGCCAGGACCTGGGACTTCTTTGGAGACCACCCTGTGGGGCCATGGTAATTGCCTCACCCATAGGCATGGACAGGAGGAAGTGCCTGGGAGTTTATGCTCATGACTGACAGGTGTGGAAGTGTGAACACCTAGTTTCTTTATTTCAGGGCTGGCAAATCTCTTAGATGCAAATTTACTTGAGAACAGGCTGAGACTCTGCCTCAACTTGCACCCCAGTCTTGTGGCTTCTTGTTTCCTATCTGGGTCCTCCCACCTCCTCATGGAATTTCCTTGGTCCTGAACAAATCACTTGCTCCTGATCCCTGTCTCAGGGTGGGCTTCAGGGACCAGATTCATATCAGTAACCATCCTGAGTGCAAGTCAGATGATGTTCATTTCTTTTCATATTTGGAACATCCAAAGAGAATGGTGAATATTTTCAAATTTTATTACCCACAACAAAAGTTTAGTCAGGTGAAACTTGGCATCACTCCACTGGCCATGATTTTGTGAGATTGTCCTTTGATTTCTACAGAGTTATTTTTTTTTTTTAGGGGTCCAAGAGCCTTGGTTTCCATTTATTATTTTTTTTTCCATTTATTTTTATTAGTTGGAGGCTAATTACTTTACATCATTACAGTAGTTTTTGTCATACATTGAAATGAATTAGCCATGCTCAGGGCTGAGCCCTGCATGGGTGAGAACTGGAAGACTTGGCATCTCCAAGGGGGCTCAAATTCATCTACACTCTGGGCTAGGGAGGGGATGAGTTTTTTGTGAGGACTTTGAGCCAGGACTGGAAGATCTTTTGCTTGGGCACTTTTGTCATTCCTTATTTGTGGTGACTGGTTCTGTTTTGTTTCACGTTTGTTGTTGTTCTTTTCAAAATGAATGCTAGGGGGAGGGAGGTGGGAGGGGGATTTAGGATGGGGAACACATGTACACCCATGGCAGATTCAAGTCAATGTATGGAAAAACCAATACAATGTTGTAAAGTAAAATAAATAAATAAATAAATTAAAAAAATAAAAATAAAAACAAACAAAAAACCCCACAAAAAACAACCCACCAAAATGAATGTTATTCTTGCATTAGTTCTTTGAGGATCTTAAATATACCAATTGTAAAGTCAATATGTGATTGTTGAAAGTTTTTGCATTTTGTTGAGAGTGAATGCATCCCCTTATTACTTATTTTGTTGTCCATCCTTCTTAGTGTGACCTTTCCCTATATGTGTTGGAGTTCTAGTTTCCTCTGGGCTCATACTGAGAGGGGTGTTTTGTTTTCCTTCTCTCTGTACTCCCTCCTCTCTGCCCAGCAGATCTATGGTTGTCTCCATCTGGCCAAATGGAACCTCACATGTAGCCCTTCCCTCCCATGCTGGTATTACTATCCTATCAGATCTATTTCATGCCCAGAAATCGGTCCTGCATCAACAGCCTTCTCTTCTCCCTCTCAGAACTGCTGTTGCTGTCACAAGTGGCATTCCTAGGGAGTGGTCACAGCTTGTTTCACATGAGGCTGTTGGTCCAAGCCCTATTTTATGTGGCAGGATGGCTCTTTCCCTCCATCACCTTTGAGGTTTGGGGTCTCCATTATTTCTGCGAGTGGAATCCCCATCACTTATAGTTTTGATCTGAAATTAACTAGGGCATTGCCTTCATGGATTTACATTTGGTTTGTCTTCTGTTTGGGGCTTACTAAGAAATTTCTTTTCTCTTTGAAAGGAGTTTTGTCTTAATTTAAAAAATCTAATGAAGAAAATTCAAATATAAATGTTCTTTTAAGAGTGGAGGAGGTAATTTAAAGTGTGAACCTTTGACTGGAAATCTGGCTTTGAGTTTCTTTTTTTTTTTCCTGTTTTGTAAGTAAGTTTATTTGTACTATTTTTAGTTTCCACATATAAATGATACAATATTTGTTTTTGTCTGACTTACTTCACTTAGTATGATAATCTCTAGGTCCATCCATCCTTCGTTAATTTTAAATCAAATTTATACTGAGGCAGAGAATACGATTGTAGAATATCTTCTCTTTTTTGCTTGTTTGGTTTTTTGGCTTTGAGTTTCTTGAGCAGAGGATTTCAGTGTTCTCCCTCTGTAAATGTTTAGAGTTAGCATCACACTTTGATAGCTCACAGCCAAATATTTACTGAATAAATAATTCATCTGGTTGAGTAGCTTTCAAACTTAATCTTCAGCACTAGAACTTTTGTTTTCTCAAATAAAATCTTACATACAAGTCCCTAATACATAAATATATATGTGACATTTTATTACTATTTAGTTATTTTATTAAGTTCACATTTTTTGATGTTTGTTTACTTTAAAATCAGTTATTAAGTTCAGGAAGACCTTGGAAAAATGAATTCCTATGGTTGAAAAGAGCTATTATTTTAGCTATTATTTTAGCCTAAGCTTCTAATTTTTTGGTTTCCTTTTTTTAATTCTTTCTCCTTTTTTGCTTTCTTCTTTCCATGTTCTCTTTTCTTTCTTCCTCTCTCTTTCCTTTTCTTTTTTCTTCCTCCCTCCATCCTTTCCTTCCATTTCTTCTTTCTCTTTTTTTCCAGTTTAGTTCTATTTGTTTTCCCATTATCCCTAAAGTACCTCCACAAGTGGAAGGGTCTATTAGCAGACATGATTTGAGTAACTAGGGCAGTGTGGTCCCCTGTGGGGGCAGTTGGTGTCTTTTTTTCCCAGATCACACTGTAAGTCAGTGTCAGAGGTGGAGTAAGACCCAATTTACTGGTCTCGGTTCCACATGGGAGTCTTTTCTTTCAATATGGTGTCAGGTTAAAGAGAGGTGACGCAGCACTGGGAGGAGTTTCACCACCTCCCCTTGTCTGACACGACCAGTCATGCTACAGACAAGTCAAATTTCAGGCCCATTTTTTCATGCCCTTACTTGTTTCACTCTTCTCCCAGGCCCTCTTGCTTAGTGTAAACAACAGGAAAGAGCTGGAACAAGAACTGACACTTGTCCTCAGATGGTGGCCTGGCTCTGAATGTCAGTGGAGGGACTGCTCCTGAGCATCCCTTCATATGGAAACAGACCTTGAACAGGCATTGTGGGTAATGATCAGTGACAGGTCCTGACAGGCATTCTTTCTTACTGTTCTCTGCTGCTTTCTGAATAGGATCTGGTTACAAATGTCCATAGGAAGATGTGAAGGCTTTGAAGTTGAGAGAAGCAACCAAAGGTCTAGTGATATGCTGGTAAATGTATAACCACCAACCTTCTGAAAACCAGAGTTTTGGTTTGTAGAATTTTTTAGTTTCAATGGTGTAAGTACCTCACCATAGCCAATTTCAAGATACCAACATTTAACATGTGGTTTGGAAAATTCATAAAAATTTAACAGCTTTTTTTCTGGCTGGTACCAGTTGGCTCTAGTACATTACTGGCCCATAGACACATAGGCAAAGGGCATCTGTGCCAAGTACTCAGCGCTTACACTTCATGTGGAGCTTCAAGTCCAAGTGTGAGCCTCCAGCCCTTTCTTCAGACTTTGTTCTAGGATGCCCAGTTGGTTCTCATTTCCTCAACCTTTTTTCCTGCTGCTCCTCTAGCTTCCAGTCCAGCTGGTGTGACTTTCATCTTAGGGGCCTCTGTGCTTGCTTGAAGGTTCATGGTGGTAGGTGTTTAGATAAACAGTCATCACAACTGAAATTTGAATCTGTTTTTTTTCTTGCAGTTTGGAAAAAGGGAAATGACTAATTATGAAGGGCAGCCTTATCCTTATTACAGAACTATGTAGGAACTGGTGAGAGTAAATGAAATAAAGCCTGCCTGCTTGAGTTACCCATGAATACATACTCAGGCTGAATGACATGGTGGAAGGAAGAGAGAGAGGAAATGGATGGACACTGCCTTGTCCCTCCAAAAAGTTACTGTAAATCTCAGTAATGAGAAAAAATTTGAATACATAGGTAACTAATATTGCCCTGGGAAAATGTTGCACTTCAGCAGTTTCTTTTCTGTTCATTTTTATTGGAAGCTCTACCAATGTGTTCACAGAGAAAAACAGCCACAGAAACTTATTTGCTTTGGTCATTGCATGACAGAGCCTCACATATAGGCAGTGACTCAAAGGAGACCACTCAGACAGTAAAGCAAATGATGGCTGGAATGTAATCAAGCAGTTAGTCTTGACATAATTGTTTTTTTTTGCTAACATGAATTGTTTCAAGGTAAAGTCTTCTAAGAGAAGATCATATATTTGATAGCAATAATGACCAGAGAAAACCCTAATGACACATGGACTTCTAAATTATTATGCTGATTTTAAAATAGACACACAGTGTATACTTATTAGATGTTTGGAAAGTTATAGTTATTAAATTTATAGAAAAAACTATTCTGTAAATTCTACAAGATAAAGATAGGCAAATTAGGTCATTACCAGGATCAGCCTTTCTTACATATCCTCCACTTTGGAAATTAAGAGATACTCTGATGATTATTTTTGTTACATTTTTCATTTCATTGTTCTCATTCACTGGTTACAGATGCTACTAGCAAAGTCATAGAATGCTAAAATCTTAGCTTCATGAAGAAAGACTGAGTGAGAAGGAAGAGTAACATCAGTAACCGATGTGTGCCTTTCATCTCTTCCTTTGCTGTGTGCGATAATTTGCTTTGGTTATCCTTCCCTCTTGCCTTTAGGCTGTGTGTGAGTGTGTGTGTGTGTGTGTGCGCACACACACACACAAAGGATGCTGATGGTACAGACAACTTGTCTCTTTAGCTCATAGGTATCCATATCCAAGGAGTTATATATAGACCAGGTGCAGAAACTATCAAAAGATATCTTGGACTTTGGGTCTGAAGCCACAACTAAGTAGGTCTTTGGAAGATACTTTTCCTTGGGGTGTGAAATGTATTTTTGCCTGTAGAGGGAAGTAGATCATAGAGGTTATATAATTTGTTCATAGTGTTTTCTCTCTTCCCTTTGGTCCATTCTTTCAGAACTCTTTGTGTTCCTCCATCCTATTACATCAGGATTAGGCACATGATTTGCAATGGATCGTGTGTAGAAGTGTCATGGGCTACTACTTAGCAGAAACTATGAGAGTACAGAGAAGTTCAGTACTTTCTCCCTATTTGAGAACTATGTAGTTGTTTAACCGGTGAGAATAAATGAAATAAAGCCTGCCTGCTTGAGTTAACCAGATTACATCTTTTGGCTGAATAACATGGTCGATGGAAGAGAGGAAGGAAATGGCATGTCCCTATTAGCAGTCTGGAACCTCGAATGAAGAAGACACATGGAGCAAAGCCATAGCCAGTCCACAGCCAAAATGGACCACAAGTGATAAATAAAACAAGCCACAAGATTTAGGGGTAGTTTGTTACCACAACCTAATCTAATGAAAGCTGGCAGATGAAGAAGATAAGACATATATGTGACAATTTTAACTGTCAAGAGCAATGCAAAAAAGCACTGTGCTAACTGTATTCTTTCCAACCTTGGTGTCATTCCATTTGTTTCATTTTTTACTGTATTTTTAATTGAAGTATAATTATTTTACAACATTGTGTTGGTTTCTGCCATGCATCACCATGAATCAACCATAGGTATATATATATATCCCCTTCCTCTTGAACCTCCATCCCACCTCCCACCCCATCCTACCCCTGTAGGTCATCACAAAGCACAGGGTTTGAGCACCCTACATCATACAGCAAATTCCCACCAGATATCTGTTTTACATATGGTAATGTATATGTTTCAGAGTTAGGCTTTCAAGTAGTCCCTCCCTCTCCTTCCCAAGATAACCATGATGATGTGATGACTCATCTAGAGCCAAATATCCTGGAGAGTGGAGTCAAGTGGGCCTTAGGAAGCACCAGTATGAACAAAGCTAGTGGAAGTGATGGAATTCAAGCTGATCTATTTCAAATCCTAAAAGATGATACTGTGAAAGTGCTGTAGTCAATATGCCAGCAAACTTGGAAAACTCAGCAGTGGCCACAGGACTGGAAAATGTCAGTTTGCATTCCAATTCCAAAGAAAGGCAGTGCTAAAGAATGTTCAAACTACAGCACAATTGCACTCATTTCACATGCTAGCAAAGTAATGCTCAAAATTCTCCAAGCTAGGCTTCACCAGTACATGTACCAAGAACTTCCAGATGTTCAAGCTGGATTTAGAAAGGCAGAGGAACCAGAGATCAAATTGCCAACATCCACTGGATCATAGAAGAAGCAAGAGAATTCCAGGAAAGCATCTACTTCACCTTCATTGACTACACTAAAGCCTTTGACTGTGTGGATCACAACAAACTGAAATTTTTAGAGATGGGAATACCAGACCACCTGACCCGCCTCCTGAGAAATCATATGTAAGTCAAGAAGCAACAGTTAGAACCAGATATGGAACAACAGACTGGTTACAAATTGGGAAGAAGTACATCAAGGCTGTACTGCTTATTTAACTTATATGCAGAGTATATTATGCAAAATGCCGGACTGGATGAAGCACAAGCTGGAATCAAGATTGCCGGGAGAAATATCAATAACCTCAGATATGCAGATGACACCACCCCTATGGCAGAAAGGCAAGAGGAGGTAAAGAGCCTCTTGATGAAAGCAAAAGAGGAGAGTGAAAAAGCTGGCTTAAAATCCAACATTCAAAAAGCTAAGATCATGGCATCCAGTCCCATCACTTCATGGCAAATAGATGGGGAAACAGTGGAAACAGTGATTGACTTTCTTGAGCTCCAAAATTACTGAGATGGTGACTGCAGCCATGAAGTTAAAAGACATTTGCTCCTTAGAAGAAAAGCTATGACCAACCTAGAGAGCATATTAAAAACAGAGACATTACTTTGCCAACAGAGTTCCATCTAGTCAAAACTATGGTTTTTCCAGGAGTCATGTATAGATGTGAGAGTTGGACTATAAAGAAAGCTGAGCGCCAAAGAATGATGCTTTTGAACTGTGGTGTTAGAGAAGAATCTTGAGAATCCCTTGGACTGCAAGGAGATCAAACCAGTCAATCCTAAAGGAAATCAATCTTGAATACATATTGGAAAGACATTCTGAAGCTTAAGCTCCAATACTATGGCCACCTGATGCGAAGAGCTGACTCATTAGAAAAGACCCTGATGATGGGAAAGATTGAAGGCAGGAGGTGAAGGGGATGACAGAGGACAAGATGGTTGTATGGTATCACTAACTTAATGGACATGAGTTTGAACAAGCTTTGGGAGATGGTGAAGGACAGGGAAGCCTGGCATGCTGTAGTCCATGGGGTTGCAAAGAGTTGGGCATGACAGAGTGACTGAACAACTCCTTCCCCACTGTGTCCACAAGTCTGTTCTCTATGTCTTCATCTCCATTGTTGCCCTGCAAATAGGTTCATCAGTACCATCTTTCTACAGTCCATATAATATGTTAATATATGATACTTGTTTTTCTCTTTCTGACTTACTTCACCCAGTATAATAGGCTTTAGGTTCAGTTACTCATTAGAACTGACTCAAACACGTTCCTTTTTATGGTTGAATAATATTCCATTGTATATATTCACCACAACTTCCCCATACATTCATCTATTGATGGACATCTAGGTTGTCTCCATTTCCTAACCACTGAGAATATTGTGGCAATGAATCTGTTTCTGTGTTTAACATCTCGATAGACACATACAGTAGTTTATCTAAATACTCTTCATTTTTATTACTATTAGAAAAGTCAAATAGCTTTTCACATATTTGCATTTTAATTTGGGCAAATACCTTTTGTGGACTATGTCAACTTCCTATTTTCTATTTCATTACTTGCTTTTACTTAGTGAACTGTAAGAATTATTTTTTTAACTTATTAAGAACACCTTTTCTATAGATATTGAAAAGATTTTTTCCAAACCTACTTTTTTCTTGGCTGTTTTTAAATATTGTATGTGATGACTTTTGATACACAGAACTTTAACTATTTCACATAGCCAAAATGCATGTGTCTGGTAGCCCCCAAAAGTATTTGTTTAATAAATCAAAGAATTGTTTTCCTTTGCTTTTACATATTTAAAATGCATTCTCATACTGAACTGGGAAAATATTCCTCTATATTTCTCCCTCATTTGTTTCATATGTTTTGTTTTAACCTCTAGATCAGGAGTTCCAACTCCTCTTGTACACTGGGTGGTAGTTGAGTTGCTAAGTTGCATCTGACTTTTGCAACCCCATGGACGTAGTCCTCCAGGCTCTTCTGTCCTTGGGATTTCCCAGGCAAGATACTGGGGTGGATTGTTATTTCCTTCTCCATGGGATCCTCCCAACCCAGGGATCAAACCTGCATCTCCAGCAATGCAATTTTTACCCCCAGCCACCAGAGAAGCCCAGTCTTGTACATTAGTCAAAAATATTTTGGGAGACTTTAAAAAGCACAGCTTTCCATAATCTCTGAGGGTATGACTTGAGAGTTCATATTTTTAAAAATATATACAGCAACCCTTTCCTTTTCCCTTTTCTGAAGTAATTAGTCTGGAGTTTGGAGGTCCTTTTCAAACATATTTTATCTGACATGCTAGCAAAGTAATTCTCAAAACTCTCCAAGGCAGGATTCAACAGTACGTGAACCGTGAACTTCCAAATGTTCAAGCTAGATTTAGAAAAGGAAGAGGAACCAGAAATCAAATTGCCAACATCTGCAGGATCATTAAAAAAAGTGAGACCGTTCCAGAAAAGATATCTATTTCTGCTTTATTGACTATGCCAATGTCTTTGACTGTGTGCATCACAACAAACTGTGGAAAATTCTGAAAGAGATGGGAATACCAGACCACCTGACCTGCCTCCTGAGAAATCTGTATGCATGTCAAGAAGCAACAATTAGAACTGGACATGGAACAACAAACTGGTTCCAAATGGGGAAAGGAGTACATCAAGGCTGTATATTGCCACCCTGCTTATTTAACTTATTTTCAGAGTACATTGATGGACTAGATGAAGCACAAGCTGGAATCAAGATTGCCAGGAGAAATAGCAATAACCTCAGATACACAGATGACACCACCCTTATGGCAGAAAGCTAAAAAGAACTGAAGAGCTTCTTGATGAAAGTGAAAAAGTAGAGTGAAAAAGTTGGCTTAAACTCAACATTCAGAAAACTAAGATCATGGCCTCTGGTCCCATTACTTCATGGCAAATAGATGGGGAAACAATGCAAACAGTGACAGATTTTATTTTTTTTGGGCTCCAAAATCACTGTAGATGGTGACTGCAGCCATGAATTAAAAGACACTTGGCCCTTGGAAGAAAAGTTAGGACCAACCTAGATAGCATATTAAAAAGCAGAGACATCACTTTGCCAACAGAATTCCGTCTAGTCAAAACTATGGTTTTTCCAGTAGTCATGTATGGATGTGAGAGTTGGACGGTGAAGAAAGCTGAGTGCCGAAGAATTGATGCTTTTGAACTGTGGTGTTGGAGAAGACTCTTGAGAGTCCCTTGGACAACAAGGAGATCCAACCAGTCCATCCTAAAGGAAATCAGCCCTGAATGTTTATTGGAAGGACTTTTGCTGAAACTGAAACTCCAATACTTTGGCCACCTGATGTGAAGAGCTGACTCATTTGAAAAGACCCTGATGCTGGGAAAGATTGAAGGTGGGAGGAGAAGGGGACGACAGAGGATGAGATGGTTGGATGGCATCACCAACTCAATGGACATGAGTTTGAGTGAGCTCTGGGAGTTGGTGATGGACAGGGAAGCCTGGCATGCTGCAGTGCATGGGGTCACAGGCAGTTGGACACAACTGAGCGACTAAACTTAACTGAACTTTAATGTAGTTCAATTTACTTTTTTTTTTTCTTTTTGTGACTTGGTTCTTCCATGTAGAAGAGATCTTTGCCTAAATCAAGATTATACAGATTTATTTTTTCTTCTAAGAGTTTTTATAGATTTAGCTTTTATATCTAGGTTTATGTTCCCTTTTGAGTTAGCTGGTATGAGTTAGGAGTCCAACTTAATTCTTCTGCATGTGGATATTCAATTATCCCAGCATCAGATTTTGGAAAAAGACTGTTCTTTCCCCATTGAATTGTCTTGGCACCTTTGTAAAAAATCAATTACCTATAAATGTTAGGAGTTATTTTTAGGCTATCATTTCTATCCCACCGATCTATTTGTTTATACTTATGCCAGCATCATACACTTTGCACTATTTTGAAAATGGGAAGTATTAATCCTCCAATTTTGCTCTTTTTCAAGATAATTTTGGCTATTCTGTGTCCTCAAGAATTTTCACCTTAATTTTAGAATCAGTTTCTCTATCTATGCTGGAACCACCTCTTGACATCTTCTCCTTGATCACAGTACTTTACATTCTGCCTGATCACAGGCACCACCTGACATGTTTTTACTAATATGAATTATTTATAAAGTAGATGGTGAATTTTTCATTGTAGTTAGAGTATATTTCAATTCAATAGTGAAATGGAAAACCTAGGGGCTTAATCTCTTGGGACTCACTTCCCCCTCTATGAACAAAGGGGTGGGAACAATATGTGGATTGACCAACCAGAGGTTGACCACATGTCCTACTCCACTGCCTTCAACAGTTATTACTGGCTTTATTCTCCTTGCATCCCTTTTTCCCCTATCCTTTTTCTCCTTGCACTTACTCTGTCACCTGGACTAGCTCTTTTCTCAGGTTCCAAAGGCTTTTTGAAGACTATGATTTGATGAAAATTTAGCATTCTTAGCAAATCTCCTTTTCCAAGAGGTGATGGCATTTGTTTCTTCGAAAGTGATTTCCAACTACTAGGTTTGTTCACTTACTTTATTTCTTTGGGCTCCAAAATCACTGCAGATGGTAATTGCAGCCATGAAAAGATGCTTACTCCTTGGAAGGAAAGTTATGACCAACCTGGATAGCATATTTAAAAGCAGAGATATTACTTTCCCAACAAAGGTCCATCTAGTCAAGGCTATGGTTTTTCCAGTAGTCATGTATGGATGTGAGAGTTGGATGGTGAAGAAAGCTGAGTGCTGAAGAATTGATGGTTTTGAACTGTGGTGTTGTATAAGACTCTTGAGCATCCCTTGGACTGCAAGAAGATCCAACCAGTCCATCCTAAAAGAGATCAGTCCTGGGTGTTCATTGGAAGGACTAATGTTGAAGCTGAAACTCCAATACTTTGGCCACCTTATGCAAAGAGTTGACTCATTGGAAAAGACCTTGTTGCTGGGAAGAATTGGGGGCAGGAGGAGAAGGGGACGACAGAGGATGAGATGGCTGAATGGCATCACCGACTCGATGGACATGGGTTTGGGTAAACTCTGGGAGTTGGTGATGGACAGGGATGCCTGGGTTGCTGCGATTCATGGGGTCATAAAGAGTCAGACACGACTGAGTGACTGAACTGAACTGACTGAACTGTATCACTTACAGGCCTGATGTGTTTGTTTCTATGAAAACACCCACTAACTAAGACTGTATCTGTGCCTCCTGGACATTTTTCACCTCATCCAGCAAAAGAGTAGAGCAAGTGTCAAGGGATGATAGATATTTTATTTTCCCAGCACCACATGCTAGTTTGCACTATTTATTATAGATTGTCTCTGAATCACTGTAGAAGAGTTAACTGTAAATGGGATTTTCCAACCCTGACAAGGAAAGGGAAATCTGACTCAGGATATGTTCAAAGTCCCTTTCACTGGGCTCTAAGTATAGCTTCCTTTCTAGTCTCTGGATGGTGAAAGGGCTATAGACTACAGAATCTGGTTTCTAACAACCCTGAAGAATTCTTCTAGGTATTCCTCTTGTCTAACTGTCACTTCTAACACCTTTGAGAGCAAAGGTAGGATTTGTGCCTGGTATCTAACGGGAGCTTAAATATTTATTGAATAAATGAATGGATGCTTAATTCTGCTATTGATGCTTACAGTGTTCTAAGTACTACGCCATGTGGATTTCAGTTAATTTTTATTATAACCTCATATGTTTTTAATTCATTGACTAATATTAATATTTGTTGACTGGATAACACTGCCACATTTCATATTATTTGAATCTCCTAATATCCTGTGATAGACACCATTGGTTTTACTCCCATTTTACAGTTCACTGGTGTGCTGCAGTACATGGGGTTACAAAGAGTTGGACACGACTGAGTGACTGAACTGAAGTGATATAGACACCCAGGTGTTTAATGCTTTAATTCAGTGTTCTTCCAACTTTAACACAGCAAGAACCTCCTGAGGTTTTTAGATTCTGATTTGGCAGGTCTGGGTGGGCCTGAGAGTAGTGTGTTTAAGAAGCTCCCTGGTGACACTGATAATGCTATTCTACAAGTTATACTTTTAGTAGTAAGGCTTTAGATAGAACGTTTTCTTTGTGAAGGTGAAGGGTTAAAAATAATATATGGGACAAATAAACATTCTCTCCTTCCAGCAAAAAAAAAAAAAAAAAAAAAAAAAGCTAGGGACTAAGCAGCCCAAAAGCAAAATATCTTCTCAGATACCATTAACTGAAATCCTGATGATGAAGTTTGATAAATTAGCCATTCTTTAAGTCTACAAGGTATACAGCATACAGTATACTGTAGATGAATAAAGTTGGAGGATCCACCTTCCAAGTTCACAACCTGATGCAATGCTAGTTTTAAAATCTAAAACCGAAGAAGTAAATAGAAAAAAATGAGAAGACCCTTGTGAGTGTTTTGAAAAAAAAAAAAAAAAAAAAAGGTTATTTTTGACCAAAGTAATGAAGGTTAATGTTTGTAAAGTGCCTTGATATTGTCTTATAAAAAAGAGGCTTGAAAGGTGTAGTTAAGAGTAAAAGTTGTATAGAACAGGCAACTAGTGAGAACCTACTGTACAGCACAGGGAACTGTACTTGATGCACTGTGGTGACCTGTATGGGAAGGAAGTCCAAAAAGGAGGATGTATGTATATACATGGTTGATTCATTTTGCTGTACAATAGAAACTAACACAACATTGTAAAGCAACTATACTGTGATAAAAATTAATTTTAAAAAAGTTAAAAATTGTTTGCATATTATACATAGAAATGGAAAACTAACATCACTCTTGGGAAATCTTGATCATCTTCATAGTCTGCCTAAGAAAGCAAAATTGTCCTAAAGCATGGAGATAAAAGCTTGCTATTTATGACTGTGCCCTTGATCAGGTACTGGAGCTTTCTATGTGGGACTCAGCAGACATTCATCATTGCTGCTACCTCTCACAATCAGAATTTCTCATCTGCCCAGAGAAGATAATTCCATATCTCTTTGTGTACTAAAGTGCTCACCATTTTACTTGGAAATTGTTTCCTGAAACATGCAGATGCTTTTTTTCCCTTCTTATCTTTCTTTAAAAAAAAAATTTATTTTCATTGGAGGCTAATTACGTTACAATATTGTAGTGGTTTTTGTCATACATTGACATGAAGCAGCCATGGGTGTACATGTGTTCCCCATCCTGAACCCCTCTCCCATCTTCCTCCCCAACCCATCCCTCAGGGTCATCCCAGTACATCAGCCCGGAGCACCCTGTCTCATGCATCAAACCTGGACTGGTGATCTGTTTCACATATGGTAATATACATGTTTCAATGCTATTCTATCAAATCATCCCACCGTTGCCTTCTCCCACAGAGTCCAAAAGACTGTTCTATACATCTGTGTCTCTTCTGCTGTCTCGCATATAGGGTCATCGTAACCATCTTTCTAAATTCCATATATATGCTTTAGTATACTGTATTGGTGTTTTTCTTTCTGACTTACTTCACTCTGTATAGTAGCCTCCAGTTTCATCCACCTCATTAGAACTGGTTCAAATGTATTCCTTTTAATGGCTGAGTAATATTGGAAAGTTAAGAGCAAAAGGCAATGAGGAGATGCAGGCAGCAGATATCCCAGCTGTAGGCTGGCACAATTGTAGCAGAAGGCGAAACACTAAGTGATGTCTATTGGACTATTGGGCTTTACTTATTATGCAAAGATTTTTAATACTGAAGGTCATTTTTGTCCTTTATCATAATAATTGCTAGAAAATCTTTGCAGCTAGTGTTTTCCCAAGTACCAAGTTCCTGATTACTGGTGTGTCCCTGAGTTAAGTAAAATGGGGGAACCCCTTAAAGGTAACTGAGATTGAAAGGTTTGGAAGGATTATAGGCTCAGAGAAATCAGAGTGAGGATAATCTTTAGAAGTCAAATTTGAATTTCCAGTTTAAGATGGCTATGAAACCTTTGAGTGAACTCTCCCTGAATCCTGAATTCCACTGAATGATTAACAGCATACAGGAAACCATCAAACCGTGCTGCCCATCTTCCAGAATTTTTGCATGGTGAAGTGCTGCCAAGATCACATTGAGGAGAGTCTGACTAATTTATGAGATGTTACATCAAAAATAAAATTGGCCTGAGAATTAATGGATAGGACTTCTATTAGAAGCTCTCTAATATTAGAGAAAGACCAGAGCAGAGGGGCCAGGGATAAGTGCAGCATGTGGTGCACTTGGAAGCAATCTGCAGTTCTACTTGTACATGTTAAGGCAATCTTGCTCTGGTGGAGATAAAGGAGATGGCTAGATTGGGGGCTTACTCTCAGTGAGCTCAGCTGAACTTCTCTGTGAATTGCAGGCCACAGGAATGACTAAATGTTCTGGGGAGCATTGCCTAAATTAGAGAACAGCATCAATTTTCAGATTGCAATCATAAACAAGGAGAAATAACCCTTCTGCATGAAGGTGAAGCAAAATGCTAGCCAGCTGCCTCTTTTGGACGTAGCTCCCTTCTCCCCGCAGAAAACTAATCTTTTGACCTGAAAAAATAAAAGTACAACATTTTAGTATCCAGGCGGAGCTGTCAGAGGAGAGTTGATTACATGAATCTAGATCTTAGAGAAATCTGGGCTGGAGTCAGCAGTACATGGACAGTAAGTAAAGTTGTGCTTAGGGATGAAGTCACCTGGGGAAAGAGTAGATTCTGTAAAGAGAGGACTCAGAGCTGAGGCCAGGAGAATCCCAGCATTGAGGAGGATTGTTCTGAGGAGGAAAGAACTGCAAAGCACTGAGTGAAGAGGTTCCAGGGAGGGAGAGGGGAAGGCAGTGTTCTGGATTATTTTGGATGTGCAGACACAAGTGTTTCAAGAAAGAGTTGTGTTAAATGCTAATGGGAAGTCAAGTAGGAAGAAACTGAAAAACACTCTTTAAATTTCATAGCATTTATGTCTATGTGAAATAAAGGATCAGGTCCACTGATGAGAGTGTGTGTGTGTGAAAGCTGGTAGCAGGGAGTAGGGAGGATGGGTGTAGTTATCAGGGTTCTCCAGAGAAATAGAACCAAAATATATATATGTTATTACTGAAGAGAGAAAGAGAGAGAGGCTGAGAGAAGTATAAAATCTGGAGGGTAAGCTGGTAGTAGAGAGACCTAGAGAAGAATTAATGTTGTGGCTCAAGTCTGAAGCAATCAATTGGCAGAATTCCCTGTTCCTTTGGGGACCTCGGTCTTCTCCCTTAAGGCCTTCAACTGATTGGATGAGACCCATTCACAATATGGAGGGTAATCTGCTTTACCCAAAGTCTGCTACTTTAATTGCATTGTATGTTCTGTAGCTCAGTTGTGTCCAATAAATGTCATAAAATTGTGCATGTCTGTATGTTCATATAGGTAGGAAAATAAGGGAAAACTCATCACTCATAAATCCAAAGATTGCCTCAGCAATCCGTATCAAGTTTCTTTAGTCCCTCTGAGTATTTTCAGATGAATTTTTGTGCATAGTTATATGAGTGAATGGGGCTTCCCTGGTGGCTCAGTGATAAAAAATCCACCTGCTAATGCAGGAGATGTGGGTTTGATCCCTTGGTCAGGAAGATCCCCCAGAGTAGAAAATGGCAACCCACTCCAGTAATCTTGCCTGGGAAATTCCATGGACAGAGGAGGCTAGTGGGCTACAGTCCATGGAGGTGCAGAGTTGGACACAATTTAGTGACCAAACAACAACAGCAACAATATGAGTGGACACACAGGGTATACACATATCAATCTTGCTTTTCCATAACATGCTATATACATTTTTTAGTGTTGTTAGAAAGTATACATATTTTACATTATAAAATAGTGATTTATGAAGTGGATGCCATGTAGGTAGCACAGATCATGCATATATGCTTCTATTATTGTAATATTTGGATAGTCCCAATTTGAGCTATTGTAATTATCTTACACCTGTTAGCTCTTTTTGTGTTTTGAATTATTAAAAGAGTGGGATTATTGGCCTAACTTTAAGACTTAAAAAAAAAAAAAAAAACCATGTGAAATGAATTGTCAAATATCTTTCCAGAAGTCTCCAACAATTTATATTACCTCCAGAAAAAGTAGTAAAGTACTGATCTTGCAATTCTCTGAAAGCATTGAAAATCTTATTAATCTTTTGCTAATTATTAGGTGAAAATTGTTAACATTATTTACACTTCTTAATTTCTTATTAAGCTTAACTTTCCCCCATCACATTAGTTTACAGGTTGCATTTTCTCTTGTGTAACTCTCCTGCTGATGGCCATTTATTTTAATGTTTTTCTCATCGATTGGCATACTCTCTCTGTTTAATAAGAGCATTTACTCTTGTCATATTTTCTGCAAACATTTTTTCAGTCTGCTGTTTGTCTTTATATTTTAGTTGCTTTTCATGTACAGATGTTTTCAATTTTTTTGTAGTCAGATCTTCAATATATTCCTTTGTCCTTTCTTGTGTTACTGCTACATTTAGAAAATAATCTTTTACAAAGGAGCTTTGAAAAGATATATCACTCTGTTTTCTAGTTTTTCTTTTCATTGATTTTTTTTCGAGGAAAATATTTAACTCTTAGATTAAAGAGTTTGAAGTATGTCTTGATGAATTAAGAGGAAGTGGTGACAAGTCTCTTAAATGAACAAAGGAAAATAAAGACCCAGTTGAGAACATAATGTAAAATGAATGAGAAAAGTGCCTACTGAGGGCTTCATTAGAGTGCTACTTTTATTTTACTGTAAACTTACTGACCCAAGTTCAGAGGACAATGCCTGGGATGACAAAAAGATCATGGTCCATATGATGAGAAATGGATTGAAGACCCTAAGATTGAAAGAGGGCTGTTTAAAAATATTTGGATGCTTGTCAACATGTGTAGCAGTTAAGAACTCAAGCTCTGAGGACATAGGGGCCTGGATTCATGTTCTAGCTTTGCCACTTGCAGAAAAGATGCAGATCCATGTTAAGCCAGTTTCTTCATCTGTTCAATGGGAATAATAACAGTGCCTATGTCATGGTTACGGGATTTTGAAGATTAAATGAGAAAATGCATGTAGGTTTTTAGTGAGTTGCTCAACCCAGAGAAAGCACTTGATAGGTGCTAGCTGTCAGTAGCAACAATTCTGGTCTTTATTCTGTTTTGAAAAGCCCAAAGAAGAGAGTGAGGTTAAAGAATAACAAATTTTTGCCTGTCTGAGGCAGGACTTCCTGAGATTCTGGATCTTTTCAGGAACATTTTTCAGACAACAGCTGGGATAGGGTGAGGCTTTCTGTAAATGGCTTACCAGTGATTTTCACAAGTCTTCCCAGATATCATTCTGTTAGGCTGTCTTCACATGGGGCCCTGAAGAACAGTGTGTGAAGGTCTTGCTTCTTCCTGCCCCTGCATTCACTTGGCATGTTAGCTCAGGGATATAAATGAAATTGAGACTTGGACCAGCCAGTACAGAGTACTGAATGCTAATTAGCTTGTCAACACTGCAGGTGCTTTTGAAGAGAGGAAGATATGATACAACCTGCACCTTGGGAAGAAGATGCAGAATGAACTGCCTGGGAGACAGTTTTGAGGCAGATAGATGTAAAGGAGGTTATTCCACTGGTACATGTGGGAAGCTTTGAAGCCAGAGGGTACAGGGCAGAGATGGGGACTCGGGTCAGGCACAGGACAGAATAAAGAGGAGATGTGGTTGGTTTTGACCGCATTTGCCTGGGGGCAGCTGCACATGTGTTGTCAAAGATAAAGCTGGATATTAATTAAAGTGGTGAAGGCAGATTTTATTAACTACAGACAGTAGGGAAAAGAGCTGAGTTCCATTCTATTTGTACAGAGGTGTGTGTTAGTCACTCAGTCGTGTTCAACTCTTTGTGACCCCATCGATTATAGCCTGCCAGACTCCTCTGTCCATCGGGATTCTCCAGGTAAGAATACTGGAGTGGGTTGCCATTTCCTTCTCCAGGAGATCTCAACCTAGGGATCGAACTTGGGTCTCCTGCATTGCAGGCAGATTCTTTACCATCTGAGCCACCAGGGAAGCCTGTACAGAGGTGACTGGAGCATTTTAAAATCAGGACCAGGGAATAGGGAGGAGCAGTGAGCAGGTGTCAAGTAGAATCAGGGAGATAAGAAAAAAAATACAAAAATCTAGTGAGATAGATGATGAGGATGTCATTAGGAGAGCTGAGGCTACTAGTTGGCAGTTAGCTGAATTAGGATTCTACTCACCCATAGAGCCTGGGAGACAGAGGTCCTACTCTTCCTGATGATAGCATTTGAAAGGAATGGCTTTCAAGTTCTTGAGAAAGACACTCCCGGGTTTTAGGGAATACATACGTGTATATTTGAAAGCGACAGAAGGAGAATTTATAATTGTGAGCTTACCCCTTCCTGCCTTTTTAAATTAGTAATGCTTGAAGAAAGGAGTGGAGGTCAGGGCCCTGTGGCCAGGTGTTGCCTAGAACAAATGGTAAATTTCTTTGACAGCCTTGAGCTTTTTTAGACAGAAACTCAAAGAGGGATGTCTTAGTCATCCCAAGGATGTGGCCTTAGGCTAGTGGAAGCCATGATAGGTTGATCCAGTCATTTAATGCAGGAGTTTGGAATGAGTCTCTAAGTGGCAAGAGAGTTTTTGTGGTTCTCAGCCTCTGCACGAGGCAGAGGACATCTCAGAGGCTGGAGAGTTGGAATGCTGGGTACCACTCCTAGTTCTATAATTCATGAGTGGGAAAATCCTCACTTCCCTCATGTTGTGATGATCAAAAGGGATAATATATGTGAAAGGACTTGGAAAATTGAAATAATTATTTTTACTACTGAAAAATCATAATTGGAGAACTCGGATCCCTCTCATGTTGTGAATTGATGTAGCAGCATAAATGGTCAGGTCCTTCAAGGGAGGGACTCTGAAGGCAAGACTGCCAGCCCTTCTTTATAATTCCCTTTGTAAAGTGATTACTTACAACTGACTGCATCATGCTTGTTTCCTGATTTTTTTCCTTTTCTTTTTAAGACTTGTTTTCTTAGCTTAAGGCATTGCAACCTAAAATCCACTGCCAGCAGAGAAGTTGCTTTAAAAAGAATGCTAAGTATGCTCAAAATGTTACCAACATCTTTTAATTTTAAAAGCTTTTTTTTGTTATTAGTATACTACAAAAGAAAAATAGAGTTTGATATTTCTCATTACTTTTCTACCTTGTATTCATGAGATAGGTCATTTGGAAACATTCAATACTCTGACAAAGGCTGTGACTTGATTTCTCACTTTATATGACTAATGGAAATAGTAAAAAAAGAAGTACTAGACTATGAACTTCAAAGCTTAATGAATGTAAAATACCTTTTGAATTTGGATGAAAATGTTGGTTGAAGTTTTGTTTTTAATTTGTACTTAATCTGCTATCCCCAGGGGGGCCAGTTGCTGAAAGCTTTTTGAGAGGATGTTAAGGATTAATCTCCTCTGTCTTTATAATACCTTGATATTTTCAAAGTGTTTTTTGTGATTTCATTTGATCTTTACAATAAACAGAACTTGTTGGAGCAAGGGTGAGTGTGCCAGAGGTACAGATGAGGAAACAGAGGTTCAGGGATGCTGCATGCCTGTTAACAGGAGTGTCACAAAGTACTGCGGCCTCAGTCAAAAGGTGACAGTTCCTATATAAACCCAGCAGAGTTGCGACATTGTAAATGTAGCACAAATTCATAGTTAAACTCTACCGGCTCAGTTGAATACTTGGGGAATCCTTGTTTTAGGTTGAAAAGAAATTACTGCTCAACCTGTTTATGTTTCCCATATGCAAAAGAAAAAAAAATTGGAGGGGATTTTAGAACCTGAAGTGGTCTCTTTCAGCATTGGGCTATATTTCCTATTGGAACAGCTTTATTGAGGTGCAGTTTTTATACTGTATATATGCATTTTTAAAGCACACAATTCAACAGTTTTTAGTATATTCACAGATGTATGAAACTATTACCACAGATAGTTTTAGAATATTTTCATCATCTCAGAAAGAAACTATACCCTTCAGCTATCGCTCTCTTATTGCCTCTTCTATCCTCCAACACTGAACTATAGCTAATCTACTTTCTGTCTCGAGATTTCTCTGTACTGGATTTTCAAACAAATGGAATGATACAATAAGTGGTCCTTTGTGGCTAGTTTCATTTGGCATAAATTTTCAAAATTCAACTAATTTGTAGCATGCATCATTATTTTATTCCTATTTCTGGCCGAATTGTATTCCATTGGATGGGTACATCATGCTTTGTGGCTCTGTTCACCAGTTGGTAGATACTTGGATTGTTTCTACTTTTTGGCTATTATGAATAATGATCCTATAAAATTTTAAACACAAGTTTTTGTGTGTACATATGTTCTCATTTCTATTGGATAAATACCTAGGAGCAGAATTGTTGAGTCATATGATAACCTTATGTTTAAAGAGCTGTTAGACTGTTTTCTAAAGTGGCTTAATCATTTTATACTCCCATTAGCAATGTATGAGTGTTCTCATTCCTCTACATCTTCACAAGTTCTCACTGTATGACACTGTGATTCTAGCCATTCTTGTGGATATGAAGTGGTATTTCATGTAGTTTTGATCCTTTAATGAGTACTTTTGATCCTTTAATGACTGATGATATAAGTTCTATTTCCATGATATTGGACATTTGTATATCTTCCTTGGGAAAACATCTATACCAATCCTTATGGAGTTGTAAGACCTCTTCATATCTTCCAGATATAAATCCTTTATGAAATATATGATTTACAAATATTTTCTCTCATTCTCTTGGTTAATTTTCATGTTCTTGATAGTGTACTTGAAACACAAAACTATTAAATTCTGGTGAAGTCTAGTTTATTTATTTTCTTTTGTTGCTCATGCTTTGGATATCTAAGACTTCACTGCCAAATCCAAGGCCATTAAAATTCAAGCTAGTGTTTTCTCCTAAGAGGTCTACAGTTTTAGTCTTATATAGGTCTTTGATATGTGTGTGAATGCATGCTAAGTTGCTTCAGTGGTGTCCAACTCTGTGACCCTATGGACTGTAGCCCATTAGACTGCTCTATCCATGGGATACTCCAGGCAAGAATACTGGAGTACTGGAGTGGGTTGCCATTCCCTCCACCAGGGGATCTTCCTGATCCAGGGATTGAAATGATGTCTCTTACGTCTCCTGCATTGGCATGTGGGTTCTTTACCTCTGGCACCACCTGGGAAGCCAAATACAAATCTGAGGGTAGAACTTAGGATCATTGCATAAGGTGCCACTGAATATTAGAAGGAGCTATCTAACAGCTGGAATTCTTGCAATGCATAAGCTAGTCCCTGTATTTTGGCACCTGTACACTCTGAGATACCTGCCTGTCAGGAGTACTCCAGGTAGATCCCCTCATAGGTGGAATGCTGGATGATGTGACTTCTTGGGTCCCTTCCAAACTAAACTTTAAAGATGGTTGGTGCTGCAGCTTTGCCTGGGGATTTCCTGGGGTTTCAAGTCTCACCACTTTCAGCTTTTGGGGAGTAAGGGTATAAGACATATACAGACGTGTATGTCTGTGTGTATAATTTATTTGTTGCTGTTTTATTTTCAAGAAACTTAGAGGTCTTCCAAAAACAAAGTAGATACATTAAGATTCCTTTGTTCAATACATACTGATTACAATTTTATTTTCTTTTGAAGAAAGGACTATAGGAGCTATTTGAAATTTAAGTGTTCCTACATGTATTAATTTGCTAGGGCTGCCATAAGAACGTATCAGAAGACCAGATGGATTGCACAACAGAAATTAATTTTCTCACAGTTTTAGAGGACAGAAGCCCAAGATCAAGGGGTCAGCAAGTTAGGTTCCTTCTGAGGCTTCTCTCCTGGACTTGCAGATGATCTCCTTCTTGCTGTATTCTCACAGGATTGACTCTTGATCTATATATCCTCTGTATCTTAATCTCTTCTTAAAAGAGCACCACCCATATAGAGCCTTCCCTTATGACTTCATTTTACCTTAATTACCTGTTTAAAGGCCTTCTTGACAAATATGGGTATATTGAGGTACTAGGGGTTAGGAATTTCCTCAACACATGAATGATGAGAAACACAATCTAGTCTATAACACGAGGTTTTGATTTTCCCTCAGTGCTATTTCTGTTCACATTTCTGATAGTTTTCGTTAAGTAGTAACAGGCTAGAAGTTGAAGAAAACTTGGAATCTAGAGAAATGCATGCTGAAACTACGTAACTACTTCCTACCTTGAGTCCTAACAGATGCGGGTTCTGATGGCCAGCTTGCTGGGACAAGTGCCGCCCCTGTCTGTCAGCTCAGCAGAATCTGCGGAGAAGTCAGCTGGCTCCCTGGAATGACATCCTGCTTTTCATTTGTCAGCCCAGTTGCACCCAAACAAGTTGAGATACAGTAGCCTTGCAGACACAATAGGCCTTTGAACGTTTTCCAGGGAAAACAATTGCATTTCTACTTTAGTACAAAGGATCAAGAAGACCTCTGATTGCTTTTATGTTTTGTTTTTCTTCTGATGCTAATTATGTTTTCACAAATCTAACTGTGCTGTTGACTCCTCCAAGGCATATTATTAACACATCACTAATGCAATCTACTGCAACCAAGTATGTGACCAGCATAGAGCTCTGGGATGTAATGTTCCTTTTTTATCTACCCTAAAATTTTGCTGAGGACTCCTTGGTTGGTTTATCTTTTTTTGGCCATGTCTCCCAGCTTGCAGGATGTTAGTTTCCTGACCAGGGATTGAACTTGCACCTTTGGCAGTGAAAGCATGAAGTCCTACTTACTGAACTGCCAGGGAATTCTTGGTCAGTTTATCTTATGAGGAAAAAATTAAATGAATAGAGTGATATTCTTTTATAAATTCTTTCATGAGATATAAATGTGATTTTTTCTCTCTTCTATTTAGAAAACAGAGCTATGATTTTAGCAAATATTTTTAACTTGAAATTTACTTTCTAAATATAAATTCAAAAGACAGAGAAAAGAACAAAAATAAAAATTACTTGTGTGTTCCCTTAACAGAACACTTTTATTTTTCTATTCCATATTCTTCCAGTCTTCTATGTTTAGAAGATTATAACAGCAAAACATTTTATTTTCTTCTTGAAAATGACCTAACAATTTATTGAGGACACTTTCTTGAATATTTTACCACATAATTTTAATGCTGAGTGGTGTTCCAGGTTATGAATGAGTCATTACTTTAGTAAATTTTGTTGTTGTTGTTGAACATTTAGGTACAGAGTACTTATAGTTGTTATTTTTATCTATCTATTTTTGAGCATATACTAATAATTATATTTCCTCATTATTTTGAAATGACATGATTACCACATCAAAAAATGCATAGGTGCACCTGGGTCTATCGTGTGTTTTATGTATTGGTTCATTGATTTGTCTATTTCAACGTCAGTGCAATTTTGCTTTAATTAAAAAAAATAAGATCAAGTTTAAAATATTCCATTATGAATAGAAAGTATTTTATTATCTGTTCACACCTGTTTACTATTCTGGGTGAAATTTAAATTAATTTCATGAATTAAAAATTCATAAAGTTCACTATTTTTATTGTAATTTTTATATTTATTAAAGCTTTATTTTCCTTTGAATTTTTAAAATTTTAACATTAAAAAAATGAATTCATATTTGCTGTAAGATGATATTCTATACAAAGAAAAAACAATAATTTCCTTTTCTCAAAAATCCTCTTTTCCAAGGTTACACATTATAGCCCACTGTATATACTTCTACATCTTTCACTCATAGAAATACACACACACATAATTTTCCCTTACAAAAAAGTGGGACTAATTCTATATATTGCCAGAAGTCAATTTTACCTAAACCAAACCAACCAAGCTTCCCTGGTGGCTCAGAGGGTAAAGTGTTTGCCTGCAATGCAGGAGACCTGGGTTTGATCCCTGGGTCGGGAAGATGCCCTGGAGAAGGAAATGGCAACCCACTCCAGTATTCTTGCCTGGAGAATCCCAAGGATGGAGGAACCCGGTAGGGTCGCAAAGAGTCGGACACGACTTCACTTTCAAACCAAACAAAATATTTGAGGTTTTGATTAAAATTATACGTTAAAATTTATGTTACTTTGGAAAGATTGATATTTTAAATTTTATTGATTCCTCTCCATTTAATGTCTTTATTTATATTTTATTTTGTGTTTTTAGACTTCCCTGATAGCTCAGCTGGTGAAGAATCTGCCTGCAATACAGGAGACCCCAGTTCAATTCCTGGGTCAGGAAGTTCCCCTGGAGAAGGGATAGGCTTCCCACTCCAGTATTCTTGGGCTTCCCTGGTGGCTCAGATGGAAAAGAATCCACCCACAATGTGGATGGAGACCTGAGTTTGATCCCTGGGTTGGGAAGATCCACTGGAAGAGGGCATGGCAACCCACTCCAGTATTCTTGCCTGGAGAATTCCATGGACAGATGAGCCTGGCTGACTACAGCCCATGGGTTGCAAAGAGTCAGACATGACTGAGCAACTTTCACCTTTTGTATTTTTACAAATTGTCTACTTTTCTTGAGAATTTATTACTATATTCTTCCTAATTTTTCTTGCTGTTGTGAATGAAGTACAAACATCTAAAATATTTTTTATTTCTAATTTAATATTAAGAGTATAGGGAAAACTATTAATTTTTATATACTTAGTTTATAATCTGACCTCTGTACCAATTAATTCATGAGAAGATTCCAGGCATGGAAGTGTGGTTCAAAATTAGAAAAATTCTCAAAATATTTTATCATGTTAGCTTTATTTCTAAGTATTTTATTTTGTAGCCCATTCTATCACCAGTGTCCTTAACCCTCTTTGGTGAAATATCTTTTCATGTGTTTAATCTATGTTTTTTTTTTATTTAATCCATTTTCTAACCAGGTTGTTGTTTCTTTTTGCCATCTACCCTTAAGAGTTCTTTATATTTTCTGGGCTTCCCTTGTGGCTCAGCTGGTAAAGAATCTGCCTGCAATGTGGGAGACCTGGGTTCAATCCTGGGTTGGGAAAATCCCCTGAAGAAGGGAAAGGCCACCCACTCCAGTATTCTGGCCTGGAGAATTCCATGGACTGTATAGTCAGTCCATGGGGTCGCAAAGAGTTGGACACGACTGAGTGACTTTCACTTTCACTTCATATTTTCTAGTCACTAGTCCTTTGTAAGATGTGGTTTGCAACTACTTTCTCCAAGTCTGTGGCTTGTTCTTTCACTCTCTTCTCAAGAACTTTTGCAAAGCAAAAGTTTTTAAATTTGAGAGGATCCAATTTATCAATTTTTCCTTTTACGGATTGTGCTGTGGGTGTCAAGTTTAAGCACTCTTTGCCAACTCCTAGATCTTAAAGATGATTTCCATTTCCCCATAAAACTTTCAGTTTACATTTCACATTTGTTTATGATCCATTTTAAGCTAATATTAGTATAAAGTGTGACATTTAGGTTGAGTTTCATGTTTTTGCTATGGACAAAAATTGATCTAGCACCATTTGCTATTCTTTTTCCTTTGAATTGCTTTTCACCTTTGTAAAAAAATCAGTTGAGCATATTTTTCTGACTCTATTGCTGAGCTCTTTGTTTTGTTCCATTATTTATGTGTCTATTTATCTGTCAATGTATGTTGCTGGCATTACTTGGCTAGATAGTAAGCCTTAATAATTTTAGGTAGATAATAAGTAATCAGGTAGATAGTAAGCCTTAATAAAATCAGGTGGAATGATTATTCCCATTTTTTTTCTTCTGTTTTGAGATTACTTAGCTGTCATGTCCCACTCTTTGTGACCCTGTGGACTGTAGCCTGCCAGGTTCCTCTGTCCACGGAATTCTCCAGGCAAGAACACTGGAGTGGATAGCCATTTCCATCTCCAGGGGATCTTCCTAACTCAGAGATTGAACCCAAGTCTCCTGCTTGGCGGACAAATTCTTTACTGTCTGAGCCACCAGGGAAGCCCATTCTATTATTATTTGTCTATAAATAAAATACAAATAACATAATATATATTATATAAAATTATAAATTCTATAATACATTAAAAATGTCTTACAGAACATACTGTTGGGCCCTTGACAGGAACTACATTAAACCCGTTTTTTAAATCTTTGAGCTCCTTCACCAGTATTTTGTAATTTATATCATAGAAATCCTACACTTGCTTTGTTAAGTATACATCTAAGTAGTTTATTTTCTTTGGAGTGATTGTAAATGGTATTGTGTTTTTAAATTCTGGTTTCTGCATGTTTATTGTTAAAATATAGCAATGCAGTTGATTTTTTTTTTCTGTTGGTGGTTTATCCTGTGATCTTAAACTTACTTATTAGTTCGTGGAGTTTTTTCTTGAGATCCTTTGATAATTTCTATGTACAGAATCATATCATTTACAAATAGAGACAGTTTTATTTCTTCTCTTCCAATCTGTAAGCTTTTTTTTTTTTCTTATTGTAATGTCTAGAACTTCCAGTATTGTGTTGAAAATGAATGGTAAGAACAGACTTTCTTGCATTGTTCTGGATCTTAGTGTTAAAGCATTCACTTATTCTATTTATTTTTCTTCTCTTTGTCCCATCTTTTGTTATGTATGGATTTGCTCCATTTATTTTTTGTTGTTGTTGGTAATTTGGAAATTATATGTCCTACTTCAAATATTTTTAAGGTTACTCTTAAATATTTTAATATACGTATTTAAATTCACAATATTTATTGACAGCTTGGGCTAATGAGGCTGTCTTAATCTTGAATGAGAAAAGAATTTAAGCTTCCTTTATTTCACTTGTCCTCCTGCAAAAATATCATCAGATAATCTGGTATAATCTTAAAATGAAATTAAGAATACATTTATATTCACCATAAATAAAAATGAATAAAATACTTAGCAATAAGCTTAATGAAAGAAGTACAAGACTTGTACATTTAAAGTGACAAAACTTTGTTGAGAAAAATTAAGATCTAAATAAATGAAGAAATACTGGATTGGAATATTGTTAAATCCATGTATTAAAGACACATGGATTGGAAGACTCAATATTGGTAAAATACTATTTTCCCCAAATTTATCTATAAATTCAATGCATTTTGTATCAAATCTTCAGAAGGAATTTTGGGGGCAGAAATTGACAAGCCAATCCAAAAACTGACATAAATATTTAAAAGATCTAGAATAACCAAAATAATTTTTTTAAAGCTGGAGGATCTTCACTTCCTAATTTCAAAACTTACTGTAAATCTACAATTATTCAAATGTTGGAGAGCGGATGGATAAAAGGAAACCCTCTTACATTGTTGGTGGGAAAGTAAATGTGTGCAACCATTATGCAGAACAGTATGGAGGTTCCTTAAGAAAACTAAAAATTAGGTTGCCATATGATCCGTCAATCCCACTCCTGGGCCGATATCTGGACAAAACACTAATTCAAAAAAATACATGCACCCTTATGTTCATAGCAGCACTATTTACAATAGTCAAGACATGGAAGCAACCTAGGTGTCCAGTGACAAAAGAATGGATAAAGAAGATGTGGTACATATATTCACAACAGAATACTACTCAGCCATAAAAAAGAATGAAAGTGCCACTTGTAACAACATGGATGGATCTAGAGATTATTATACTATGTGAAGTAAGTCAGAGAAGGAAAGACAAATATTATATGATATCACTTATATGTGGAATCTAAATTCTGATAAAATCTGATAAAAATAAACTTATTTACAAAACAGAAACAGACTCATAGAAAAAGAACTTATGTTTACTGAAGGGGAAAGGGAGTAAGAGGGGGACAAATTAGAAGTTTGGGATTAGCAGATACAAACTACTATATGGAAAACAGATAATGTCCTAGTGTATAACACAGGGAACTGTACTCAATGTCCTATAATAAACCATAATGGAAAAGAATATAAAAAGAATTGGTATATATACGTATAGCTGAAACATTTTGCTGTGCACCAGAAACTAACACAGCATTGTAAATCAACTATACTTCAATAAAAAGAAAAAGTTACAGTTATTAAAATGGTGTGCTATTAGTTAGGTTAGACATAGATCAAGGACAGAATTAAGAGACTACAAAAAATCATTATGTTTGTGACTTTTGAGGAAGATACCAAGACAATTCATTGTAGAAATAATAGCTTTTTCAACAGATGGTGCTTGGACAATTGGATATCCATACGCAAAAGGATGGGTTTTTACCCTTAGTTCACACCATATACAAGAATTAACTCATAGATTGATAGGAGTGGGTGGGGGATGTGAGGAAGATTTTATAAAGTGCTCCCTTGTGTCCAGGAGCATTTGCCTCATTTTTGAAGATTCAGGTTAGAGAAGAGCTCTGAGAACTACATTTTTCCATTTAGGGAGTTGTTTCCATTTCCTTGAAACACATTTTAGGCACTGCTTCAGGAACTACTGTGTTCTAAGCTCTTCCCCTGATCTAACTTTATTTTCACACCCTGTCCTTCTGTGCTACAGGCTTCTGTCACCAGTTGATTTATTTCATGAACTGTAAGGTTTCATTTCTGATTTGAGAGAATCTATATATGCAATGTTTAGCTCCCCACTAGTGGAATTTCAGGAGTCTACAGTCCATATTTTCTCTTACTATCCATACCTCATTTTCTCTCTCCAAATTGCAGTAATCAGGTGTTTTCAAGAATTTTTTCATTTATTTTACACAGTGCTGTTATCTTGAGAAATTTATGTCTTGTGAATTTTCTTCTTTCAATTTTGGCCATTCATTATACCTCGCTGAAGTTTCTACAAGGTTGTAGTATGTAGTTGACACTGTTTCTTGCTTATGGATGTGATGTGATGTGAAAGTCACTCAGTCATGTCCAACTCTTTGTGACCCTATTGACTATACAGTCCATGGAATTCTCCAGGCCAGAATACTGGAGTGGGTAGCCTTTCCCTTCTCCAGGGGATCTTCCCAACCCAGGGATCTAACCCAGGTCTCCCACGTTGCAGGTGGATTCTTTACCAGCTGATCTACATTGCATATAAATGTTTCTCTTATATTTGATTTTGTTTCAACCCATTTTAATCAGTTCCTGGGAGGAAATTTGAAGACTGTCTTTGAAATGATCATCTTTATCACTCCAGGTTATATTCTATAATTATTCTGTGTGTGTATAAGTGTGTGTGTGAAAGAGAGAGAGAGAGAGAATGAACAGATTTGACTTTGACATGTCCTTCCACATATGACATCATCTCATCTGGTCTGGATTGTTTTTTGTTCTCTCTTCCCCTTTCATCACTTCTTTGGCAGCACTCTTTTAAATAGATAAATAGTTAAAGAGTTCAGTGTTTTATCTAACTTTCTAAGCAAACTTGTGAGCTGTTATTAAGCTTATGATTGATTCTTAAGGAAAGTGAGCCTTTGATGCACTGTATGCTTCAGATTATTAAACAGAACAATTACATCATAATAGCTTTTAATAGGTGGGTGTAATGTACATATTTAACTTTTAGTTGAATGAATTCAACAGTGGTATTTATCTTTTCAACATTTTAAGGATAGCAAACATATAATTTCCATGTGGGCCAATAGAAGGTGTAAAAAGACTTTTCTGTACAAAATCTTCCTGAAATAAATTTTAATCCATACAGTTAAATGATAGCACCTTTTTTGGATTATTCCAATTTATACATTATCTTTTGGAATTTGTGAAAAATTGTGTTTAGTTGAACCTTTGTGGCTGTGCTTTGTCTTTACTCTTTCTGTCACCTCCAGTATCCAAGAATGATGTTATATTTACCCTAAAGATGGTAGCAAAAATTGACCTGGAATATCTGAATGGGAAGAATGCCACCCATTCTTATAACTTTCGGTCTGGCTCCAGAATTTGTCTTGCAATCCCATGTGTGATTCGAGGTTGCCTTTCACACTTGGCATTTGTATAAGACCTCACCAAATTCTGATTTTGGGATTCCTTTCATGGTCTTTAGCTCAGACATATTTTTTTTGGTGTGTGTTTTGGATACTGATTTTCATTCCTCCAACAAACATTTGAGTTGGATCTTCTTCTTCCTCGTTTGGGGCAGATGGAGGACTGAACTCTGAGCTAGTCTATACTCCCAGACTGGGGAGAAGATACCTGTAGATAACCTATGGTCCTGTAGAAAAAATAAAGGGCCTTGGAATGGAAACAGTAGGGGGATAACAGGTGGAACTTGGTGAAACAGGCTAATAAAATAAAACACTTGGAAATTGATGGAGAAGTCTCTTGCTATCAGGCAGGCCATCAATATGTGGACAGTAACCCTGGCTTACAAACTCAAGAGAAAACTTTCTCTTTCTGTGCTTAACTGTACAGTTATATAATTAGTTTTTAAGAAAATATTTTTTAAAAATAAAAAAAGGATGTCTTATAATTTAGTGTACATACACTAAGGGATATGGTAGGAACTTGATATCCTTCTGGGCTTCTCTGGTGGCTCAGATGGAAGGAATCTGCCTGCAATGCAGGAGGCCCAGGTTTGATCCCTAGGTTGGGAAGATCTCCTGGAGAAGGGAATGTCTACCCGCTCCAGTATTCTTGCCTGGAGAATTCCATGGACAGAGGAGCCTGGTGGGCTACAGTCCATGATATTCTTCAATTTCTTCTGCCTGAGAGCACCACCAGTCCTCTCAGGTCCATGCTGGACTACCAGTATGACCAAGGTAACATTTACAGAATTGATAACATCATTAAGAGGAAGAGAAAGTCCAATGAATATCTCAATTAGAGAACAAAATGTCCTTTGAGCAAATTCTATATCCATTTATAATTAAAAAAATAGCTAAAAAAACTGGGCCTAAATTATGTTCTAAATGTATTTTATCTTTTATCTTTTTTATAGTTTAAGGTATGGCAAATTGGCAATATGTATCAAAGTTTAAAAAATGTGCTTATCTTTTGCCACAACAACTCCATTTCTAAGAATTGATCTAAGGAATAATTTAAAAATGTGCACAGTATTTCTTTTGCAAAGTTGTTATCTATAATACTCAAATTTGAGCATGAATTCCATATTCAATATTTATACCTTAGATCTTGACAGTATGACCACAGAAAATAATCACTGTTCAGCCTTTGGAAATCACACTATAGAAGAAGGCTTGGCAAAGTTTTTCCACAGAGAGCCAGGTAGTAAATATTTTAGGCTTTGGGGGCCATGTGGTCCCTATTGCAGCAATATCATTTTGCTGCTGTAATGCAAAAGCAGCCATAGAGTGTGGCTATATCCCAGCAGAACTTTAGTTTGGACCCTGAAGTTGGAAGTTCAGACAATTTTCTTGTGTCACAAATAATATTCTTTCTATTTTCCCTTACCATTTAAAAATGTAAAAACTGTTCTTTATTCACAGGTTGTCCAAAGAATGTTGCAGGCAGGATTTGATCCCTGATACAAAATCACTGCAGATGGTGATTGTAGCCATGAAATTAAAAGACGCTTACTCCTTGGAAGGAAAGTTATGACCAACCTAGATAGCGTATTAAAAAGCAGAGACATTACTTTCCCAACAAAGGTCCGTCTCGTCAAGGCTATGACTTTTCCAGTGGTCATGTATGGATGTGAGAGTTGGACTGTGAAGAAAGCTGAGCACCGAAGAATTGATGCTTTTGAACTGTGGTGTTGAAGACTCTTGAGAGTCCCTTGGACTGTAAGGAGATCCAACCAGTCTATCCTAAAGGAGATCAGTCCTGGGTGTTCATTGGAAGGACTGATGCTGAAGCTGAAACTCCAATACTTTGGCCACCTGATGCGAAGAATTGACCCATTGGAAAAGACCCTGATGCTTGGAGGGATTGGGGGCAGGAGGAGAAGGGGACAACAGAGGATGAGATGGCTGGATGGCATCACCGACTCGATGGACATGAGTTTGAGTAAACTCTGGGAGTTGGTGATGGACAGTGAGGCCTGGAGTGCTGCGATTTGTGGGGTCGCAAAGAGTCAGACACGACTGAGCAACTGAACTGACTGACTGACTGACTGACAGAGGGATATTTTGTCACAGGAAATAAATTTGTAACATATTGATTAAAAAATTACATTACAAAGTGATAGGTACAGTATCACGCCCACTTTCTAAATAAAAAAAATGCTGTCCTGGGGCCTGGCCTGAAAAGGGGAGAAAGTCAGGACTCAGCTCCAGAGAGCAGTGCATGCAAGTGAAAACTGGACAGTGGCAAACACAGCACAAGCTGAAGCTTGAGATGGTGCATGCACATTTCTTCTTGAAACGTCCACGTATCCTGGGTTCTGCCACTGCCATGAGAAAACACCCAGGCTAGCCTGCTAGGGGGATGTGAGATGTATAGGAGGGTCGAGAGGTCCTAGTCAAGACTATTCTGGACCAACCAGGTTCCAGCAACCCTCCTGCAGAATCCCAAGGCACAGGTGACTCCTGCTGGGATCACTGGAGCCCAGCCCGAATCAGCAGAATGGCTCCCTGAGTCATAGCTTTGTAAGAAGTAGTAAATGATGCTGCTTTCAGCCATTAAGTTTCAGGGCAGTTTGTTGTGCATCAATGCTAACTGAATCTGGTGGTTTTGAGTGATCTTTGTGAAGCCTAAATCTGTAGATTATTCAACAGGAAGAAGAGTGGCAGGAGCACAGAGGTGAGAGGTCATGGCATGGGCATTGGGGGAGCCAACTCAGAGCAGAGGTTGGGACTCCATGCCTGGGGTGAGGCAGTCCTAATCCAGGGGCTACTTTTTATCTGGTCCCCATGTCTACATGCCACCATGTTATCACTGCTTCAATTAGTAATTTCTCAGGAGATAAACCTACTAAGCCAAGAACAGGTTTCTCAGGAGATAAACCATGCTTATTTATAATTCACTTTGCTGAGAAAATGAGAACCATGGGAGTTTCCCAGGTAATGTGGGTGCAGTCCACATCCAGTATTGGTTTCTGGGTCCTAATTGGGAATTTGGGTCTAAATCTCTAAAAGTTCTTTTCACAGTTTCTTCTAAAGGAATTAGAGACTTCCACATAAATGCATTTTCTTGGGTTTGTCACATGCACCATAGAATTCCTAAGATGGATAATATACTTTTTAAAGCCTCCTCTGACCCTAGGCTATTTTGACTTGTTGTTCAGAAATTATTATTGTTGCTATTATTTTCTGTCCAAAGGCAATACTTCATATATATATATGAAGCATATATACATATAAAATATATATATATATATATATATATATATACATACACATATATATGTAATTAATTTAGTAACTTGAAATTACTTTGGTGAGCATAAAATTGGTTTCTGTTTTTTGGTAAAAACTTTTCCACCCAGAATCTATAGTCAATTGTAGATCCTCATTCTGCTGAGTAGAAATAACTTTGAATCTTTCATTACCATTTTTGCAAAGCACTTTGCAAAATACCTTTACATAGATCACCCCATTTATTCTCATTATTATTCTATGAGGTACATATTAATATATACATTTTAAATAAAGAACTAAAGAGAAGAACATCTTATTCCAGATTCAAGTTCATTGAGTGTCAGAAATGGCACACAAATCCAGGTTCTTTGATTTAAAACCCAAGTCGTTTTCCATGACAGCACAGCTTTCTTCTGAACACAGTTTCTGAGGTTAGCTGTGTATGATTGATGTTACCAATTTTCTTCCTCCAGGGAAGAGGAACTGGTCCCTCTAGAGCACCACATGCTGTTTCCAGGGATTCTTGCTACAGAGCAAGTGAGAGGATTGGTTGCCTGTTAGGCAATTTGCTGCAAAAAATCTGCAAAACTTTCCTATGTATTATGGCCATGTGATTTAGGTGTATCAGTCTAGAATTATGCTCTAGAGATCCTTCATAGAGTGGATGCTAATCTCTGGAACTACACTACATCTTTCCTACTTTTATTCTCTTCAGTGCTCCATACTTCTTTTAATGGCATCATCTTCTTCTAGTCTCTTGGGACATTTTGTTACTTTATACTTTTCCTCTTATCCTCATCTACAAATAGCATCTCACAAATGGCGGCATCTAGCCAGATGCCACAGGACGTGAATACCTTCAGCGTGATAACACTGATCTCTCTTCCCCTTCTCTATTGCCATTGCCAAGCTCTTTGTGAGTGAGTGCATGCCTGCGTGCTCAGTTGTGTCCAACTCTATGGTCTATGGACTGTAGCCTGTCAGGGTCCTTTGTCCATGGGATTCACCAGGCAAGGATACTGGAATGCATGTCATTCTTCCTCCAGGGGATCTTCCCAACCCAAGGACTGAACCTGTGTCTCCTGCATTGGCAGGTGGATTCTTCACCAGTGAGCTATCTGGGAAGCTGTCAGCTGGGAAGCTGGGAAAGTGAAAGTCGCTCAATCGTGTCTGAATCTTTGGGACCCCATGGACTATACAGTTCATGGAATTCTCCAGGCCAGAATACTGGAGTGGGTAGCCTTTCCCTTCTCCAGGGGATCTTCCCAACCCAGGGATTGAACCTAGGTCTCCCATTATGGGCAGATCTTTACCAGCTGAGCCACAAGGGAAGCCCAAGAATTTTGGAGTGGGTGAAGTGAAGTGAGAGTCGCTCAGTCATGTCCGACTCTTTGTGACACTATGGACTATATAGTCTTTGGAATTCTCCAGGCCAGAATATTGCAATAGGTAGTTTTTCCCTTCTTCAGGGGATCTTCCCAACCCAGGGATCGAACCCAGGTCTCCCTCATTGCTGGTGGATTCTTTACCAGCTGAGCCATAAAGGAAGCCCAGCCTATCCCTTCTCCAGGGGATCTCCCCAACCCAGGGATTGAACTAGGATCTCCTGCACTGTAGGTGGGATTCTTTACCAACTGAGCTCTCAGGGACCCTTGCTATCTTCCAAATATATCACCCACTGAGCAATCACATGGTGTTTGGCTTCCTTCTCCCTCTCTCCCCTCCCATCCTTATTGTACTTGCCCCCAGATTAACCTTTGAAAGCAAACTTATATCATTCTCCTGTTTACGGAAATCTTCTGTTGATCACCATTACTTACGAATCAAATTCTAACCATCAGTAGGCTTTCTAGGATTTTTTTTCCCTTTCAAGTATACTGTATTTTGTTAGAGCAGTTTTAGGATCATAGCAAAATTGAGCTGAAAGTACACAGAATTCAATATATCCCATCCCTTCACATGCATTTGTATTCTAAAAAGTTATTGCCATACCCAAGACCATCTAGATTTCTCCTATGATATCTTCTAGGAATTTTATAGCTTTGTATTTTACATGTAGGTCTATAATCCATTTGGAGATAATTTCTGTGTAGAGTATAAAGTCTAGATTCTTTTTTTTTTTTTTTTTGCATGTGGATATCTAATCATTTTAGCACCATTTGTTGAAAGGCTATCTTTGCTTCTAATACTGCTTTGAATAAAATTGTGAGTATCCTTGTCTTGTTCCTGATCATAGAGAAAATGCTCTATGATATTAACTGTGAATTTGTCATATATGACCTTTATTATGTTGGGGTATGTTCACTTTATATTCACTTTGTTGAGAGTTTTTAATCATAAAATCAATGTAGAATTTTGTTGAAAGCTTTTTCTACATCCAATGAAATGATCATATGATTTTTATCTATTGATTTTTTAAAATGTGGTATATCATCTTGATTGCTTTGCAGACATTCGTCTATCCTTGTCATGTATGTGGGTACATTTCTTTTCAATTTAGAATTTAAAAATATTTATTGATAATTTTTCTTTTATAAATGTGTGGTAATCCCAAGAGATCACCCAAAATGCAAACTGTAAACACAAGAGCAAAGGAGCAACCAGTGAGTGTGAGAAAGCCAACTATGGGCAGGTGACAGCCTGAGCAAGGGTGCAGGAGTGAGTAACAGAAATCAAAAACCATGTGCACAACTGGGCCACTGAGAGTGACGATTTGAGTGAATACATAGCCACGTTTGGACCACAGAGATTTCAGAGCAGCTGTTTAGGAAACCACTGAGCCAAATACTAAAATTCAGGAGGAGGAATGGACAAAACTTTTTATGAGCATGCTCAGCATATTGACATGGGAACAAGGAAGCAGAGAAGCTCTGTAGTCATTTCACAATGCATAGCAATCTTCTTATGTCTATGAGCCCGCAGTACTACCCAGGTCCCCAGTCCTAACTCGATGCCACCTCCATGAAGCATTGTCTGATCACTCATCTGGAACCGTATCTCTCCACTGAATGAAAATTTGTAACTCTTAATGCTTGTGTGCTGTCTCAACTAGGAGGCTAGGGAGCTCCTGAGTGTGGAATTGACTTCTGATCCAGCATTTGTTTCTCATGCCCATGAGCACATCCTAAAGTTTCATATTAACACAAAAAGGAGGCAAATATGGGGGCAAGCAGGAAACATTGGAAATCTCTTCCTCTCTTTGCTGCTAGGGGCTTAACTTTATTTTAAGATGCCAGGGCTTGAACCTGAAACATAAGTGCTCCTTCAGCTCACTCCCTTTATCAAGTTAATTGTTCTAGGGCATCTCTCCTAGTTCCTTGTATCATTCATGGGCATGGTAGCTAAGATTATGTTTTGGTATTTAAATGTGGAAAGCAAACTTGAATCCTTTAAAGAAAGATTGAAGGCTTTATTTTAGAAATTCAGGATATTTTAAAAAATATAGAGGACCCATTTGTTCCATAACCAATGTAGGGTAAGAAGGGTTATATAACTTTTATATATTTGAGACAAAAATGCTCCTTGATATGCGTTTGAAGTGTCTCTGTATGCTTTCTGGTGCAGTTAACTTGATAAGCTGACTTAGTACTATTAGTCAGTATCAGTTCTGTCCTAAGTTAAGTTAGGACCCAAAGATGCTCTGGCCACTGGTTCTGAAGGTCCCTGTTTGTAATATTGCTTGTACATGGTCTTGAAAAGCTGAACGTGTGGTATCCCCATGTTGAAAGAACGGAAAGCTGCTTCAGTTCTGAGTAATGCACAGGGTTCTTCTTTCTCCAATACTTTTTATTCTTCCTTCAGAATTTAGCTATTAAGTTCCCACTGGTTTAAGTTGCCATGAAACATTGAGCATTCAGTTGCTTTTGAGCCCTATGTGATTAGCCAAGAGGAGCTATTCTTTTAGAAAATATATATTTTATTCTGCCCATTGCCTCTAAATGAATCTATTGCAAAGCTGTGTTTACCCACATCCATATGCAAATATTGACTTATGCATTGCAATGATGTAAGTTTGGTAGGTTTTGGAAGAAAAACAGCACAGATAAACATTTAGAAGCAATTCAAATATTAAATAGCTTAAATATTTCCAAAGATATTCACATGAGTCTTTCTGGGATGTGGTTATAGTGCTGCAGTCATTTGCACAATATAGTTATTGAACGACATTGCTTTTATGTATGAAAGTATGTGTTTCTGACAGTGATAAAATCAATATGTTAGGTATTCATACCATCCCTCATAATAGTCCTTGGGGAGATATACTTGGCTCTATGTTCTCTTTTTAGGTGATACTATAGTGAAATGGGACAATAAATTTAATAAACTCTCATAAGTGTTGCTAAAGAGTCCTAGTAATCATGAATAAGAATTGTTTTAAATGTTTATTTTGATATGTTAAGAGGTATAGAATTTTGCAGCAGAATATATCATTTTAACTTTCTTAAATTTACTATTTGTTTCTCTAATATGACTTTTATAAAAATGTCATAGGACTTGGTGAGCGTAAATGCCACTTCTTTGAATCCTAATAGCTGTTTACTTTCTATTTTTCCCTTTTTATAAGCGGTTACATTAAAATCAAGAGCAAGTTTTAACTTGCTCTCCATTCTGAGGAATGCCAAGTCTGGTAAATTCACACCTCGAGACAAACTTCAGAAATGCCAGGATTCCTGAAGATTTGTTACTAACCCCCATCACCTCCGGGGCAAATCCTTTGCAAAGATGCTTCATAGTACAACACAGTGAATGGCTAACTTCATGAAGTTAGTGGGGACCTAAACTTTGTTCACAAGTCTCTTTCCTTCTGAAATTTATTAAATGAGGAAACTGCTATAATGAAAAGAGATAAGGTTGACATTCCAAGAGGTTTCTTCCAGCTTTCAGTAGGGACGGCAAGGAGAGACTAGGGTAACTAGGTGACCATGAAATATGCTAACTGACAAAAATTTACAGTTAATTTACTTATTTAACTACGTTTTTCTGCATTTATTTTAAAAAGCCACTGATTAGGGGCTTCCCTGGTGGTCCAGTGGTTAAGGATCTGCCTTGCAATGCAAGGGACACTGATTCAACCCCTGGTCTTGGAAGATCCCACATGCCTGAGAGCAACTAAGCCCGTACACCAATTACTGAAGCTGGTGCTGCAAAAGCCTGTGCTCCACTATCAGAAAAGCCACCGCAAGGAGAAGCCTGAGCACCACAACTAGAGAAAGCCCTTGTCCAGAACCGAAGACCCACCACAGTCAAAAAATAAAATAGATAAATCTTAAAAAGTCACTGGCTAACTCCTGTTTACAATGGATCATTTTATGAGATTAAGAGGCAGCTCTCAAGGAAATTATGGTCTTCAAGTTAAGTTATGACATGTGTACACATGTCAACAGAACGCAGCTTTAAAAAGTTACAGCTACAAGGGAGATACAAGGAAGAGCTGAGAAGTGCCAAGAAGGAGGGGATTGTTTTCAACCGGGTGATCCTGACAGACATCATGGAGGAGGTAGCCTAAAAGATGGCCTTCAAAGAATGATAACATTCAGTAGAGGTGGTGAGGATGGCTTAGGAAGAGAAGTAGGCATAAGCAGAGGTGTGGTAGTGGGTGAGGATGAAGCAGCTTTGTTACTATTTCATAGTCCATCTGGCCTCCAGCAGATGTTCGTAAAGATGTAAATATTGGAAAATGAAACTGGAAATAGAAGACTAGATCCCAACTGTGAAGGGTCTCTAATCCTTCTATGGGATGTTGTTTTATTAATTAATTATATCTGTTAAATATTTTATAAATCCCAGGTCAGGCACTGGAATTCATAATAAAGAGGAGAGATGAAGTAGTTGCTGGCATTTAAAGCAGAGGGAGGGAGTCAGAGAATTGAGTCATTGCTACTGAATTAGGACAGTTCCCCTACCACCACCTTCCACTTGGCTTTTTGCTCTGACTTTGTGGAATGTATGACAAAACTCCCTTACCCTTTGTTTCTAGGTTTAGCCAAAAAGAGGACGATCAGAGGGTGGACAGATAGGGAAGCTGGAATATTTGTTCCCCTGGTTTTCTCTCTGCTGGGTCACTTTAAATTGACTGAGTCACCTACTGAAGGCTTTCACTGGGGAACCCCCTCCAATCAGCTATTTGTTGAGTTCTGGAAACTGCTCCTTTCCCTTTCCCTCTCAGAAACGATAAGGACCTTATTATCATAAGCCCTGTGTTATTACGCTATCCCTTTATTTAGCTCTTATTGGCCAGTTTGACTGTCATCTCTTGTCTGATGGACCCCTGACTGATAGAACTATTATAGTGTATTAGTTTCTCAAGGCTGCTGCAACCAATTACCAAAAATTTTGTGACTTTATAGAAATGTGTTCTCTTATGGTTCTGGAGGCCAGAAGTCAGCAGTCAGCATCACTGGGCTGAAGTCCAGGTGTTGTAAGGTTGTAGACCCTCTGGAGGCTCTAGGGGAGAATTTGTTTTTTCCCTCTTCCCACACCACCTTTTCTTTTGTGCGTCTTTTCCTCTTCTGATGTGAGATTTCCTTCTGCCTTCCTCTTACATTTGTGATTGCATTTAGGGCTCTTCTAGATAACCTGGGACAATATCCCTCTCCGAAGATACTTAATGTAAATGATGATGATGACAATGGCTCAGTCATGTCTGACTCTTTGCGACCCCATGGATTGTAGACCATCAGGTTCCTCTGACCATGGAATTCTCCAGGCAAAAATACTGGAGTGGGTAGCCATTACCTTCTCTAGGAGGTCTTCCTGACCCAGGGATTGCACCCGGGTGTCTTGTATTACAGGCAGATCTTTACCATCTGTGTCACCAGGAAAGCCCCCTTAAGGTAATCACATTTGCAAAGAACATTTTTGTTTACAAGGCAAGCTTTATAGGTTCTAGAGAACAGGGTCTGATCTCTTTGAGGGGTCACCCTTCGATCCACTTCAGACAGGGGAGTACAGATGTAGGGAAGCACAAGCAGAGACATGCCAACCAGCCTAGTAGGTAAAGGCATACTTTCTGTTGGGGGCGGACTGCCCCCAAATATGCCATGGTGTCATATAGTTTATTCTGAAGTAAAGAATTAAGAAATGGCCAATGCAAAAAGGACACTTGACCCTCCTTTCTGTCTCCCTAAAAGCAGGAGATAAATCTATCCTGTGAAAGGTGCACTCCCTGCATCTGGTGGTAGAAGGACATGCTTATCACCAGAGATAAGGAATTTGGGCAGAGAAGCCTGTAGGAACAAATCTTGCTACTTCTTTAATTGACTGCCCAAAGCCCAAACTCTTTTAGATTCTTCACTAATTGAATATGCTAAATCTAAGATTCTTTGTCTAGCCAATTCCTCCCAAATGTATTGTTTCTTGGTCTAAAAAGTATAAAAGCTGCCTGCATTGGCCAACTCTTAGGTCTCAGATTTCTATGAGACTTATGTGTACATGAATTAAAATTTCTTTTTCTCCTGTTAATGTGTCTTAGGTCAATTTTATTATTTAATGTTAGTCCCACCACAAGAGGGCGAGTGGGGGAAATTTCCTCTTCCCTGGCACTTCCCAAGGAGTAAGAAATATTAAAGCTGAAATTTGCAGGATTAACAGAAATTATCTAGGCAAAGGGGACCATGGGATGGAGCTGGGTAGGGGGCTGTTCAAAGCAATGGATAGCTGGAGCAAAGACCTGGGAAAAGGAGCACATACTTGACCCATTTGATAAACTTGGAGACTTTACAGTTTTGAGTATAGCTAGTGTGTGGAGTTGAGAGGCTAGGAGAGGTTGGTGAGAGGTGGTTGGCAAGAGGTGGAGCCAGAAAAATGAAAATTTTGGTCAGTAATATTAAGTGGTGTGGATATAGTTCAACTGGCAAAGAGACAGCACTAAAGAATTGATGCTTTCAAACTGTGGTGCTGGAGAAGATTCCAGACTGGAGAGTCTCTTGGACAGCAAGGAGATCCAATCAGGCAATCCTAAAGAAATCAACCCTGAATATTCTTTGCAAGGACTGATGCTGAAGCTGAAACTCTAGTACTTTGACTACCTGATGATGCTGGGAAAGACTGAAGGCAAGAGGAGAAAAGGGGGCAACAGAGGATGAGATGGTTGGATGGCATCACTGACTCAATGGACATGAGTTTGAGCAAACTCCAGGAGACAGTGAAGGACAGGGAAGCCTGGCTTGCTGAAGTTCATGGGGTTGCAAAGAATCAAACTAGACTTAGTGGCTGAACAACAACAACGTACTTTGAGGCTTCCCTGGTGGCTCAGGTGGTAAAGAATCTGCCTGAAATGCAGGATACTTGGGTTCAATCCCTGGGTCAGGATGTTCCCCTGGAGAAGAGAATGGCTACCCTCTTCAGTATTTCCCAGTATTCTTGCCTGGGAAATCCCATTGGCAGTAGTCCATGGGGTTGTAAAGAGTGGACACAACTGAGTGACTAAGTACCACCATACATTATATATTTTTTAACAAGGGACTGATATAATAAAAGTAGAGCTTCAGAAAGATTAATTTAGTGTTAGACCATAGGGTAGATTGCAGCATAAAGACCCCAGAGGCAGGGAACTCAATTGAGCAATGTGATGAAAATTTCACTGATGTTGGCTGCTTGGTAGATATCTAAGGGTATTAGACTCTGAGTAGAGTGTGCTCAAGTCATCAATCATTGATGAATATTTATTAACTTTCAAGAGCATGTGAAATTGTGAGTGGTTCAATAAAATGGAAAAAAGGTCTAGTGCATGTTCTAGAGCATATACAAGGTTTGTGATTTAATTGCACCAAGCTTTCTTTCCCTCAAAATATTACTTCCTATTTACTATTTAGGAAATATTTAATCTACTTGTTATTAGGAGTGTTTTGCCAGATACCACATTAATGATTCTACAGAAAAGTTAGTGTCTGAAATATAATCCTAGAGGTCAAAGGCCAGGAATAAAAACATTTGCAGGCACTATTTCCAGGAAAATCTTCAATGACATTAACGAGAAAAATGTTAACCAGAAGCATGTGATTTTGAGTCATGCTGAAAAATGCTGGAAGAAAACAAATGCAGAACAAGTGTTCTGTATAATTTTAGACATGCAATTTGGAATATCTGATATTTTCTTATGTACTGTAATAATGGATAAACATAAAAGAATGTTCAAAATAGGTTGATCTAGTGAATGTGAACAATTCACTTGTTACTAAGTTGCTTTTTACCTATTGAGATATATTCTTCTGGAACAAAACAAGTAGACCAGGAAGATTTTGTTGATTATTTTAAGTTGGGTTCTCAGGGCTTGTGCACTGGGATTACCCTGAGGGATGGGACGGGGAGGGAGGTGGGAAGGGGGTTCAAGATGGGGAATGCATGTCCATCCATGGCTGATTCATGTCAATATATGGCAAAAACACTACAATATTGTAAAGTAATTATCCACCAATTAAAATAAATTAATTTAGAATAAAAAAAAGAAAAATCATAAGGGAAAATCTAATACTAAGGTACCTCAATCCTACCCCCTCCCTCCAGCCAAGTTATGCTGAACAAACAGCCTTTATCTTAAGAGTATAATTTCTATAAATCATGGCTATGATTAATTTTTAACAATTTATTAGACAAGGTGAGTATCTACTAGAATAACTAGTATGCAGCTTTCATTCTTCCAAAGAGACGGTTGATGAGTTCAGTATACATGGATGGATATGAAACTACATTTAATCTTTTGAAAATTATGAAATGATAATAGGAGGGTAGAATAAAGATGCTCAGAAATACATCTGTAGCCAGAGTTTAGAAGCAGAGTTAAGTTGAGATAAGACATGCTCAGCTAAGACCCAAGGAAAAAGAAATGTGCTTTACAGAAGGGTCCACAATGGAGAAGGGACTGGAAGAGTGTCAGAAATTTACAGTGTGAGCTTTCATTAAAACACATTCCTACCCTTATTACTTTTTCTATACCTATCTGAGAACAATGCTATTGGGGAATACAGACTTTCAAGGTAATTTTTTGCAGGGTGCCATGAAATCCTTCTAAAGTATAACCCAAAAGTTATTAAATCAATTATTTCAGTGTCACTTTGTACACTAAACCAGGAAGCCAAGTATTTTATTTCCTAATCTTAAAAGAACTCTCGGTTATGTTGTCTGAACAAATCCAGTCAATAGACTTATATGATGTCGCAGATGATAGTATGACCCAATGGCCACTTTGCTAGACATGTGACAAACTCCACCTTTGAGCTTGGGACATATGTATACTTATGGCTGATATATGTTGATGTATGACTGAAACCAACACAATCAGTTCAGTACAGTTCAGTTGCTCAGTCGTGTCCGACTTTTTGCGACCCCATGAATAGCAGCACGCCAGGCCTTCCTGTCCATCACCAACTCCTGGAGTTTACTCAAACTCATGTCCATCGAGTTGGTGATGCCATCCAGCCATCTCATCCTCTGTCGTCCCCTTCTCCTCCTGCCCCCAATCCCTCCCAGCATTAGGGTCCTTTCCAGTGAGTCAGTTCTTCTCATCAGGTGGCCAAAGTATTGGAGTTTCAGCTTCAGCATCAGTCCTTCCAATGAATACCCAGGACTGATCTCCTTTAGGATGGACTGGTTGGATCTCCTTGCAGTCCAAGGGACTCTCAAGAGTCTTCTCCAACACCACAGTTCAAAAGCATCAATTCTTTGGCGCTCAGCTTTCTTCACAGTCCAACTCTCACATCCATACATGACCACTAGAAAAACCATAGCCTTGACCAGATGGACCTTTGTTGGCAAAGTAATGTCTCTGCTTTTTAATATGCTATCTAGGTTGGTCATAACTTTCCTTCTAAAGAGTAAGTGTCTTTTAGTTTCATGGCTGCAATCACCATCTGCAGTGATTGTGGAGCCCCCCAAAATAGAGTCTGACACTGTTTCCACTGTCTCCACATCTATTTCCCATGAAGTGATGGGACCAGATGCCATGATCTTAGTTTTCTGAATGTTGAGCTTTAAGCCAACTTTTTCACTCTCCTCTTTCACTTTCATCAAGAGGCTCTTTAGTTCCTCTTCACTTTCTGCCATAAGGGTGGTGTCATCTGCATATCTGAGGTTATTGATATTTCTCCCAACAATCTTGATTCCAGCTTGTGCTTCTTCTAGCCCAGCGTTTCTCATGATGTACTCTGCATATAAGTTAAACAATATTGTAATGCAATTATCCTATAAGTAAAAAATAAATAAAAGGATAAAAACTATAAGTACCCCTTTCCCATGGTGATTTGTTTCCTCAGAAAAACCTGTAGAGTTTCCAAATGTGTATTAAAATATTTCACTCTTTACTCCTTTTTCTCCACAGTCTCAGCTAGATTTCCATGAGGACTTGGTAGATGGATGGGTATCTTCAGGAATAGTGAGGCATACTTCACCTCATGCTTCCTTAGCTGTATTACTTAAATCCTACATCCTTTATAGTCTCTTCCTTTTAAGCTCCTGTAGAGCCGTAAATAATAAAAGAATATAGCACCAAAATGTGTAATATTTAGTGTGAAAAATCCATCAGTTGACCATAATAATACAACAATCACGTGACCACAGTCCTCAGTCCGAGTACTGTAGCATATAGCAGGTTAACCACTATTGTCCTTATAAGTTCCTTTAACCAAGGAAAAGTAGTGCCATCAGACCTCAGTGTTATCTTGAAACCCTGATTCACATTTTGCTTCCAAACGTTGGCAGAGATTTAGTGTCAGGAGAGAAAGAAAGAGGGCAGAGAAAATGGAGTAGGAAAGAAAGAAAGGCTAGAGATTTTCAGTTTTGTTCGTGTTGGTCAATTTGTGACAGTTTTTCAGACTCCACCATCTGTGAACTTAAAACTCAATTATAACAAGTCTCCCATTGAGATGTAATTGGGTAACTAAACTTCTCATATCAAGGGAAAAAAAATCCTCAGTCTAGCCAGATGCCTTCTCTTTAAGAGTTTATGTAGCACCACAATTTAGAAATTCATAAGGATTTCACTCTCAATCTCTAGAATTCTCTTGAATAATCCATCTTATTCTACTGTACTCTGTTTCTTACCACATCTCCCTTTGTACATATTTCCACTCCTATTCCTTCCTCTTTGTTTCTGGAGTCCCAATCTTATCTCGTTTGGAAGTTTTTTCACAGACAGCCTTTGCTGTCATGAGAGCAGAAAATCATATATTAATAACAAATAACCCATAGTAAAGTTATGGCTTTGTAGTCATCATGATGCTGGTCTATGGCTGAAAAATTGGTTAATAAGGGAAAATCTGGGGTAGAAAAAAATTATATCTGTCCACCAGTGCATGGTACCAGTAAAAGGTATTGCTTCTTGCCTCCCACTCCCCAGTACAGTACATATTTGCTGAATTTATTGGTGATTTTCCTAGTTTTCATGGGTGCCAATGACCAGGTATGATGCTGTTCTTGTATCCTGGCTTTGGAAATGCCTTAGAAATGATAACCTAAGCTAACCTAAGTTCGCTTCACTTATGTTAATCTCTTGTCATTAGCCCATCTCATTTTGCTAAATTAACTCAGATTTCATTGTAATGATACGGTGAAAGAGACAGGACTACAATTCACAAATGTCAGTGATGCCTGCTTTGCAGCCTTCTTTGCTCAAGTTCTTGAAAGAGCCTTGCAGAGGACACTCAACACAGTATTGCTTGCTAATTCTCGCAGCTCTCTAACCTCCAAAGTCTACTGGATTGTTCTGTTTTTATGGCTTAAGGCCTAGCTATAGCGAGGCACGTATTCCTCAGTCTTTTGGCAAAATGCATGCAGTTCATTACAAAGTATGTTTTGAGATAATTCTTAATGACATGGGAAAATCTTTTATTTAGAGAACATAAAGGTTTAAAACAAAATTTTTCAGCGTGGTAAAAAGATCTTCATGACCCAGATAATCACAATGGTGTGATCACTCACCTAGAGCCAGACATCCTGGAATGTGAAGTCAGGTGGGCCTTAGAAAGCATCACTAGAAACAAAGCTAGTGGATGTGATGGAATTCCAGTTGAGCTATTTCAAATCCTGAAAGATGATGCTGTGAAAGTGCTGCACTCAATATGCCAGCAAATTTGGAAAACTCAGCAGTGGCCACAGGACTGGAACAGGTCAGTTTTCATTCCAATCCCTAAGAAAGGCAATCCCAAAGAATGCTCAAACTACTGCACAATTGCACTCATCTCACATGCTAGTAAGGTAATGCTCAAAATTCTCCAAGCCAGGCTTCAGCAATACGTGAACTGTGAACTTCCAGATGTTCAAGCTGGTTTTAGAAAAGGCAGAGGAACCAGAGATCAAATTGCCAACATCCGCTGAATCATCGAAAAAGCAAGACAGTTTCAGAAAAACGCCAAAGCCTTTGACTGTGTGGATCACAATAAACTGTGGAAAATTCTGAAAGAGATGGGAATACCAGACCACCTGACCTGCCTCTTGAGAAACCTGTATGCAGGTAAGGAAGCAACAGTTAGAACTGGACATGGAACAACAGATTGGTTTCAAATAGGAAAAAGAGTACGTCAAGGCTGTATATTGTCACCCTGCTTATTTAACTTCTATGCAGAGTACATCATGAGAAACGTTGGGCTGGAAGAAGCATAAGTTGGAATCAAGATTGCTGGGAGAAATATCAATAACCTGGGATATGCAGATGACACCACCCTTATGGCAGAAAGTGAAGAGGATCTAAAAACCCTCTTGATGAAAAGTGAAAGAGGAGAGTGAAAAAGTTGGTTTAAAGCTCAACATTTGGAAAACTAAGATCATGGCATCTGGTCCCATTACCTCATGGGAAATAGATGTGGAGACAGTGGAAACAGTGTCAGACTGTTTTTTGGGGCGCCACAATCACTGCAGATGGTGATTGCAGCCATGAAACTAAAAGACACTTACTCTTTAGAAGGAAAGTTATGACCAACCTAGATAGCATATTAAAAAGCAGAGACATTACTTTGCCAACAAAGGTCCATCTGGTCAAGGCTATGGTTTTTCCAGTGGTCATGTATGGATGTGAGAGTTGGACTGTGAAGAAAGCTGAGCGCCAAAGAATTGATGCTTTTGAACTGTGGTGTTGGAGAATCTTCTTGAGAGTCCCTTGGACTGCAAGGAGATCCAACCAGTCCATCCTAAAGGAGATCAGTCCTGGGTATTCATTGGAAGGACTGATGCTGAAGCTGAAGCTCCAATACTTTGGCCACCTGATGTGTAGAGTTGACTCATTGGAAAAGACCCCAATGCTGAGAGGGATTGGGGGCAGGAGGAGAAGGGGACGACAGAGGATGAGATGGCTGGATGACATCACCGACTCGATGGACATGAATTTGAGTAAACTCCAGGAGTTGGTGATGGACAGGGATGCCTGGTGTGCTGTGATTCATGGGGTCGCAAAGAGTTGGACACCACTGAGTGACTGAACTGAACTGAACTGAAAGAAAGAAAACAACTAAAATCTCCTATAATCTTGAGTATTTAAAATTGAAAACTTTTTTTTACTTCATCGCTCATCTATGTGTATGAGTGTTATTTGTGTGTATAGATATATCTGTACATGTGTATATGTATCAGTGTGTATGTCATATGCATCAATGATAGGGTTAAATTTGCATTATGTTCAACTCAGAATAATCTTTCAGTAATGTTCAGATATGAATATGATTCATAACTGGAAATATCAAGCAATATACAGAGAAGAAAATAATAGGTAAATTGACCTGTGGATATTAATTAGACATACATGCACACAAAAATATATAGACACAACTTATTTCAATTAAGATAACACTGTCTACAATTTTATTTTTCATTAGTGACATACTGTAACTTTCTACATCATTCCACATTAATTTGTGATGCCTGCTATACTCCATGACATAGCTTATGTTGTTAGAGGAATATTTCTTGGACAACTTGATCTGAACTCATCAAGGTTTATTACTTATTAATGAAGAGACTGCCAAACACCCATGGCCTTCAATGGTGATGGGATATTTGAATCACTTACATTTTTCTAAAAAATGTGGATGCCTGGAGCTCACCTCCAATGATTCTGATCTAATTGGTCTGGGCTATGGTCCAGGAATAAGCATTTTTAAGAAGCACCCTGAAGTGTTTCTAATGTGCAGTCAGGATTATGAACCAACAAGGAAGATATGCTGGTTTGATTTGACACGGAGAAGAAGGACTTACAAACATAAGACTTCTGACTTAGCACAGATTGCTGTTTTGCTTTTTACTTCCTGTGGCCATAATGGAATATTCATCAGTGACAGGGATAAATTTGCAGCCTGAACGAGTCTGAACTACCTTCTCACAACGATCAGACATGAACCATTAACTAGAAATAACAAGTAATATATAGAGACACAAATGATAAGTAAATTGATGTGTGGCTATTAATTAGATGTACCAAGGAACATGGGGGTATTCTCTGATAGTATTCTCTGACAGGAGCCAATTAGTAAACAGGTGGCAAAACGTGTCCAGTGAAGGTCACCTAAGAGGGGTACAGCCTTGCTTTCCCTCAAGCATCTGTCAGGGAGTTTCTGTAGCAAGTCCACTAAGATGCCAAACACTCAGTTTGCTTAATTCTTAGATTTTATGGAAAAGAGTTTCTTCCTCGGTACAGTAGTACATTCAACCAGTGTAATAATACATTTCATCCATTTGCAGATGCACATCTTAATATTTTAACATCTCTGAAATTTGGATGCATCTTAAAATTGAAATCACAAAAAAGTTATCACTGTTTAATTGGCAGCATTACTGTCTTTTTCTTAGTGGTATATGAAACAGTGTGAAGTGTTAGTTGCTCAGTTGTATCCAAGTATTCACAACCCCATGGACTGTAACCCACCAGGCTCCTCTGCCCATGGAATTCTCCAGGTAAGAATACTGGAGTGGGTAGCTGTTCCCTTCTCCAGGGGATCTTCCTGACCCAGAGACTGAACCCGGATCTCTCACATTGCAGCTAGATTCTTTACCATCTGAGCCACCAGGGAAGCCCCTGAAATAGTGGAGCATCTTAAAATCAATGGTGCAGTGAAATATGGTATATTTAAAAATATTCAGTCTCTGACTGTATCTTCACACCTTTATTGCTCTCTTCCTGGGAAAAGTCTTCATCATCTTTTGCCTACATTACTGTAGCAGCCTCCTAACTTATTCTATGTTCACCCTTTGCTATCTTTCAATCCATTCTCAGCACCTGTACCAAAATGTTCCTGTTAAAACTGAAGCCTATACTTCACTTTAGGCTAAGGCCCTCCCCAGGTAGCTCTGATAGGTGGGGAAGTGCAGTTCCTGCTCCTCTTTGCATTTGCTACCATCCTCCCAGCTTCTTCCAAAAAACCCCTAAGCTTTGCTTATCAAGTCATGAGATTAGTCAATGAGTACTCATCCTCACTGCAGTGAGGAGGCTGACCAGTGGTCTTCAATGAAGGTGCTGGCTTTTGATTCCCTGTGATTCTTGCCAACATTCTGCTGTTTTAAGTCTTAGTGATTTACAGGTACAGTCATATGGTCCTTCCAATCCCCTGGCATGTGGTTCCTCACTCTCTCCCTTAGTGATATTGCCCTTTACCCTGCCTCAGCACTCGTTTTTGTGGGAAGTCATGCTTTTATCCTGAAACCGTGTCTCTTCCAAAATGTCAGTGTCACGTACTCTACAACTTTTTTGCTGTCTTTCCTGTTCATCCCCTTTAGTACCTGACTTCAATCTCTTTAGTCTCACTTGGATCTTCAACCCACGATGTTACCACCTTTACGTTCTCCATCCCTCCCTACCTGCTTCATGTCTTCCTCTCCTTTGAAACCTCAGCCTAAATTCTATGGTCAATCATTTTAATCATTTCCTTGCACACAGCTCTCAACCTTTTTCAGTTGGTCATACTGCTTGGGGAAATCACTGATGAAAAACTCCTTCCAGGCCTGGATCCATGACTACAAATGACTGTAGTAAAACATACAACTATACTGATGGCTCTTCCCCCTTACACTGATGATCAATAACCTCAAGAGGACATTTAAAGCTGCCACGTAATCACACCATATTTTCCAGGTTTATTTTCTTCCCTACTCTCCGGATGGATATTTTTCACTTTCCTACTTTTCTGAGACCTCTCATATTTTCTTCCCATTCTCACTTAGCTGATAATACCAAGGAAGGTGAATAAATCAGAAAGTGCTTCATCAATTCCCACCATCATATCCAACTCCAAATTGCACTGGTGTTTATATATTCTAACATTTTTTTTTCCTTCTGGATGAACTGTCAATGTTACCAGCTAAAGCCAAGCTTTCATCTTGTGTGACAGACCCCATTCTGTCTGACTTACATCCCTTTAAGTTTCCATCTCTCTCCTGCATCATCAGCTTTCCCATCTTGTATGGGTTATTCCCTTAAGTGTTATTTCCCTCAACTTACAAACAAACCACTATGACCTCATCACCTGCTTTCTTTCTTTTGCAATTGGGAGCAAAACTCCAGAAAGAGCTGTCTATTCCTGTTTTCTCTAATTTCTCTTGAATTTTCTCTTGAATCCACTCCAAACAAATGCTCACTCCTACTCTTCACTCTAAGCACTCTTATCAAGATCACTAATGACCTCTAATGTCATTTGCACAATCCAATATCACATCTCCATTTTCACCTTATTAGTCAATATAGATAAATCTCTTAGACACTTTCTCATCTTCAGGATAGCACTCTTCCTGTTTTCCTTCCACTTCACCAGCTGCTCCTTCTCAGGCTCTTTTGCTAATTTTTTTCTTATTTTCCTAACCTATAAATGTTGCACCTTGGGGCTTAGTCTCAAGATCTGTATTTCTTCCCCTATATACAGTAAATCCCTAGATATTCTTATTGAGTGCCATGTCTTTAAATATACTAAGTACCGATGACTCCAAGCATGTTATCTCTAGCTCAGACCTTTTCCCTGGACTCCAGACTTGTATAACCAACTTGTTACTTAACACCTCCACTGGGATGTCTAGTAGGCATCTCAAAGCTAACAAGTCTCAAATTGAACTCTAGATATTTCTCCCCAAGCTGCTCCCTCTGGGAAAAAACCAGGTATTTAAAAGAGTTCTGCATCTTATCTGGCAGAACAGGGAAGAAAAGCAGTGCCTTATTCAGGTAAAAACACTATGCTACTCACATCAGAGAGAGGAAAAAATGTTAAACTTTAATTAATGCTGTGGGTGGATTTATATATTTGGAATTGTAGCAGTTCCATCAAACAAGGAAGTGTATTTTTACCTCCTCTAAACATCTGTGGGTTTAAAAATTCCATTTTAACAGGGAGCTTAGAAAAAAATAGGATTTTTCTTTACTTGCTTTATCAGCTTTCTGTGTCTTATATTTTTATTCACAAGATAATTTGTGCCATTTAATGAATTATTTCTTTTAATTTAGACTATTGAACCATTCTTTGATCATTTATATAATTTCAAATAATACAAACCCTCTCTCTACTTCTTTTTGTAGTTCAAAATGAAAAATAATGTGGGAATGGGTGGGGCTAGGATCTGTGAAAAGTTCAATTACTATTTACACAAAATAAGAAACATGAATAAAACATTTTAAAAAATTAATTTTTTTTGAAGAATAATTGCTTTACAGAATTTTGCTGTTTTCTGTCAAACCAGACATTTTTAATATATGGAATTGCCTCGGAAACTCTCAAGAAAATTCATGGAATTTAAATAGTTTAGGTCATATAATAGGTATAAATTGACCCATAATTAAAACCAAACAGAATCACCTCTAAGTGCCAACATGTCAAGGTCTTCTTGCTTACTCAAGGACAGTATTTCATTGATTTTCCCTTTCTTATATCAATTACTTTTTTCTTTATTGGGTTTTTCTCATCATCATATAGCATGCTGTAATACTTTCCAACTTAAAAAAAAAAAAAAAGCAAAACTCCTTTTGCCTTTTCAGTTACTATTCCATGTCTCCGCTACTCTGCACAGAAGAATTCTTTGAAGATATTGTCCATACACCTCCCATTCTTACTTAAACACACTTGTGTCTATTAGTTTTACATTTGGCTACATACAAAAGAGAATGTAACATAAAAATAATCAAAATAAAATAGTCAGATTCAGCCTGTTTATGGTTGGAATGGTGAGTCCACAGACAGATGGGACATGTCTTTCTACTCTACCATCTTAGCTTGGGGCTTTCAATGTCACATGATCCACAAAGGCTGCTGGGCTCCAGCCATCACTTTGGGTTTTCATGCATCAAAGAAATGAATAAAAGAATGTGTGGTAGATGTTACTATTAGTGTATAATTTTTCATACTTCCCCACACCTGCCATGGTTCATAGTTGATGGAGAATAATAACCCTCTTCATTGATTTTGGGCTCAATCATGTAAGTTCTTTGGCCAGTGGGTAGAAGTGATCTTTTGGGTTCTGAACCAAAGCAGTAAGAGATGTGGCAAATTTCCACAAGACTGCTTGAAGCTCCATTGCCCGCCCCCCCCCAACATGGGAACAGCATATTTTCCTTTCAGCCTGGAACTGAAGCTGCCCTGACCCTGACTCAAACCCAAACCCTAGAATGCAGCCTTGCACAGCTAAGCCAGCCAAACTACTGATCCAGAATCATGAAAGAGAATGTTGTAAGCCATTGAGATATTTTGGGGTTGTTTGTTTCATAGAACTATCACAATAAAAATCTGACCAATACACAGATGATGAATACAAAGGGTGCCTCCTGGCTGAATTAGCTCCCTTTCAGCTGGCTTCACAGAAATACCACAGACGCTTCTCCTTATTTGTCATATGTGGTCATATCTTGATGAAAGGGAGATTAGACAGTATACTGGATGCATTTAAACCCCCAATAAAACCATAGTTCTTGTTACTAAAGAAGAGTTGCCGCTGCTGCTGCTAAGTCGCTTCAGTCGTGTCCGACCCTCTAAAGAAGAGTGGGGCATGGCTAATGGGTGGGAACCAGGAGTTGCTTCCACACGAATCCATTCAGGCTTTTTCTCCAGCTCCCCATGAAACAGCTCTTGTCAACTCATCCCTTATTTTACTGACCTACTAGCAGCCATTGACACACTTCTCTCCATGAAATTTCTTGTTTTAATTTAGACCATTTGGTTCTTTTCCTACCTCATCAGCCACACCTTCTCAGTCTCCTCTCCATGTTCATCCTCCTCCCTGAGCTCCTGACAGTGCTTCGAGCTCAGTCCACCACTTATTTTACAGGATAGCAACCTTCATGCTCTCACAGATCTTATCCAGTCCCAAGGTCTCAAATAACATCTACCTATGCTGATGACTCCCAAAGTTAGATCTTTGATTCAGATTTTTCTCATAACTTCAGATTAACATATCCAACAGACTTCTGGTCTCTGCACTAGATGTCTAACAGGTATCTCACAGAGAGCTTGCCCCAAACAGAACTTTTCCCCAGTCCCCACACCTATAATTGATTTCTACAGTCTTCCTTCTGGCAATTCCAAGTCTTCTGGAAGCATAGGCTGAAAATGATTCCTTTCTCTCAGACTGTATTTCCAAACCATCAGAGAATATTCTCAGCTATATCTGTATAAATAAATCATTCCATATGCAATGAAAAGGAATGAACTCACTGTGTATGTGAACAACATGGATGAATCTTACAGACATAATATAAAGTGAAATATGCCAGGGATAAAAATGACATGTTTTATATTATTCTGTTTACATGAAGTGTGTGAAACAGACAAATCTATAGTGACAGAGGTCAGAATAGGGGTTATCTCTGGGGAAATATTGACAGGGAGGGATGGGAGGGATTCTGAGTTACATTAGTAGACAGATATGTGAAAATTAATAGGACAGTTCACTAAAGACTTGCATGTACATAAGTTATATTTCAATAAAAAGAAATATAACTATTGTTTTCTTGTTAATAATTCATAAACTACAGATTTCTGATGATGTATAAGATATGTGCTGTGTGTGTGCTCAATCGCACAGTCATGTCTGACTCTTTGAGACCATAGCTCATCAGGCTCCTCTGTCCATGGGATTATCCCAGCAAGAATAGTGGAGTGGGTTGCCATTTCCTTTGGTGGGAGAGCCTCCCGACCCACAGATCTAACTCGAGTCTCCTGCCTCTCCTGTATTGCAGGTGGATTCTTTACCACTTGAGCTGTCAGGGAAGCCCAATGTATAAGATGAAAAATTCATTCATCAGAGATACATTTTGAGATATTTGTGATTTATAATGAGAAGTATATATTTGCATCAGTTCAGTTCAGTCACTCAGTCGTGTCCAACTCTTTGCCACCCCATGAACGGCAAAACATCAGGCCTCCCTGTCCATCACCAACTCCTGGAGTTCACCCAAACCCATGTCCATTCAGTTGGTGATGCCATCCAGCCATCTCATCCTCTGTCGTCCCCTTCTCCTCCTGCCCTCAATCTTTTCCAGCATCAGGGTCTTTCAAATAAGTCAACTCTTCACATCAGGTGGCCAAAGTATTGGAGTTTCAGCTTCAATATCAGTCCTACCAATGAACACCCAGGACTGATCTCCTTTAGGATGGACTGGTTGGATCTCCTTGCAGTCCAAGGGACTCTCAAAAGTCTTCTCCAACACCACAGTACAAAAGCATCAATTCTTCGGCACTCAGCTTTCTTCATAGTCCAACTCTCACATCCATCCATGACCACTGGAAAAACAATAGCTTTGAATATAGGGATCTTTGTTGGCAAAGTAATATCTCTGCTTTTTAATATACTGTCTAGGTTGGTCATAACTTTCCTTCCAAGGAGTAAGTGTCTTTTAATTTCATGGCTGCAGTCACCATCTGCAGTGATTTTGGAGCCCAGAAAAATAAAGTCAGCCACTGTTTATACTGTTTCCCCATCTATTTGCCATGAAGTGATGGGACCAGATGCCATGATCTTAGTTTTCTGAATGTTGAGCTTTTGATGAGGCAACTAGTAGACCCTACTTAAAGGTAGGGCCTTGTTGCCAGAGGGACCATCTATATGATTAGTGGGTTGGAACTTTCAGTACCTTTCCCCTGACCTCCAGGGACAGGACAGAGGCTGGAGATTGGTTCAGTCACCAAAGGCAAATGAATGAATCACTCATGCCTATGTAATGAGGCCTATTTAATGAGACTTCAAAAGGATGTAATTCAGAAAGCTTCCAGGGAGGGTGATTAATATTCTATTAATATGGTGCCCTGGTGCCAGGCCCCAAGCTTCATTAAGACCTTTTTTGGGGCTTTGCCCTCTGCATCTCTTCATTGACTGATAATCTTTAATATCTTTTGTAATAAATTGGTCATCTGTTGAGTAAATGGGTTTCCTGAGTTCTGTGAGCTGTTCTAGCAAATGCTCAAACCCAAGGAGAGGGTCATGAAAACCTCTGCTTTATAGCCAGTCAGTCAGAAGTATAGGTAACATTCTGGGCTTGTGATTGTCCTCTGACATGGAGGTTGGTCCTAGGGGAGTGAGCTCTTGGCTTGTGGAATCTGATGCCATTTCTAGGTAGATATTTTCATAATAGAGTTGAATTCTCAGTCACCCTGCTGGTGTCCAAGAACTGTTTGTTAGTATGTGAAAGCTTCTACACACCCACACCCATAACCACACATGTTAGAAACAGGTGCAGGAATACAAGAAGATATTTTTAGGTATATCTATCTCTACAAAATTGGCCACTTAATACATCCACTGCTGTATCATCTGGTCCAAGCCACTGTGATTTCTTGACTAGATTATCAAAATAGCCTCTTAGTATACCTATTACTCCATTCAATGTCCCTTCAGTGTATTACCCACATAGCACTAAGAGTATCTCTTTAAAATTCAACTCAGACTATATTAACCCTCTGCTGAAAACCCTCTGAAGATTTCCCACTGAGCTCAGAGTAAAAGCCAAAATCCATACGTCTGCCCCCTTACTTCCTTAATGTCCTTGCTCCAAAGTCATCTAAACAGTGAGGCCTATCATGACTACTCAGTATAAATACTATTCTCCCAACTTCCTGATACTCTCTACCCCCTTTAACTGCTTTTTCATTATAACTCAAATAACTTTCTTACAGAGTATCTATTTAGCAGTTTATTTTATTTTTATCTCCTTCCCCACTGGAATAAGAGGTGAGGTTTATGGTATGTATCCCTCCTTGAGTCTGGATGGAGTCTGACTGCCTGACCAATAGAATATGATGAATGTGATGATGGACTGGTTCCTTGACTTGACCCTTAAGAGACTTTTCCTGCCTCTTGGAACATACTCTCTGGGATACCTGAGTGACTATGTAAGAAGTCCAGCTACTCTGAGAGTTTGATGTTGGGCAGGTTATGTGTAGGTGCTCTAGAGAACTATCTCAGTGGAGTTACAGCTATGCCAAACATGAGTTAAGCCGCCTGCAGACCAGTCACGCTCCATGTGAATACTACGAAGTACCTTCAGTCAGTGTCACATGGAGCAGAAAAATTGCCCAGCTGAGCCCTGCCTGAATTACTGAGCCAACGGTCATGAGCTATAATAAAATGGTTGATATTTTAAGTCACAACATTCTGGGCTAACTTGTTAAGGAACAATAGCTAACCAGACAGAAGTTCTCTCTATGTGTGGTGGGTATCAACCAGCAGGTTTTATTTCAGGATGTATGTTCCAGGAGCAGGTAGGCAGGCTTCCTTCACCCCTCAGTGTCAAAAGCAACAGAGTTTTCCCCTTGGTACTCACATCTACACCGGCTCTGGTTCTCTTCAGGCAGATCACGTAATTTCATTAGAGAAGAGATTGAAGACTTCAGCCTGGGAACAGATATTACCCGCTGCCAGTCTCTCAGCGTGTGGGGTGCAGGAGATAAGTCTCACGTGTCCCGTATGCCCTCCTCTATTTATCTTGATCACTGATCAGAGACTCGGAGGTAGTACCTGGAGAATTGTTTCTGAATCCCTGTGATGACTTTCTCTGTGTGTTTTAGGCATCAGCTCCCTGCAGTCTGTTCTCTGACACACTCCTCACCCCTTTCTTGCCCTTAGAAATTCATCAAAATGTCTCGAGTCAACTCATGGATTCCAATTTTCTTACCAGAGCTGTAACAGGTTAATTTCTTTCTGTACATCTTTGCTGTCATTTTGATGGGATGTGGGAGTGGTGGGAGGGAAACACATGTGTTGTGTTTCCTCTCCTAAATACAAATGTGTATTACTACATTAAAAAATATATATGGCAGGAAATTTTGAAAGAAGTGAAGCTGTCTTGATCTGTCCAGACCAGCCGCCCTCCATCTGACTACCACCTGGTGCCTTTAGCCAATGCCACATGGCGTAGAAGAGGAAACACTGAGGTTTGGTTGTTCCAGCCACTTCTTTGCACTTGTTCAGATGCTGAACTGGCTGGATACAGCTAATCAGGAATTGCAAACTCATTTCCTCTGGCCATGGGACCAGCTTAGTTCAAAACTATCTTGGCTTGTCAAAGCTCGTGTGCACACAAGCACGGTGTGTGTGTGTGTGTGTGTGTGTGTGTGTGTGTGTGTGTGTGTTATGGTGGGTGGGAGGCGGTTAGGAAGGAGAGAGGAGTTACCCCCAAACCAGGCTCCCCAACAAGCCTTTCAGTCTGCAGTGAATCTGCCCACAGAGTAGAACCTCATAGAATGAAAATTCTAGGTGAAGCATATATATCTTTTATATATTCTCAGATCTTTTTCTTTAATTACCTCAATTACAAACATTATTACTGTATAGAGTAGTAGAAATATACTTTTATTGCACAATGAACTAAAATGTTCATCAAGTATTTTTAATGATGTGAGAAAATGCTTATGATAAAATCTTGAGAATGAAGACAAAAGAAGAAAGCATCATTCAAAATGTTAGCCTGTGACTTCAAAAGTAGAAAAAAGCATAGAATTAGGATGGTATATGAGGACATTTATTTTATTTGCTTAGTAGAGTTGTGGGTGTTTTTATTCCAAAAAAATTTATGTGTAATCTAAATAAACTTTTTTTTTTTTTAAAGCAAGAGTATGCCTGAGAGGACATAGGACTTTTCTAAATCTAGCATACGATGGGAAAATAAGGTTCTGCGTCCAGCTATGGGTTGTTAATAATTCAAATTGACCACTCTACTGAAAACAAATAGAAATGTTGGACAAAAGCTATTAAACATGCAATAATAATAAGATGGCAAGGGATTACCAAATCAAAATATTACCAGTGGTGCCACCCTGGGGGATCAGCAGAGCACCACAGGCACCCTGACTGTTGCCCTGTGCTTCCACTGAACTTGCCAAATGAGTAGCAGCTTTTGGAACTTGCTAGGTGAATGAGAGAAGTCCAATAGCCATCCAGGTTGGACAGTCTAAGAGGAGACCATCACCTAGAAAGTTTGGAACCCAGAAATGTCATACCCTTGGGATAAGGGTTGACTAGAAGTGAATCAACTCTGCTCCCAGGGGCTACAAGGACCTGTGTGCTGGCTTCCAGCAGAGAAGTGGCTTTACAAAAACCCTGAGAAATTATAAGCACATGTCTACCTTCACTGGGACTCACAGTTCCACCTTTCACCTTACATGGGTTGGTACAGGTAGATCTTGGTTTTGTGAGAACTGATGTTTTCACAATTTGGGGCAGGTAGCTCATTCTGAGAAAAAAATTTACAATGAAAATACATAATCAGGTACAAATGTGAATACTCATTTGGAAGAGCAAAGGAGTCATACAATTTCCAAATTTAAAAAGCTGACAAACATTAATATAAAGATTTCCAAATCCAGAAAAGTAAGTTATTTTATTATTAAAAGTCTGACTCAGTAGAATCATTTCCCTGTATTATTTTTTGGCTGCTTTGATAGCCTCTTTATATGACAATGACTTTGTAACGTAACTTTCTATACAGGGAGCATAAAGATGATTTAGTCCTCACTCCAACATGGGTGATAGAAATTTATTTTATTATTGATAGCCTGGAAAATTTTGTTTAAGTTTTATACCTCATTAATGGTAATATCATGTACCTTTTTAGGATTGCTGTCAAATTTGGCAAATTCTTTTCCAAGTTTCTATTATGTATAGGCTATAAAATTTCAGAACATGTCACATTTTCTTGGGTAGTGACTAATCATGACTACTCTTTAAATTAATGACCTGCCTTGTTCCTGATGCCCAGGTTGTAATGACATATTTAGTTTTTGTTATTTTAGTTGATATCAGTATTTCATGTCAAATTGGCAAGCCATTTGAATCTTTTTAACGTGATCAGATATTTGACTTTTTATTAATTTAATTTTCAAGTTGTCTGAGAATCCATTTTTTACTTTTAAAATTTATGTCTTTCTCTTAATCGTTTATTGCTCCTGTGTGCTGTTCTCAGTCGCTCAGTTGTGTCCGACTCTCTGCGACCCCGTAGATTGTAGCCTGCCAGGCTTCTCTGTTCATGGGATTTTCCAGGCAAGAATATTGGAGTGGGTTGCCATTTCCTTCTCCATATTGCTCCTGGCATAATCTAAAAATATTTTTTTTATAGCTATTTGCTTATTGATAGCAGAATAATTTTAATTGACCTCTTCATTCATCTTTATCACCTTTTTTGTATATCCCATTAATGTTTTATTGAAATTTCCTTTTTGCTGTTTTAAAATAAATTTAAAGTTGACAAGAGGTACCCATTACCTGGATCTAACTCAGGCTCCCCTGGTGGCTCAGTGATAAAGAACCTGTCTGCAATGCAAGAGCTGCAGGAGATGTGGGTTCAGTCTCTGGGTTGGGAATATCCCCTGGAGGAAGGCATGGCAACCCACTCCAGTATTCTTGTTTGGAGAATCCCATGGACCGAGGAGTCTTGTGGGCTACAGTCCATAGGGTTGCAAAGAGTTGGACATGACTGAAACAACTTAGCATGCAAGCATGTGGGATTCTTTAACTTATCACTTGCTTTATTAAAAAGTATTGTAGTTAAAATATTTGGTTTTCACCAACTATTTGAAAAAATTCCTTGGCATCTCATCTGAGTTTGGGTTTTTCTGCTGAATCTTTGAAATATATATATATCCAAATAATTAAAATGACACTCTATTGTTGCAAGGTTGAAAAGTTTTATAATGGACATCTCATTACATTTCTTAATTATTTAAAGAAAGCCACACCTTGCCAAGAATATTTAAGATACTCCACATAAAGGACAACTGGAAAAGGAAAAGAGTAACATCTGCAAAATAACAAAGTAGTCAACCATATCAGGGACCATGGAGGCAGCTTGTGTCAGGCAAGACTAAAGGAATTACTGGTAGATATATTAAGGGGAGTTCTGCAGTCTATGTATCTGTCTATGATTATTATTCCACAGCACATTATACTTGTATGGAACTTGCTTCATGTTGTTAATAAATCTACGGTAGAAGTTCTTCAGTTGACGAAGAGGTTAGAAATCATGCTCAGATTTGGGATTTTGGGGTTTGTTTCTTGCTATGTTATTTGTGTTTAAATAATTACAGTTTACTCAATTCCCAACTGATTAGTGTTTGTCCCATATGGTGACAAATCTACAATAATGTGATAGTATTTGCTGTTTCTTTTGTTGGATTTATCACTTTATTTTATACATGTTTTTCATTATTTTAAGCTAATTATTCACAAACTGTTTTAGATAAATAAGTTATATTTGTTTTTCCATTTGAAATTTTGCAGATGCTCATGCAAAAATCCATCAGCTTCAACAAGTAGATGATGCTTATGACATTTCTGTTATCTGAAGAATACTATCTTCATTGTCACCTCCAAAAACTTTCCTTCAAATATTCAATACTTCCAACTACTTTATAGATCACATAAAAATAATATATGTTTTTATTTTCTGTTTGTAATTTTCTCCTTGGACTTAAAAATTTTTGTTAACACTTTTCCCTAGGTGCTTCATATTTTTGATGTTAAAGTACATGGTGCCTTTTAAAATATTTACAACATGTTCTTCATTGTTACATAGAAAAACAAATGTTTTTCTAGACAGATTTCATAGCTATGATCACTGCTAACAAATTCTAATTCCAGTAATGTACCTGTAAATTAGATTAATTTGAATTTTCAATATAGAACATCTTATGATTTAGGATAAAGACAGATTTATTTATTCCTTTTCAATTTTTATGGTTTAATTTTTTATTCTTGCCTTACTGTCCTGGCTATGACTTCAGCATGATGTTGAATAGAATTGGTGATAATGGACAACTTGGTCTTCTTCCTGACCTCAGAAGGAATGTATTCAGTATTTTCCCCCTTAGCTATGATGAGCACTGTAAATTTTTTTTAACCATATACTTGTTTCCATATTGACATTCTGAGTTGGAAGGATGTACAAAGTTCTAACACTGGAAGAAGGAGTTGGGGAAACGGCTACTACCTTAGAGTAAATGGTGACGGGGATTTTATGGAGTCCAGAAGGATTGAAAAGACTGAGGTTGGAGCAGAGGGTCAGTGGGCATGTTGGAAGGTGGTAGAAGAGAGGCAATGAGAGGCAGAGGTAAAAACCAGGGGCCACTCTCATTAATTCCAGTGCTGTCTTTGTAGGAAACCCAGATGTGTGAGCAGGAGGTCCTCCACTTGGGAACAGGACCAAGAACAGGGTGGATGAGAACAAGGGCACCATTCCTGACATATGCCCAAGTCAGGTTCTGAATCTGTCCTATTTAGGTTTTACTAGATGCTATGGGAAGTAAGCTAATTATTGGACTTCCTTTAGAGTTGCCAGTCTGACTTTCCTGGTGAAGGGTGGAAGGTTGATGACATCATGCCCCAAGTGGCAGACAGCTTAAGCAAACTTATCCATGGTTCATCAGGGCTGCAGAAATCAAAGGCCCATCCTAACCATTGAGACTAAAGGTGGTTAGTGCATGTTTTTAATTTTCTTTAAACTTAATTATTTTAGTGTTGAAAATTAAAAAAAAAATTCTTTGCAAAACATTAAGACATTTCAGACCATGTCCCTTCTACTGACCCCACTCCTCAGAGGAAACTACAATTATCAGTTTGTTATTTCTCCTTCCATATATGTTTCAACAAATCTGTGTTCATAAATACGGCTGTAAAATATACACAATGGTGTTATTGTGTGTGTATGTGTTTAATACAAATTCTATCACATTCAAGTTTTATTTTATCCTTCCACCTTTTGGAGCATCAATTTCTTCAAAAGGTATCTTCAGAGGAAATGCTGCAAGAGCTACTATGAAACAATATTCTCTGAAAATATTTGTCAGGAATGATAATGAACATGGAGATAGAAGATGCTAATACCACAGAAGTTAAGAAAATTGAAAATAGCTTAATTTATGGTGGGAACTGTGTGGCAGATAAAAGAAAAATAGCTGTCCTGAATTTCTTCTTTCTTTGCCTAATGCCCAGAGGGCAACCACACACCTTAGCAACAAGGAACTCAAGTGAGGGCTCTGGTTGGTATCAGCATGGCTATTAATTGTTTCCTCTTCTTAAGATCAAACTTGAATGAAGAGGCTAAATGAGTTTCCTTTAAGCGTGAAAAGGCTCTTGTTAAGTTGCGATAGGACTGCTGCAAAGATGAAGGATGAATATGAGGTGTGTGTTTTAAGGACTCTGCTTCCAATTATTTTTGTCCCTTTATTGTTGAGAAGCAGTGCCTGCATTAGAAGGATCAGTGACTGAATACTCTTCAGAAATTCATTATATGTAGCCGCCACTTTTTAACCTTTGCCTGTGAGTGATTTTTGAAATGCGCTCATGGTGGACGATTTTTAAATTCTAAAGGTGAATGAAATGGCATTGTCAAAGCAGTAATGTCTGTAATGATGAGAACACGAGTGCCTGGAAATTGAGTTCTTCAAGGGAGGGATATTACGGGAAGAGGTAAAAAGAATTGTGTCTTGATTTCCAATATATTAATTTATTCAAATAGTTTCATCTAATTATATATAGGAATCATAGGATGCTAGAGTCAGAAAGACCTTAGCCATAATCCAGTTATTGAAATAAATTTTATAGATGTAATGAGAGGGCCCAGCAGACCACAAGAACAGTCCAAGGTCACAGAATTGGTTAGCGGAAGGAAAAAGAAAAACCCAGGCTTCCTGAATTGAGTGGGTACTATGGGCTTTCTCTACAATGTGCTGCCTCCTTAATTTGGCCCTTTAATGACCTATGTATTGATTGAAGACTGACAATAAAGTGAAACTTTTGAGATATAGAATGGGGTGGAGGAAGGGATATTAGCTATGGAGTTAGATACCCACATTTGAATTCTGAATCTGCCAATCTGTTGTTGATTTTAGGCAAGTTCTTTTACTGATGTAGCCTTAGTTTGACCATCTAAAATGCCTATCTGACAAAGTTTTTAGGGAGCTAGATGAAATAATTTCAGGAAAGTGCCAAAACAGGACCCAACACCTTTTAGCTTCTTAAAAAGTGATTGGTTGTCTAGTCTCTGTTAAAAAAAAAATAAACAAAAAAGATATTAAAAGGGAGGAAATAAAGAAAAAGAACAAAATAAAAAAACCCCTGTTAATAGAAATAACTGCTATTGTTCCCCTTTTCCTTCCTTTCCTAATCTCTTAAATTAGGTAACAGTTATAATTCTAGTTTTGTCTAATATGTCAAATGATCTTGGGAATTAGAAAAGGTTGCTAGGAGTCTAATTTTACATAATGACCCAAGAAATGGTGAAGAAAACTCTGGAACTTGTGACTAAGCCCTAGATAACTTAGATGCAGGCACTCAACAAGAAAGAAGGCAGAGGTTGCCCCTGATTTTTAGGAACGGTCCTCAATGCATAGGAAACCAGCTTTGAGAATGCAGAATAAAGCTTCTATGATTTAGTCAAGGGTGATTGTTGATTGCGGGGAATGGTTTTTGGTGTGACAACTTGGTGGGATCATCAAAAATGCCCTCTTATGAATCCAAGCACATGCAGATTTGAGACGCATTTTCAAAGCCTGTTCTCCAATAGCTCTTCAAGCTTCAAGAATAAACAAGCCAGGACATCTTACTTCTGGGAAAATGGCCTCAAATTCTTGAAACAAAGGCAGTGAGAAACTAAGGTAGAAAATCAGTATGCAACAAAGTAACAGCAACAAAGGCATTTCCCCCTGCTTTTCTGCTCCAGTGATCCTGGCCAAAAGAGCCAAGGAAATGTAAATAGGCTTTAAGTTAAAGAAGGCTGCCATCAACTGCCAGATCTAGCTGATGGGACAAAGTGATAAAATGCACTCAGAGAACTGGCTTTGAATTCTCTCCTGAAGAAAGTGGTATGATTGCAAGGGAATTAAGTAGAGGGGAACTCAGGCATTCTAGAAAGAAAGAGAGAGCTGGAGGAAAAAGTCAGACCATGAAATATAAGGGAATGTGTCCCCCAGATTGAAGGCTGGAAGTAACTGTCAAGGAAATGACAGGGGCTTCTCTTCTTTACTTGGAACTTCCCTTTGTTGATAGCCAGTGGATACGTTCAGCTCTCTAGAATCCAGCCACTGCCCTCACTGAAAGCAAGCTGGAAAAAGCCCCCTTTAGCTCCTCCCTGCAGCTGGGCACTGGAGCTGGTATAAACCCTGAAGTCCCCCCGGGGTCTGGGTGCCCTCCCGCCTCCTGACTCCACTCCCTCACCCTTGCCCTTTCCCTTGGCCCAGGTTCCTTCAAGCAAATGGATGTAAGGAGATCCTCCTGGCGTCCCTCTTCTTATTTCCCAGGAAGGCTTTTCCTTCTCACACTGTGGCCTGGCCAGTCCTGCCCTCAGTCTGATCCTGCCTGCTCTCTATTTAGCAGCATTAACTGGCACTCCTGGTTTAGGGTTTAAGGTTGTGGATGTATTTACCTTTAAACATCTGGACAAGTCTTGCTGATCTAGATAGAGGAATTGCCAAACTTATAGGTACATTGTAGCAAAGGAAGACGCCACACACTTAAGTCGGTAAGCATCAGTTACAAGAACAAGCAACAGCTTTTTGCAGAGAGAGATAAATGTATTGGGAAAGAGAAAATGATTCTCTGCTAATTCTAGATTTTCCTTATCATCTCTGTCACTCAGTACTTCACTCCTATTCTATAGTTATGTTAACATCATTAGCTGCCATTTTGATTCTGTTTTTCTATTTCTTCTTCTGCCTGAACTATTATTCTTTTTTATGTATCATTATAGCATAAGCCAGAAGTCCAGATAATATTAAGCTAGAAGGGCCTTGGTAATATGCATTTGAACCACAAAAAGGAAATGAGCACATTTGTGTGATAAATGAAAGTATATTATCTTGCAGGAATAGTGAACATTAAGGTTATGCAATGAGAAGATTCAATGACGTTTTCCCAAGTTCAAGGACTGCATTTGGGAAATTATTTCCCCTGGGTTAGAGGCTAGTGTTAAGTAGGCAGAGAATTGGAAGCTGATAAAGGAATTACTAATACTGCCATTTGTTTTACAGATTTCAATTAAAGGATTTAATATGATGGTTAAACTATAAATTACATTTAGCAAAGCTATGAGACTGGCATTTTCCTTAATTTAATATTCCGCTTAATGCCAGGAGGCATTAATCCAGGAGGCACTGGGTGGTCTCAGATTCAAACTAAATCGCTGGTACTTATGTTTCTCGGTTAAACAAGAAATACTGTGCATTAGACTGGAGAGTGGAATCAAGTATTACACTGTATTTTAGAATCCAAAATTGACTGCTATCCCATTGCACTTGAAACATTTAACAGATCTAAGTGAAATCAAATGTTTGGAGAAACCACTTCAGTTTGTCTTTCATTAGTTTGACAGCTGCAAATGAGGTAGAGTTCACTTTATTAGGTTTCCTAGTCAATAAAAATGAACATTTAAAGAAAATGAGTATTGAGACACAAATGTGAATACCTACTGTTACCAAATTATAAGCTTGGAAAAAAAAAACTGATTTTATAGAATTCACTGGGAAAATTCTATGATGTTTCCAATCAGGTAAAGAGAGCTTATCTTGTTCAATCATGAGTTTAACATAATTTCTCTAGCTGTAAATATTTTTCATTCCAAGTTAAGTTGTGTGTGTGTGTGTAAACTGTTCTACATGTTTATTTAGTTTGGATTCTCATTTGAGTCTTCTTCAGTGAGGTCAGTCACATAGAAAGGTAGAGGCCATTTAGCCAAGTGTCCCATACCTTCTCTTATTTTAGGTCTATCTAGCATCATAGTTATTCCAGTCTGGCTAGTATGAATGAGACAACCATAAAGAGGATATGGAAGCAGATCAGACAGAATGAACAGACACCAATGGTAATAGATTGATGAGAACAAGATAGAAAAGAACATCTCATAATCTGGGAGAGCTTGTCAAAGAGATGCCTGTGTATCCTGCTCATACATGGGAGTTTTGAAGTGATGACAATTGTTAGTAGTTTAATTTAGCAGAAATAGTAACTGACACCAACTTGATAATGCTTCTTTACCTAAAATTCTTCCACGGATGCCATCAGTTCAGTTCAGTCGCTCAGCTGTGTCCGATGCTTTGCGACCCCATGAACCGCAGCACGCCAGCCCTCCCTGTCCATCACCAACTCCCAGAGTCCACCCAAACCCATGTCCATTGAGTTGGTGATGCCATCCAACCATCTCATCCTCTGTCATCCCCTTCTCCTCCTGCCCTCAATCTTTTCCAGCATCAGGGTCTTTTCAAATGAGTCAGTTCTTTGCATCAGGTGGCCAGAGTACTGGAGTTTCAGCTTCAACATTAGTCCTTCCAATGAACATCAGGACTGATCTCCTTTAGGATGGACTGGTTGGATCTCCTTGCAGTCCAAGGGACTCTCAAGAGTCTTCTCCAACACCACAGTTCAAAAGCATCAATTCTTCAGCGCTCAGCTTTCTTTATAGTCCAACTCTCACATCCATACATGACCACTGGAAAAACCATAGCCTTGACTAGACTGACCTTTGTTGACAAAGTAATGTCTCTGCTTTTTAATATGCTGTCTAGGTTGGTCATAACTTTCCTTCCAAGGAGTAAGCTTCTTTTAATTTCATGGCTGAAATCACCATCTGCAGTGATTTTGGAGCCCAGAAAAATAAAGTCAGCCACTGTTTTCACTGTTTCCCCATCTATTTGCCATGAAATGATGGGACCGGATGCCATGATCTTAATTGTCTGAATGCTGAGCTTTAAGCCAACTTTTTCACTCTCCTCTTTCACTTTCATCAAGAGGCCCTTTAGTTCTTCTTTACTTTCTGTCATAAGGGTGGTGTCATCTGCATGTAGCATCAAGTTCTTTACAGCCATTTTCTGGCCTTGGAAGTTTGCCAACTTTATTCAACCTGGTCCCTAGTTCTCTCTGTTAGATCCACATTTGCCTTCTTTTAATTCATTCCAAGTATCCATCTCTTTACTGCTTTAAGGAAACCTGCATATCTTGTTACCTCATCTAGATTGCTGCTTAACCCACTTTGCCTAGCTTATCCTCTTTTCCAGTTCTCCTTTTCTGGGAAGCCTTCTTGTTCCCAAGGACTAGGTCAGGTCTGCTTGTTATAGGCTCTCACAATACCCTTTGGCACTCACTAAATTTGTTGTTAGTTGCTTTTTAAGTTATTTCTTTAATGTCTGTTTCTCTTCTTAGATTGGTATTTCCATGAGCATAGGAACCATTATGTGTCTTATTTACAAGCATGTGGCATGGAATGTGATAAGAAAAAATTTACCTGCATGAATCAGTGAACAAGGCAAAAACCCAGTGTCATGGCTTGAATTGTGGGTCCCCTTCAGAAGACTTGTTAATAGCTTAACCTCTAACACCTGTGAACGTGTCCTTATTTGGGAAAAGGCTCTCTGCACATATAATCAAGTTAAAATGAGGTCATTAGAGTGGATCTTAGTTGAATATAATTGGTATTTTTATAAGAAGAGAAAATGCCATGTGAAGTCAGAGACAGAAGGAGAAGGCCATGTAACCACAGAAGTAGAGACTGCAGTGATGCACCTGTAAGCCAAGGAACACCATGAGTCAATGGTCAATACCAGAAGAAAGGAAAAGGTAAGAAAGGATTCTGCTGAGTCTTAAAGGAAACATGCTGTGTAGACACCTTAATTTCAGAACTCTAGCCTACAGAATTGTGAAGAATAAGTTTCTTCTGTTTTAAGCACCCCCAGTTTAGAGCAGCCCTAGAAAACCAACACATATAGCTATAGGAGGTGATGCCAAAGGTTACATCTGAACCAGCAGCAGGTAACCCTGACTTCTTTTTTTTTTTTAATTTTTTAAAATTTTTATTAGTTGGAGGCTAATTACTTTACATCATTACAGTAGTTTTTGTTATACATTGAAATGAATTAGCCATGGATTTACATGTATTCCCCATCCCAGTCCCCCCTCCCACCTCCCTCTCCACCCGATCCCTCTGGGTCTTCCCAGTGCACCAGGCCCGAGCACTTGTCTCATGTACCCAACCTGAGCTGGTTATCTGTTTCACCCTAGATAATATACATGTTTCAATGCTGTTCTCCTGAAACATCCCACCCTCGCCTTCTCCCAGAGTCCACAAGTCTGTTCCATACATCTGAGTCTCTTTTTCTGTTTTGCATATAGGATTATCGTTACCATCTTTCTAAAGTCCATATATATGCGTTAGTATACTGTAATGGTCTTTATCTTTCTGGCTTACTTCCCTCTGTATAATGGGCTCCAGTTTCATCCATCTCATTAGAACTGATTCAAATGAATTCTTTTTAATGGCTGAGTAATATTCCATGGTGTATATGTACCACAGCTTCCTCATCCATTCGTCTGCTGATGGGCATCTGGGTTGCTTCCATGTCCTGGCTATTATAAACAGTGCTGCGATGAACATTGGGGTGCATGTGTCTCTTTCAGATCTGGTTTCCTTGGTGTGTATGCCCAGAAGTGGGATTGCTGGGTCATATGGCAGTTCTATTTCCAGCTTTTTAAGAAACCTCCACACTGTTTTCCATAGTGGCTGTACTAATTTGCATTCCCACCAACAGTGTAAGAGGGTAACCCTGACTTCTATATCGATGGATTGCCAAGGCCAATGGAAAAGGCAATGGCACCCCACCCCAGTACTCTTGCCTGCAAAACCCCATGGATGGAGGAGCCTGGTAGGCTGCAGTCCATGGGGTCGCTAGGAGTTGGACACGACTGAGCGACTTCACTTTCACTTTTCACTTTCATGCATTGGAGAAGGAAATGGCAACCCACTCCAGTGTTCTTGCCTGGAGAATCCCAGGGACAGGGGAGCCTGGTAGGCTGCCATCTATGGGGTCGCACAGTGTCGGACACGACTGAAGTGACTTAGCAGCAGCAGCAGCCAAGGCCAAATTTGCTCTTAGAACTTGGGATCAGATTGATCTGACAGGTGAGGCATAATTTAATTAAACTAAAGAGAGAGAGGAGTTTCAGGGGCTTGGCACCCATGAGAATGAAAGTGTTAGTTGCTCAGTTGTGTCCAACTCTTTGTGACCCCATGGACTGCAGCCCGCCAGGCTCCTCAGTCCATGGAATTCTCCAGGCAAGAATACTGAAGTGGGTAGTCATTCCCTTTTCCAGGGGACCTTCCCGATCCAGGGATCAATCCTGGGTCTCCTGCATTACAGGCAGATTCTTTATCGAATAGCTAATAGTAATAGTTAACATTTAGTGGGCATACATATGAACATCATCAAAGTCCTATACCAACATGATTTTATTCCTGTAAATAACTTATGAGGTCTACTTTATTAGTTACTATAAGGCCTGTTATTCTTATTTGTGGATAAAACACTGGGGAACAGTGAGATTGAGAAATGGTAGGGCCTTGATTTGAATCCAGGCAAGTATGAAATATATCCAAAAGGGAAAGACAACTCAGAATATGCCAAAAATATTTATGAAGGATTCATATGGGTCAAACTATTTCACAGGCTGCTGCTGTGCACTGGGATGGAGCCTATTTCAAAGCTATTATTGATGTGTAGGTATACACTTTCTATTTTTGAGTTTGTTTTTGACAATAATGTCAATCAGTCTACCTGTTTCAGAACACTTTTGGCAACGTGTTGTGATATTGTCATCATATTTAAAATTTTGGTTTTATATCCACCTCATTAAATCCAGAAGTACTTATGACATTCCAGTACTGACTCCTTCCTGTCTTACAGATTCCTTTTCTTCTGTTTCCAAAGTAGGTCAACGAGTAGCCCAGGTTCAGAGGAGAATGCAGAGGAATCAAAAGCCAGGAGGAATCCTGATGGAGAGAGATGATTAATTCTTACTCTAGACAGAATTGCATTTCTCAAAGGTGGATCTATTCTTGGATTTCCCAAAAGAAAGAGATTCCATTGAGTCTCTGAGTGTCAACAGTGTGAGAGGTGGAAACAGGACAGGGTCAGAAAATCTGAGCTTCACACCTTGGTCTTCATCTTCTCACTCCAGCCTGCTGAGGCTCCATCACCTCACCTGTGAAATGGATGTAACAGTAGCTTACATGCTGCCAGAGTTTTTTGAGTGACAAAAATGAGGACGAGTAGAGGAAGGTGTTTCTTCATCCAGGTCAATTCCACTACAAAGTGCTATTGGAAGGGAGCATCTTTTCTTTCCTTTGAGATAGGTGAATATTTTCATTGTGTTCCAGGGATCCTTATGTTTAGCTTTTCCAGCTTTTTTTTTTTTTTTAATGCCAATCATCTGTACCGGTCTTTTGGAACCTTTTCAGTTTTTCATTTGCTGTATACCAGGCAGAAGCTCAAACTGCACAGAGCATCCTTTCTCCCTGCTAAACACACTAGATAAGTCACTCATGGATACATCGAGAAAAGTGCTGTTTTGAGAAACTGTATATTTTTTACTTTCTAGTGATTCACTAGAGCCATAGGTTAATTTTGATAGTTTTGGCATGATACTAATTTTCACAGCTCATTTTTTTTTTCCTGCTCTCTAGATATACTTCCCAGAGTTTCTTTTTCCTTTATCTTGATTTTGGTAATTTTTTTTTAAGATCATCTCAAATACTAAAGAAACCATCCCAAAACATAGACAGTGTTCTCAAAATACTATGCTGTATGCCCTCAAAAAAAGTGTTCATTATCCAAGTCACACGTCTAAGTAATGTGAGCACTGATCCCAAGCATGTTATAGGAATACATATTAATGACTGATAGTAATGATGACAACAATACAATTAGGGCAATTCATTGAGGTCATATCATGTGCCAGGCACTGTGTTAAGTTAGTTTTGTATTTATTATTGGCGTCTTCACAATAATTCTGCCAAAGGATCACTACTATCCTTATTCTGGGGCTTCCCAGGTGGTGCTAGTGGTAAAGAACCCGCCTGCCAGTGCAGGAGACATGAGAGATGCGATTCAGTCCCTGGGCTGGGAAGATCGCTTGGAGAAGGGCAGGGCAACCCACTCCAGTATTCTTGCCTGGGAAATCCCATGGACAGAAGAGCCTGGTGGGCTACAGTCCACAGGGTTGCAGAGTCAGATCCAACTGAAGCAACTTAGCACACTCACACACAACCTTATTCTGCAGAGCTGAAAGCCAAAGTTTTCATAGATTAGGTAAGTTGCAGAAAAACAATTCAAACCACTTAGGTTCGGGGACTGACTCAACAGCCCATGTTTTAGCCTGTGCTCCCTCTTGACTGCCTCCTGGAGATGTTATGGTTCATTAAGGACTGAGCAGCCCTGGTTTGAGAAACTGTATAGGATCATGGCATGAGAATTTTGTGGAGTCTTTTTGCCAGTATCTGAAAAAATCTGCTCCCCTGCCCTTTATAGTAGCTGTTACATCCATCTGCTCAATAAATTTCTTAATCACCTCTGGTGATGTGATTCTGACTCCTTAAGTATTTTGTCCCTACCACCCAGGGGGAATGCTTATTGTTACGGCATCTGCTCACCCCCTTCCTCCTGGTAAGCTTTGAGGCAGAGAATTCACTGGAGGGTTTTTAGCAATGTCTACCTTTTCTGCCTGTGAGGAGAGGTTGCCATCTGTCAGTGGTCATGGAGTATCCTTCACTGACCTCTTGCATTTAATTTCCTGAACTGATTGCTCACCCCACCCCATTCTATTTACTGTGGTGATTTTGGGTCTCTCCTTACACAAGTAGTTAATAAATTGTAATTCCTCCAGGGAGGACTAACTTTATGCTTTTCAGTAAGGCAAAGAATATATTCTCCTGTGATATGACTTTGGTTGTCTTAAGGACAGTTTTATTATTTATGCTTTTCATAGTATTGAGTTTCTCATTTACTTACCATAATATGGCATGGACATCTGAATTACAGTCTACAAAAGTGTTGGTAAGAAATCCCTCTCTGGTCACTCCCTCCAAGTTCCTGGAAGCTCAACATTTTGGGATGAATAAATCAGAGAGATGCAATTATATCATGACCCAAGAGGTTAGCTTTTTTATGATGGTTGACCTTTGCTTTGAAGAATAAAACTTAGCTGTATGGACCTTATTATTCATTCTTCAAATTCAAGTTTTTCCTCTCCTTAGAAAGTAGCCCTTAATATTCATTGGAAGGACTGATGCTGAAGCTGAGGCTCCAATACTTCGGCCACCTGCTGTGAAGAGTTGACTGGGAAAAGATTCTGATGCTGGGAAAGACTGAGGGCAGGAAGAGAAGGAGGTGACAGAGGATGAGATGGTTAGATGGCATTACCAACTCAATGGACATGAATTTGAGCAAATTCTAGGAGAATGTGAAGGACAGGGAAGACTAGCGTGCTGCAATCCATGGGGTCACAAACAGTTGAACACAACTAAGCAACTGAACAATAACAACAGAAAAACTATCAAGATGATTCTTGTTCATTTGTATGTGCACTCCGCTAAAATGCATTATCAGTTTCAAAGGATATCATCCCTTTATACACATAAAAGTATAATCCAAAGATGGCCAGTATACAAAATCTTAGATTATTTTGACATGCACTAACAATAGAGTTTCATGAACAGTAAAAATCACCACAGTTAACACATGTGCAAAATGACTTTTGGTGACTTTCTTCCTTTATTCCCTCTGTATCTTTCAGTCTAGCAATGTTCTCCTTATTCCATAGGGTAGGACATTCATTTTTACCCACATTTACTCTCTAGTCTAGCATTTGTTGCTCTCCTCTTCATTTTTGTGAATGTCTTCCTCCAAATTATTTTAAGATTTAAGTGTCCAGATGGACATTGAATTCCTTCCTCATACCTGGCTTCCTGAGCAAGCTATGTGCTTTTTATTTTTTACTGGATGTGAGCCATCTCTCCTGGCCTGTTTTTGTAACCTACAATACTTTCCCCTCTCTGGTTTTAATGGTCTCATTAAGGGTCTTAGAAATGGTGGCTCTCAAATACATCTATTCAAGTACCCATCAAGGTTTTAGTGGAAGAAAGATTGAGAAAAATGTAAAAACACAGTCCTCTAGTTTTATTCCAGGCTTTCTAGGTGGCTAAGTGGTAAAGAATCAGCCTGCCAAGCAGGAGACATGGGTTTGAACTCTGGGTTGGGAAGATCTCCTGGAGGAGGAAATGGAGATCCACTCCAGTATTCTTGTCTGGGAAATGCCATGGACAGAGGAGTCTGGTGGGCTACACACCTCATGGGTCACAAAGAGTCAGGCATGATATGACTTAGTAACTAAACAACAACATAGTTCTATTTGTCTCAGCCAGCCTTACCACACTGCCTTTCAAGATGGCTTCATAATTAATATGGGCAAGAGAGTCTAGCAGTATTACTGGCTGCCCAAGCACGTCGCCTAAATTCTTTCATACTGCTAATAAGGCATAAATGTTGCTAAGTGTAGCCTTTTTATACTGTGTTGTTGAAACAGAATTTCTGAATGTGATATGAATTTTATCTAATGGCTTTAAGAATGCCCTCAGACCTGCTTTCAAAGGGAATCTGATGTACTGAAAAGGGATTCAGGAGTCAGATACTCTGAAAGACTCAATATCCCATACAGAGCGTGAGGTCAGTTTTCAGAAGGCTTAAGATGCCCCTATGCAGGGATATTTGATTGAGCATAAAAGTTCTCAAGTGTAAAATAATGCCATGGACTCCTTACATTACTGTTTTTTTGCATTACAGGCTAGAAAAACAACAAACTTCACTAAAGTACTTCAGCTTAAGGTACTCATAATTCCTGACTCTGTCTCATGCAGATCACAAAATCTGAAAAATAGCTATAATAGTTGCCAAATACAGAAGATATTAGCTAGAGCCTATAGCTACTAACGCCTTCCTGTGATCCCCAAGCTCTTCAGCTGAAGTATTACATATGTTTTAGCCAATGTGCTTTTATTTCCTTATTTCCCTTTCCCCCTCGCTGCCTCCTTTTGTCTCTTGGTTAATTGGTTTGTTTCTTCCTTTTTCTATACTGTTTTCTTATTTTTGGACCTCAGACATTGATTTGTTGTTGCTCAGTTGCTAAGTCATGTTCAGCTGTGACTCCATGGGCTGCAGTATGCTAGGCTTCACTATCTCTTGGAGTTTGCTGAAATTCATGTCCATTGAATCTGATGCACCATGGGACTGCAAAGTGTCGACATGACTGAGCAACTGAACTGACTGACGTCCATTGAGTCAGTGATGCCATCCAATATCTCATTCTCTGTCACCCCCTTCTCTTCCTACTCTCAATTTTCCCCAGCATCAGGGTCTTTTCCAGAGAGTCAGTTCTTCATATCAGGTGGCCAAAAGTATTGGAGCCTCAGCATCAGTCCTTCCAATAAATATTCAGGGCTGATTTCCTTTAGGATTGACTGCTTTGATCTCCTTGCTGTCCAAGGAATTCTCAAGTGTCTTCTCCAGCACCAGAATTCAAAAGCAGCAATTTTTCAGCACTCAGCCTTCTTCATGGTTCAACTCTCACATCAGTACATGACTAACGGAAAAACCATAGCTTTGATGAAATGGACCTTTGTTGGCAAAGTGATGTCTCTGCTTTTTGATACGCTGTCTGGGTTTGTCATAGCTTTCCTTTCAAGGAGCAAACATTTTTTAATCTCATGGCTGGAGCCACTATCTGCAGTGATTTTGGAGCCCAAGAAAATAGTAGTTTCTGTTTCCACTCTGCCCCCATCTATTTGCCATGAAGTGACAGGACAAGATGCCATGATCTTAGTTTTTTGAATGCTGAGTTTTAAGGCAGCTTTTTCACTTTCCTCTTTCACCCTCATCAAGAGGCTCTTTAGTTCCTCTTCACTTTCTGCCATTAGAGTGGTATCATCTGCTTATTTGAGGTTATTGATATTTCTCCTGGCAATCTTGATTCCAGTTTGTGAGTCATCCAGCCTGGCATTATGCATGATGTACTCTGCATATAAGTTAAATAAGCAGGGTGACCTTTAGGTACTCCTTTCCCAATTTGGAACCAGTCCATTGTTCCATGTCCTGTTCTAACTGTTGCTTCTTGTCCTGTATACAGGTTTCTCAGGAGGCAGGTAAGGTGGTCTGGTATCCCCATCTTTTTAAGAATTTTCCACAGTTTGTTGTGATCCACACAGTCAAAAGCTTTTGCATAGTCAATGAAGCAGAAGTAGATTTTATTTTTGGAATTCCCTTGCTTTTTCAATTATCCAGCAGATGTTGGCAATTTGATATCTGGTTCCTCTGCCTTTTCTAAATCTAGCTTGCAGATCTGTGAAATGAGTGCAATTGTACAATAGTTTGAACATTCTTTGGCATTTCCTTTCTTTGCATTGCCTTTTCATTGGGATGAAAACTGATCTTTTCCAGCCTTTGGCCACTGTTGAATTTTCCAAATTTGCTGGCATTCAGAGTGCCACACTTTAACAGCATCATTTTTTAGAGTTTGAAATAGTTCAGCTGGAATTTCATCACTTTCACTAGCTTTGTTCATAGTAATATTCCTAAGGCTTTACATCATGCTGTTGACGCACACTTCATTCTACAGTATCCTATTAAATGATATACTGATTACTCTACTTAAGTAGTTTTTTTTTTTTTTTTTTTTTTTTTGATGGGAGAGGGATACTAAGTAAAGAATTCTACTTTCAAATTTTGCCTATCTATTCTTTTGAATTCTGAGGAAACCTAGTTTGGTCACAACTGGAACTCAGACATGTCCAGAGGACCAGGGATTCTCCCCTCAATGAGGGAATGCACACACAAGAATGAGAGGAGATATTGACTGCTTTTGTGTCCTGGTGAATAGGGTGTAGTTCATACTTTACTGCAATACTCCGAACTCCAGAGCTGCCTTCCTAAAATACAAAAAAGCCCTGCAGAGAGATCACTGGTGTGAAAATATTAGATTGCTTCTGAAAACCTGCTTTTCCAGGACCTAATCCCTGTGAGGTTAGCTTCATTCTTATGGAAAAGAGCAGTCACACATTAAAGATTTTCCCTCCATCCCAAGCTGAGTGTGCATACTGTTGAAGCATTGTGGGAGACACAAATACAAACAGTTCTCAATTACTGTAGTAATCATTATTGTATGAAAGCTTGGGAACAACCTTGGGAACCCAAATGCCCAGGCTTCAGGATACATTCCACAGATGTGCCCTCAGTTCTCATCATTTGTGTCCCCATAGTTTAGGAGAGAACAAACTAATCTTCACCCCAGTCTCTCATCTTCATTACCTAGGAGATAAACCAATTCTTCAAGGATTTCTTCCCCTCCAGCCACCAGTTCTTCCCTGCAGGTTAATTTGCATTTGTATTTAGTTGTTATTTATGAAGTGGTAGAGATTACATTTCAAGAGTAAAGTTGTATTTGGTGCTGAAGTTTGTAACTACTTTTCAAAAATGAAATTCCTTAAATAAGCTCAAAAAAGGAGGAATTGTTCCTAGGAAGATGCTGACTTGGTCACAGGGTGAAATACTCTCCCTGCACAATTCCCGATTGTGGTCATTACTCTCTAGTTCTCAGATACTAGTACTCCATGAAGTTGAAAGTATCAGTTTTGGATGTGCAACTGCAACATGATTAAAGGTGAGCAAGTATTTCCAGAGCTATCTGTTTTTTTATTAAAGTAGAAGACAGAGTTTTAAAATCAGGCTGGCTGCTTTAGAGAAGGCTTTGCTAAGCCAACCAGTATGTTCTTGTCCTTAGGTTTGTGTTCCCCAACAGTGCCCAAAGTAAGAGATAGATTTGCAAATACCAGGCACTGATGTATTAATTTACTGTGTGGGGTTCTCTTTTATGGATGCTAGAACTATGGATTCTAGAACAGGTAATTAAGCTTATTACCCTGAGCACTGTTTTCTGAAATGCAGCTCTACTTAGGGAAGGAGTCAGTAGTTGGAGTCAAGTGAAGAGGATTCCAGGTAAAGAGATTTGAATACTCTTGCAGGATATGGACAAGAAACAGAAGGATATTCTTGCACTGATGGGAATACTCTGTCTTCCTTTAAAGCACTTTGGAATCAGCACTCACAAGTACTTGAGTTTTGGCTCTACTCCACGTAATCCTCACTTCTGCATAGATTTCACAATTATACTGCAAAGAACAGTCTTCAGCATTTCATCAACAACACCATACTCATACCCATCTAGGTTTGTATGTGTAAGTGCAGAAAGTCCATTGTTAAGTGCTCAGACAAGGAGACCTGATCAACTTAATTCTAACACATGTTTTCTAGAGGCTTTGTGTTCATTTTCATAACCTTTCTAAGTTGTAGGTTCCACATCTATAAATGGACTAAGCTCTCCTATCTCATGGAGTTGTACTAGGATCAAAAGAAATAGACTCTGCCAAGTGCTAAGCATGTGTGGTATGCAGCCTTTATGGTGACCCAGTGATACTCACTTCTGGGTATTCAAGTCCTTACATAGTGCCAAGATAAGATAATCAGAGATACCTGTTAAGCTGTTTTATTCTGGTAATTTCTCCAAGTGGTTAATTTGTCTTTCAGTAGGCAGCAGTGATTTTTGTTAGCTTCACTTAACTCGTGATACCTTAATATAGTCATTTGAATATGGGCTACAGAATTAATTATATTAGACAAATTGGAATGGCAAAGAATCCCAAGATCAAAAATGTTTTAAGATACATGTAAAAGAAGGCAGAGGAAGAACATTCATCATGAAACCCTTTACCTCTAGTTCTGAGGTCTGGTTCCCAAAATGTGTCATGATTATGAAACTGGTATATAAGAAACTGAAACAAACTAAGACAACAAAGAGCCCTATTATTTTATATTTCAGTTGATGATTAAAATTTTAGACAGTTTCTTCAACAAATAGCATTAGGAAAGTTGGACAGCCACATGCAATGAAGTTAGAACACATCCTCACACCATACACAAAAATAAACTCAAAATGGCTTGAAGACTCAAATATAAAACATGACACTATAAAACTCCTAGAAGAGAACATAGGCAAAACATTCTCTGATGTAAATTGTATCAATGTTTTAAGTCAGTTTCCCAAAGCAATAGAAATGTAAACAAAAAGATAGACAAATAGAACCTAATGAAACTTACAAGCTTTTGCGCAGCAAAGGAAACTATAAGCAAAATGAAAAGAAAGACGACCTATGGACTGGGAGTAAATACTTGCAAATGATATGACTAACAAAGGTTTAATTTCCAAAATATGCAAACAGCTCATTCGACTCAATAAAACAAACAACCCAGTCAAAAAATGGTCAGAAAACCTAACAGACATTTCTCCAAAGAAGATATCCAGATGGCCAATAGGCACGTGAATAGATGCTCAGCATTGCTAATTATTAGGGAAATGCAAATCAAAACCACAATGAGGTAGCACCTTACATTAGTCAGAATGGCCATTATTGAAAAGTCTGCAAATAACACATGTTAGAGATGGTGTGAAGAAAAGGGAACCTTTTTACACCATAGGTGGGAATGTTGGTGGGAATGTAAATAGGTGCAGCTGCTATGCAGGTTCCTCCAAAAAACTAAAAATAGAGTTGCCATATGATAGCAATTCTACTCCTGGGCTTATATCTGGACAAGACTATAATTCAAAATGATACATTAACCCTTATATTCATAGCAGCACTATTCACAGTAGCCAAGACATGAAAACAGCCTAAATGTCCACTGACAGATTAATGAAGAAAACGTTGTATGTCTGCTTATCTATATGTCTGTACATACACGCAATGTAATATTACTCAGCCATAAAAAAGAATGAAATAATGTCATTTGCAGTTACATGAATGACCTAGACATTATTAGCAGAGTAAGTAAAAAAGAGAAAGACAAATGCCACATGATATCACTTATATATGGAATCTATTAATAGAATATGACACAATTGGACTTATCTATGAAATAGAAAATGACTCACAGACATGAAGAACAGACTTGTGGTTGTCAAGGGGGGGTGGGTGCAGGAGAGAGATGGATTGGGAGTCTGGGATTAGCAGTTGCAAACTATTATATATAGAATGGATAAACAACAAGGTCCTACTGTATAGCACAGGAAACTGTATTCAGTATTCCATAGTAAACCATAATGGAAAAAATATGAAAAAGGATATATATGTATATGTGTGTATATATATATATATATATATATATATCTGATTTTGGTATTGATCATGTGGTGACGTCCACGTGTAGAGGCTTCTCTTGTGTTGTTGGAAGAGGGTGTTTGCTATGACCAGTGTGTTCTCTTGGCAAAACTCTATTAGCTTTTGCCCTGCTTCATTCTGTATTCCAAAGTTAAATTTGCCTGTTACTACAGGTAATTCTTGACTTCCTACTTTTGCATTCCAGTCCCCTATAATGAAAAGGACATCTTTTTTGGGTGTTGGTTCTAGAAGGTCTTGTAGGTCTTCACAGAACTGTTAACTTCAGCTTCTTCAGCATTACTGGTTGGGGCATAGACTTGGATTACTGTGATGTTGAATAGTTTGCCTTGGAAATGAAGAGAGATCATTCTGTCATTTTTGAGACTGCATCCAAGTACTGCATTTCAGACTCTTTTGTTGATTATGATGGCTACTCCATTTCTTCTAAGGGATTCTTGCCCACAGTAGTAGATATAATGGTCAACTGAGTTAAATTCACCTATTCCAGTCCATTTTAGTTCACTGAATGTTGATGTTCACTCTTGCCATCTCCTGTTTGACCAGTTACAATTTACCTTGATTCATGGACCTAACAATCCAGGTTCCTATGCAATATTGCTCTTTACAGCATCAGACTTTACTTCCATAGCCAGTCAATATTCAGAAAACTAAGAAACAGTGGAAACAGTGACAGACTTTATTCTTTTGGGCTCCAAAATCACTGCAGATGGTGACTGCAGCCATGAAATTAAAAGACGTTTGCTCCTTAGTAGAAAAGTTATGACCAACCTAGACAGCATACTAAAAAGCAAAGACATCACTTTGCCAACAAAGGTCTGTCTAGTCAAAGCTATGGTTTTTCCAGTAGTCATGTATGGATGTGAGAGTTGGACTACAAGAAAGCTGAGCACCAAAGAATCGATGCTTTTGAACTGTGGTGTTGGAGAAGACTCTTGAGAGTCCCTTGGACTGCAAGGAGATCCAACCAGTCCATCCTAAAGGAAATCAGTCCCGAATATTCATTGGAAGGACTGATGCTGAAGCTGAAATTCCAATTCTTTGGCCACCTGATGTGAAGAACTGACTCAGAGGAAAAGACCCTGATGCTGGGAAAGATGGAAGGTGGGAAGAGAAGGGCATGACAAAGGATGAGATGGTTGGATGGCATCACTGACACAGTGGACATGAGTTTGAGTAAACTCCGGGCATTGGTGACGTACACGAAGGCCTAGCATGATGCAGTCCATGGGGTTGCAAAGAGTTGGACACGGCTGAGTGATTAAACTGAACTTAACTGATACACACACACACACACACACACACACACACATATATATATATATAAACTGAATCACGTTGCTGTACTGTGAAAAAGAATATATATATATATATATATATATACACATACAAAATTGAATCACTTTGCTGTACACCAGAAACTAACACAACATTGTAAATCAACTACACTTCAATCAAATAAATTTTAAAAACATAATTAAACTTTTATGATCATTTGGAAAATTGCTTTCTCTCTGAAAAAATATAAGTAGGTTGCAATATTGAATGACAGAGACGAATTTTACCTACAAGTAAATAAAAGGAAACACCGCCTCCTCTGGGAGATAGATTGATTGTAAAGTCAAGCAGCTCTTGAGGTGTCTCCCAGGTACAACTTTACACTCTCCCAGCCTGATCCATGGGGACATTCATATAAAAGATTGTGCGCAGTCGTATAGAAGCACAATCATGCATAATCAGTGGTCTCAAGGCAGGAAAATTAGGTTGGATTCTAATCCAATTTCTTCCCAGCTGTGTGGTTTTGAGGAAACTAATCTCTGCAAGCATGAGCTTTCTTAAATGAGAACACAGCAGTAAATTATCTCAAAAATCTTTGTAAATGACGTGATATATGTGACTATGTATTTTCAGCACATGGCCTAGCATGGACACGTGGTAAAAACGGCATCTGAAGCTGAATGAATAGAGATTACTTGAAAGTGCTGAGGAAATGAGCTCGTGAGCATACTTGCCTATGGAATGAATTGTTGAATTCCTTATCATGGAACATGTGGTTCATGTGAAGAAAGTTTGGCAGGTTTCCTTCTGTCCTCATTGGTGCCATGGAGTTGGTTTTATCTTCATTATACCACCAGTTGTCCTGACCTGCAATAATATTTTATGAACCTCTGGTCTCCACCAGGTTCTGAAGCTTTCTTTGGGAAGAGATATATTTATTTATTAACTTATTATTTATTTAAATATATATGTCATTTATTTATTATTACTTTTTAAACATCCTCAAGACTTGGCACATAGTAGGTTCTTAATAATTGTTTGATGAGCAAATGAATGTCACAGGTATTTAAACTAAGCTCTTATTCTTAGCACCACAGACACTGCTGTGAAGTTTCTCCAGCCCACAAGGCATGTAGCAATTGTTAATTTAAAAAAGAAAAAAAAAATGGAATGGATGATAGCTGAAAAAAAGTGAACATTTCTGTAGAAACATATCACTGTACTTAGTGACCTTGAACTGAGTCTAATTATGTAGGATTTAATCAATGCAGATGAATAAGCCCTTTATAAAAAGCCTCAAAAGCCTGTGCTTGCATGAACTGCCATAAGGATTTTTTAATAGATGTGCAGATTGCCCAGGGACAGGGACTTCCCCCAATAATTAACCTAAGCTCTGAATTTTGTTAGCACAAACACAAGCAGTTAATGTATATGAACTTTTTTTAGCCCAAGTTGCAATGCACAGGGGCAGGAGAGAAAGCCCTCATTCATAGTTGTGAACATCAGCAATAGACACGGAGAGTCGGAGGGAAATAGGCCCCTCTGCAACCTGCATAACTTGTAATGAAATGTAGACTACCTTAAGTGCTTAAATAGAATGATGCAAAATGCAGATAATCATGTAATTCATTAAAAAAATAAATTACATCAACAACAAAACCCTTTCTCTTGCACAAGTAACTGAAAAGGACCAAGGTTAAAATATTAAGACATACATTAAACAATCGGTAAATAATAAAGTGGCATTGCTTTCAGGCTTAATTACTGAGGAAGTGGGCTTGATAACACAGCTGTCAGCAAAGGGAAGGCAACTGGGAAAGATAATTCTACCATTTTAGTTCTTTCTCTCAGATGTACTGTTTTAAAAGACTCTCTAAAACTATGGGTTCAAAGAAGTTTGTAGAATATTTAATACTAAACCTGTCATTTCAGAGAGATCCAATGGATTTTCCTCTAGTGTCAGGTGGATTTTTAAAAATTATTACAAAAGCAATATGGGCTCATTTTGTGAGGTGGGGGTTGGGAAAGGTTGTGGGGAAACCCAAACTCAACAAATAGAAAGGACAGCCTTCTGCATATATCTTTGGAAAACTTCAGTTTCTTCCTAATTGCTAAGTTCCACTCAAGAATAGGAAACAACCAAACCAGTTTCTTTATATTCCACATGTAGACCCACATAATTTGGCTAATAGCACAGGATTTGGAGTCAGTCTGTCTGGAGGAAATCCTGGCTTCTTTACTTGTTATGAAACTTTAGGTAAGTTAAGAGATATTTAACACCTTTGTAACTCAGTTTCCTTATTAGAAGAATTGATCAAAACAACAATACCAACTTTACAGTGTTGTTAGGCTTATAAGAAATAACACTGGTAAAGATTTTTAAAAACTTACAGATAATGAAACAGTTCTTTTGTGACAGTACATATCAATTTATCTTACTGTTTTTAACAGTTGTGTAGAATTTAACTTTATGACATGTAACATTTCAGTGATTTTTAAAAAATCTAATGTAGAGTGGAATAAGTCTTTTTAAACATGGCATGAAACTTGGGAAGAATAGAAGAAAATTGCTGAATTTGGTTACATATAATTAACATTCACAAACAAGAACAAACCTCTTGAACTCTGTTTAAAGGCAAAGGGCAAAATAGGAAGAAAATTGTAATTTATAGAAAAAGATCAACTACTTTAAAATATGAAGAACCTTTCCAAACAAATTAGAGATTAACTCAATAAAAAAATGAGCAAACTAAGTACTTTTGACACATGTATATGGCAAATGTGAGCCATGAGATACTAGTTATTTCCTATAAAATTAGCAACTATTAGAAGAATGCTAATAATATACAGGGTTACTGAGTATGTATAAGAAAATGGAAATATCAGGGCAATTCTTGTGGATGTAAATTGTTATCATTTTTGTTGGAGTTCAAATGTGAATTTGAATTAAAATTTTAAAAACGAATAGGCCATTTGAGCCAGGAGTTCCACTTCTGAGGCTCTACAGATCTCCTGATATGCTTATGTGTAAGCAAGTTACACTTTTTTTTTTTTTTTTTAATGCTCTCAAAGGACTGGACACAGAGTAAGACTCTGGGAAGTTTTATGGTAAACCCACACAAACAAACCCTGGCCACTGCATTCTGATTTAAGAGTAATACCCATTACAATCCAAAGGAAAGAGAATTCTGTAAAACACGCTTTTGAAAATGCTGATGTTTAAAAAATTCTTCAACTATTATCTCAAGCTGAAATTTTGAGAATTATACATAGGAACTTACCTACAGACCATGGGACTTTGAATCTTGAGACCTTCAGGCACTCACTCCTGGAAGAAAGAAGAGGAATTTTTTAACCTGTGTGGAAAGCACATTACTTTAACATTTACTCTAAAAAGGACAAAGGACTTCCACTTTTTAAAAAGATGTTGAAATTTGAAAGACCACATTCCACCCTCTGTAAGGAAGAAGTGAAGTCAAGTCGCTCAGTTGTGTCCGACTCTTCGCGACCCCGTGGACTGTAGCCCACCAGTCTCCTCCGTCCATGGGATTCTCCAGGCAAGAACACTGGAGTGGGTTGCCATTTCCTTCTCCAGGGGATCTTCCCGACCCAGGGATCAAACCCAGCTCTCCCGCATTGCGGGCAGACGCTTTAACCTCTGAGCCACCAGGGAAGCCCAGGAAAGACCCTCTGTAAGGAAGAGGAAACGCCAAATCATTACAAGGTGCTAACTTTTCTTGAGCTCATCAGGGAGCTAGTTCCCTGAGGTCCTGGTTTGCCTGAGACTGAGGGTGAACTAGAGCCCCCACGCCCGGCCCCACCGGAAGCCCAGCATCTCACGTCACGTCTCCTGCACCGGTAGGCTGCTGCTGTGAGGGGTAAACTGAGGAGAGAGGGCCATGTGAAGTGTAGGCAGGGACCCCTGAAGACTCCTCAAGGAAGCAGTGCTGAGAAAAACCCACCAGGTGGCTCAGTGGTAAAGAATCCGCTTGCCAATACAGGAGACGCAAGAGACTATTGGTGCGGCCCCCTGGTCGGGAAGATCCCCTGGAGTAGGAAATGACACTCTACGCCAGTATTCTTGCCTGGAAAATTCCGTGGACAAAGAAGCCTGGCGGGCTACAAAAGAGTAGGACATGACTGAGCCACTGAGCATGCACACCCTAAACCTACACCGAGTGCATGTAGTAGCAGCCTCCGACCACTAGGGGGACTCAGATCTGTAGAGCCCTGACCTTAACCCAGCAACAAAGCCCCCAGCTCTGCTCAGTTCCCTACCGGGCGAACTTTATCCCTGCCCCACGTTCCCCACAGACCAGACATAACTGAGGAAACAAACAGTGAGCAATGAAGACGGGCCAATAGAAATCATCCAAACTGAAACCCAATGCGAAATAAGAGTCAAGAAAAAGGACAAGGACGTTCCCTGAATGTTGGCTGGAAATCTAAGAATTTAGAGTGCTTTTATTAAATTATATTCTTGATAAAATAATTCTGCTTTGGCATTCTCCCCTGATTTTTTGGAGCTGTTGTTACACTGAAAGATGGCATGAAATGGATGTCAGTGGATGTGTTTCTAACACATTACAAGAGGAATTGTAAGTTCCCAATATTAGAAACACATTAGGAGTTCCTTAAAAGCCGAAACGGTATAAATAAACTGCATAAAGTTTGGTAACCTTTGCTTCTAATCTCTGTTGTGACTGAATTTCACAGTGCAGGAGGAAGGTTGTTTTTCTTTTTTTCACCAAATGACTATATAATCTCCCTTTGGAATTTTATTGTTCAAACCAATCTACCCTGCACTGAGGATATGTGTATAGTGTTCTGTGTAATCATTTTTCTTTACTATATCATTCATTCCAGAATCGACAGCCACTTTTGCCTTTGTTTCCCCTAAATACTTGGCAGGAAGCAAAAGATTACTCATCTTATAAGTGATGAAACCAAGATTGAAGGAGGTTGTGAGTATTTTATGTTAAAAGAGACAGAGGGGAAAAAAATCCCCCAATTCATTGTCTTTGACTAAACTATATGGCTGTTCAATTTTTTTATTTTAGCAACTTCTCAATTTTCCCTGGGTCAATGACTGCTTGTGGAAAACAGCAAGTCTATATTTGCCCAAGGAAAAAAAATCTGATCTGAATGCCAGAATACCATTGGTACATGTAAAGATATTGGTCTCCTGTTTATAGTTGCTATTTTCACATTAAGATGAAACAGCTGCCAATTCAAAATTGCAGCCCTCAAGCAAAGCCCCTTGGCATTATAAAAAGGTATATACTCCTGGCACTCTCCAGCTGTTGGTATCAGCACTCACCTTTCTTTTTGCATTTTATTATAGATGTTTTGACCAGGATTTATAATTTGGAAGCATCAGGGGAATTCACCTGTTCTCTGTCACAAAATACCACGCTGATTGAGAAGACAGGGGAATCAGAGGAGAGGCTTGGTCTCCGGAGAATGATTTTTGCCTGGAGAGGACCGAAGCTTGCCTTCTCTACAGATGAGGTGGTATAGTGGTTAGGCTTAGAGATCTATGCAGGTCTGGGTCTGACTCCTGGATCCTGTTTCCTAGCAACAAGACTTTGAGCAGTTTACTTGGTATCCTTGAGTCTCAGTTTCTCATATTTGACACTGGGATAAGATACATAGCTTATTGAACTTTGGGGAGGGTTATGTGATATAATGTGTGTGTATCTTTTGGCATAATCCTTGAGTCAAGAACTTATTTGGTATTGAAGTAAGAGACTGAGTGGATGCTGTGGCCTAAAGATTCTGCATGCGCACCATGTTATGAAAGGTATTTTGCAGGGGGTGGGATAGACCCGACAGTAGCGGGGAGGATGCGAGCTGACATAGTTGGGAAGCCTGGTGGCAGGTCCTGTGTGACTGTGAGGTTGTTTGTTAGCCATAGAGAAGCCTGGTAGGGGAATACAGAGCCCAGGCAAGGAATAGGACTCAGGAACATCAGAGTGATGCCTGGAAATCATGAGATGAATAAGGGAGTGTACTTGGTCTTGGTGGGAAAGAGTACAAAGGAAGATACCCTAGTAGGGATATGGAGGTCCCTTGCAGGGGGACTTTTGTCATTAAGAACAGGGACTAATCAACTTCTACCAATGGGGTCTGAGACAAAAACTGGGCTGAACTAGCATTCTTTAAATCTCTCACAGGTGATGAGTTTGGAGCCTGGGGCAGGATGAGATCACCAGAAGGATTCAAGTAGGTCTCCTAAGAGGTTTCCCTGGTGGCTCAGACTAAAGGTAAAGAACCCACCTGCAGGTAAAGAACCCACCTGCAATGCAGGAGACCTGGGTTCAATCCCTGGGTTGGGAAGATCCACTGGAGGAGGGCATGGCCACCCACTCCAGTATTCTTGTCTGGAGAATCCCCATGGACAGAGGAGCCTGGTGGGCTCCAGTCCCTGGGGTCGCAAAGCATTGGACACAAGCACAGCGGCACCTAGGGTGGAAGGGCTATGACAGTTGTACAGAGAACTGAGCAGGAATTGCAAACTTTGGCTTTGCACACCTGATCTGAATAATATTGCTTTCCTACCAGAAGTTAGCACCTCCACATTTTCTATTTTCCTTGCATTGCTGAAATTATGTTCTCTACTAGTTATGGATCCCTATCAATAATGGCCAGTGGGTGGGTTATAATTGCATAGATTCAGCATAGTTTTCCGACAAAATCCTCCATTTTAATGTCGCCTCTTTTCCAGTTCAGTTACTCTGCCCTCGGAAATCTCTCTTTGTAAGCTGGGCTCTCCCCAGTTCAGCTTAGGGGAATGAACTTGTAGATAACACTCTTTATGGCAGAGAAACAAGGATTAACCTGTTTATTCTCAGGTGCTGTTTGCTTAGGACCCTGGCTGTGAGGTGCATCTCTGGAGAACTGCCTCCTACTCACGTGGGAAAAGTGCCTCTGTGCTCACATCTTTGCAGATCCATATGGCTAGAGGACAGTTCAAACGGCTGCTTGGCAGAATTTCGGCCCTTGCCTGTGCCTCCAAATCTGGTGATCTCGTTTCTGCATCACAGATTTTAAATATGGCTGCCTGCCAGATATAAATGATTAAAATTCAAAACACATACAAATATCACGTTAGTCAAGAGATGAAGATTTTTTCTTAAAAAAAAGATAAAAAGCAGATAAATCCTGTATGTATCTTACAGTTGCAATAATAGCTATGCTAATGTTTATGTCAAATCTCAAAGGAGAACAAATAGCTTAGCTAATGGCGTGTAACAAAAACCCTCCCAGTGTGAAATACAATAGGACTTGTTAGTTCATAATGTAGGGTACCTGGGGAAAAATGGATTTTGAGTTATCGGCGATGAACTGATCGTCTATTTTGTAAATAGCAGGAGAATAGCAGTTACTTTGAATTTAACATGCTTTAAAAATCATTAACTTATAAAGTTTTATTTTGTGGAGGTAAAGTTCTCAGTAATGAGAGGACATTTTGGTATATTTATAATTTCAATTGCAACTTATCAGTTGTGTGTGTTTTAAGTGTTTTATATACATATGTGTGTTTTGTCTGTATGTACACTGTATGCCAGTGGGCTATGTGTATGTGTTTGAGAAAAGGATTACTCTTCATTTGATTGGATAATTCAGTTGAGTCAAATCATGAAATCTTATTTCCAAACTCCAGGTATTCAAAAGTCACTATTTTAAATTTGAAAATATAAGCTTTACAGAATTATAAAACACATTTTATAGACTCATTTGATTCTGAAAAATGGCATTGAGTGATTTATTTTCTTTGAGTCACATACTTCAAGAGGCCAAAATTGTGAAACATTGAAGAGAATAATACTGCCCTCACTTCCTTGCTAAGCATGATCTTGATGATATAAGGCTGGAGTCACAGAAGAGCATTTCTGACACCATTGTTAACACACAAGAAAAATGCTGTGTGGCATCAACTTTGCTTTTTCATTAATCAGAGCATAGACGAGATGTTCTAGTCATCTCTTGAAATATTACTTTAATAATACTATATTATTTAAATTTATTTATGATAAGTGAATTCAGTTTATCAATGGAATCCAAAGGTTTGCTACTAGATAAACTTTGATAAGACAATGTGATGTGTCTTCATCTCCCTAGGGTTCCCTTGGTTACAGTCAGGTCCTACAGACTGGGTGAATATGTAACATAAAAGGATTTGGGGGTGAGAAAGCCAGCCAAGGAGCACTGATTGCCAATGTATCTTGGTAAAGAAGGTGGGACTGTGCCCACCTGGCAAAGAGTTCTTGCATTACACTTGTAACTTTTAATTCAGTTTGTGAAAAGCTTGGTATTTTGGAAGATAATCTTTGGCATATGGCTATTACACTGTCTGTATTATTATTATTATTTTTTGGCATGCCACATAGCTTGCCCAATCTTAGTTCCCTGATCAGGGATCAAACCCAGATCCCAGGAGTGAAAGTGCCAAGTCTCAACTACTGGACTGCCAGGGAATTCCCACATTCTCTGTATTTTAAAAGTATGAAATAATTTTAGTAATATATGTCCTGGAGTTCATTAGCCTAGATTGCTTTTTCCAGTTAACTATACAGTTTTTTCAAAATCAAGATTCAAATCTTCTTTTGAGGAAAAATGTTTTTGAACTGTACATTTAAACATAATTTCTGTTTCTTTTTCTTCTTTTTTCTTTTGTTTTTTGGCCATTGGAAGGGGGATGGTGCAATGGGTGTACCCTGAGGCATTCTGGCTATCTCTCCATCCTTCTCCCTCAGCCACTCTTTAACTCCAATTCTGAATGCTATTGATTCCCTTCATAAACTATGAAAACAGCCTACATTCCAGGGACAGTGTATTGATCTACTTTGGTATAATTATTTTGCCTATGATGATCTACACCAATTCTAATTTTGCTTTATATTTGCTGTGCCTCCATGACATAGGATACATAGGCCCTCTGAGACCTGGCTGTAAAGATATTGATTAAAAATTATTTAATATGGTCTCCAAAATCATTAATCTCTGCCAGAGCCATCCTCCTAAAAGAGTGCACGCTAAAAGGTCTAGGAGCTTGCAAAACTGGACCATGCTGGTGTTCTTTTCCACAGCTTCCATCACACCCATGGGTACACAGCACCTCACTTCTAGCCAGTGACGTGTTGGTGCATCTTTAACTATTGGCTCTTTAGAAGGAAAAACAAAACCAAAACAAATCCCAAATTTATAGCCTTTGCCAATTTCTGTAGTATAGATACTCTCACCATGACTGATTTCAGGTTACCAATGCGACATCAGTGAACATGGAGTTAGGAAGAGACACAACTGGCTCTTATGAAGTAGATGCAAGGACAGATGTGAGCTGGCTCTAGTGCAATGCTGCTCCTAGCCTAAAAGTTCCACTCTTAACCTCTGCTTTACTGCTTTAAAGGCTGAAAATCTAGCAAGGTTGAAATGTTTTAAACTGTTTCCCTAGATTGAACTCTGGGAAACCTGTCAGCTGGAGTGAAGGAAGCTGTCTTTTCTGTTTCTATGTGGTGGCATACATGCATACATGATGCTGGCATAAAAACAAGGCATACAGACCAATGAAGCAGAACAGAAAGTCCAGAAATAAACCCATACATATACTATCAACTAGTGTTTGACAAATGAGTCAAGAATGTGCAAAGGAGAAAAGATGGTCTCTTCCATAAATGGTTCTGGGAAAATTGGATAGTCACACACAAAAGAATAGAACTGGACTCATATCTTACATCATACACAAAAATGAAATGGATTAAAGACTTAAATGTACCTGAAACCATGAAACTCTTAAAAGAAAAGGAAAAATCCTTGACATTGGTCTTCACAATGATTTTTTATGGGTATGACACTCAAAGTGCAAGCAACAAAAGCAAAAATCAGCTGGGAATACATGAAACCAAAAACTTCTTTATAAAAAAAGAAACAGTCAACAAAATAAGAAAGCCACTTATCAAATGGAGAAAATAGTTGCAAACTACATACCCGATAAAGGGCTGATATTCAAAATATATAAGGTGTTAATACAATTCAGTGGACTTCCCTGGTAGCTCAGCTGGTAAAGCATCTGCCCACAATACAGGAGACCCCAGTTCAATTTCTGGGTTGGGAAGATCCCCTGGAGGAGGGCATGACAACCCACTCCAGTATTCTTGCCTGGAGAATCCCCACGGACAAAGGAGCCTGGCGGGCTATAGTTCATGGGGTCAAAAAGAGCCAGACACAACTGAGCGACTAAGTACAGCACACAGCAATACAATTCAATAGTAAAAAACAAAAACCAAATAATCCGACTTAAAAAGAAAAAGACCTAACCAGATATTTTTCCAAAGAAGATATTTAAATGGTCAACAGGTACATGAGAAGTGCTCAGCATCAGTAATCATCAGAGAAAGGCAAATCAAAACCACAATGAAATATCACTGCATGCCTACTAGAGTGGCTATTATAAAAAGGACAAAAGATGCAAGTATGTATGAAGATGTGGAGAATAGGGAACATGTGCACTGTTGGTGGGATTTTAAACTAGTACAACCTTTGTGGAAAACACTATGGATGTTCCTCAAAATATTAAAACTAGATCCATCATATGATGTAGAACTCCCACTTCAGGTTCAAAGGAAATTCAAAGGAAATGAAGTCACTACCTTGAAAACATACTTGCACTTCTGTGTTCATTACAGCATTGTTTACCAAGACATGGGAACAATCTAAGGGTTAATCGATAGATGGATGGGTAAAGAAGATGTGAAATTATCCATATAATGAATAATATAAGTATTATTCAGCTATAAGGAGGGAGATCCTGCCCTTTGTGACAACATGGATGAAACTTGAGGGCATTTTGCTCAAACGAAGACAAATATTGTGTGATCTCCTATCATATGGATCTCATATATGTGGAGTCCAAACAACTGAACTCACAGAAACAGAGAGCAGGTTGGTAGTTGCCAGGGGTAGAGGGTGGGGATGGAGGTGGATGCAGGGATGAGGGGTGGAGAAAATTGATGAATGTGGTCAAGGGGTACAAACTTTAAGTTATAAGATGGATATGTTCTGAAGATGTAATGTATAGCATGGTGACTACAATTAACTATACTGTATTCTGTATTTGAAGGTTTAAAAGTTCTCACCACATGTACACCCATGGCTGATTCATGTCGATGTATGGCAAAAACCACTACAATATTGTAAAGTAATTATCGTCCAATTAATATAAATTTAAAAAAGTTCTCACCAAACACACAAAATTACAACTATATCAGGTGGTGGATGTGTTAACAAACCTCATTTTGCAATACACACACAATAAAATAACTATGTTGTACATCTTAAACTTACAATGATTACATGCCAATAATATCTCAAAGCCAGGGAAAAAGGATATTTAAGTTTTAATCTTGTTTTACTTTTATTTTTTATTTGTTTTTCCATTTATTTTTATTAGTTGGAGGCAAATTACTTTACATCATTACAGTAGTTTTTGTCATACATTGAAATGAATTAGCCATGGATTTACATGTATTCCCCATCCCAGTCCCCCCTCCCACCTCCCTCTCCACCCGATCCCTCTGGGTCTTCCCAGTGCACCAGGCCCGAGCACTTGTCTCATGTACCCAACCTGAGCTGGTTATCTGTTTCACCCTAGATAATACACATGTTTCAATGCTGTTCTCCTGAAACATCCCACCCTCGCCTTCTCCCAGAGTCCACAAGTCTGTTCTATACATCTGAGTTTCTTTTTCTGTTTTGCATATAGGGTTATCGTTACCATCTTTCTAAAGTCCATATATATGTGTTAGTATACTGTAATGGTCTTTATCTTTCTGGCTTACTTCGCTCTGTATAATGGGCTCCAGTTTCATCCATCTCATTAGAACTGATTCAAATGAATTATTTTTAATGGCTGAGTAATATTCCATGGTGTATATGTACCACAGCTTCCTCATCCATTCGTCTGCTGATGGGCATCTGGGTTGCTTCCATGTCCTGGTTATTATAAACAGTGCTGCGATGAACATTGGGGTGCCCATGTCTCTTTCAGATCTGGTTTCCTCGGTGTGTATGCCCAGAAGTGGGATTGCTGGGTCATATGGCAGTTCTATTTCCAGCTTTTTAAGAAATCTCCACACTGTTTTCCATAGTGGCTGTACTAATTTGCATTCCCACCAACAGTGTAAGAGGGTTCCCTTTTCTCCACACCCTCTCCAGCATTCATTGCTTGTAGACTTTTGGATAGTAGCCATCCTGACTGGCGTATAATGGTACCTCATTGTGGTTTTGATTTGCATTTCTCTGATAATGAGTGATGTTGAGCATCTTTTCATGTGTTTGTTAGCCATCTGTATGTCTTCCTTGGAGAAATGTCTGTTGAGTTCTTTGGCCCATTTTTTGATTGGGTCATTTATTTTTCTGGAGTTGAGCTGGAGGAGTTGCTTATATATTTTTGAGATTAATCCTTTGTCTGTTGCTTTGTTTGCTATGATTTTCTCCCAATCTGTGGGCTGTCTTTTCACCTTGCTTATAGTTTCGTTTGTTGTGCAAAAGCTTTTAAGTTTCATTAGGTCCCATTTGTTTATTTTTGCTTTTATTTCTGAAATTCTGGGATGTAGGTAATAGAGGATCCTGCTGTGATTTATGTCAGAGAGTGTTTTGCCTATGTTCTCCTCTAGGAGTTTTATAGTTTCTGGCCTTCCATTTAGATCTTTAATCCATTTTGAGTTTATTTTTGTGTATGGTGTTAGAAAGTGTTCTAGTTTCATTCTTTTACAGGTGGTTGACCAGTTTTCCCAGCACCACTTGTTAAAGAGGTTGTCTTTTTTCCCTTGTATATCCTTGCCTCCTTTGTCGAAGATAAGGTGACCATAGGTTCGTGGATTTATCTCTGGGCTTTCTATTCTGTTCCATTGATCTATATTTCTGTCTTTGTGCCAGTACCATACTGTCTTGATGACTGTGGCTTTGTAGTAGAGTCTGAAGTCAGGCAGATTGATTCCTCCAGTTCCATTCTTCTTTCTCAGGATTACTTTGGCTATTCGAGGTTTTTTGTATTTCCACACAAATTGTGAAATTATTTGTTCTAGTTCTGTGAAAAATACTGTTGGTAGTTTGATAGGGATTGCATTGAATCTATAGATTGCTTTGGGTAGTATAGCCATTTTGACAATATTGATTCTTCCAATCCATGAACACGGTATATTTCTCCATCTGTTTCTGTCCTCTTTGATTTCTTTCATCAGTGTTTTATAGTTTTCTATGTATAGGTCTTTTGTTTCTTTGGGTATATATACTCCTAAGTATTTTATTCTTTTTGTTGCAATGGTGAATGGTATTGTTTCCTTCTCTTTCTGTTTCCTCATTGTGAGTGTATAGGAATGCAAGAGATTTCTGTGTGTTAATTTTATATCCTGCAACTTTACTGTATTCGTTGATTAGCTCTAGTAATTTTCTGGTAGAGTCTTTAGGGTTTTCTATGTAGAGGATCATGTCATCTGCAAACAGTGAGAGTTTCACTTCTTTTCCTATCTGGATTCCTTTTACTTCTTTTTCTGCTCTGATTGCTGTGGCCAAAACTTCCAAAACTATGTTGAATAGTAGTGGTGAGAGTGGGCACCCTTGTCTTGTTCCTGATTTTAGGGGAAATGCTTTCAATTTTTCACCATTGAGGGTAATGCTTGCTGTGGGTTTGTCATATATAGCTTTCATTATGTTGAGGTATGTTCTTACTATTTTAGTTAATCTTTCCATAGTTGTGAGTGGGGTATTAAAGTCTCCCACTATTATTGTGTTACTGTTAATTTCCTCTTTCATACTCATTAGCATTTGCCTTACATATTGTGGTGCTCCTATGTTGGGTGCATATATATTTATAATTGTTATATCTTCTTCCTGGATTGATCCTTTGATCATTATGTAGTGTCCTTCTTTGTCTCTTTTCACAGCCTTTATTTTAAAGTCTATTTTATCTGGTATGAGTATTGCACCTCCTGCTTTCTTTTGGTCTCCTTTTGTGTGAAATGTTTTTTCCCAGCCCTTCACTTTTAGTCTGTATGTGTCTCTTGTTTTGAGGTGGGTCTCTTGTAGACAGCATATATAGGGGTCTTGTTTTTGTATCCATTCAGCCAGTCTTTGTCTTTTGGTTGGGGCATTCAACTCATTTACATTTAAGATAATTATTGATAGGTATGGTCCCGTTGCCATTTGCTTTGTTGTTTTGGGTTCACATTTATACAGCCTTTCTGTGTTTCCTGTCTATAGAGAAGATCCTTTAGCATTTGTTGAAGAGCTGGTTTGGTGGTGCTGAATTCTCTCAGCTTTTGCTTGTCTGTAAAGCTTTTGAATTCTCCTTCATAGTTCCTAGATTACAAAAAGAAAGTCTAAGCCATTCAGAGCAAAGTAAGAGGAAGAGTTGAAGGCTTGTACATAGAACCCAATAAGATGGTTTCATGTTTTTAAGTCCTGTTTCTCTTCTTATAAATGCTCAGTATAGCTATGACTTCTACGTATTATATACTGTCAGACATTAAGAACTTTGAATAGCTAATATACAGGAGATTTATTTTATGACCAGTGAGCTGGGCAGTCTTTTTGGGTTTTCTACCTCATGTGTGAAAATGGTGTTGACCCCATAGAATCCCTGAAATGATCTTAGGGGTCCTCAGGAGTTCCTGGGAGCTATAATTTGGGAGCCACTGATCTAACCTAATTATGTCAAACATACTTATCTTTCCAGAGGCTAGTACAACTTGGGCCAATGATGGTTAGGGAAGGTTTGTGGAGGCTTGTGAAGGAAGAAGTTTCTTGATACCAAAAGAACCATAGGAATGAACCTCCTCTTCTTTCCAGATGTGAACTAATAAGTATACAGCCTCATTTACTGCTGGCATCCACCTTGTGATTTGGGGTGAAACCAGCTTTAAACTGACTCTAACTCTGCATGTGGGAGAGGAGAAGTGAAGACACTTTAGTGCTTGATGATGTTAAACTGCTGGATGAGTCTGTATAGAAGTCCTGAAATGACTCAAGAAACTTTGAGTTGGGTTCTTGTTTTACATGATGCCAAATGCATGAACAGTGGCATCTACGTTTTTTTGAAAAACTTGCATTTTTATGGATTTTCAGTAGATGAAAACATGAGTCCCTATAACTTTCCCTGTCCCTTGTGTAAACTTCAGGCAATTAAGATGAGAGATGAGAAATGGGTAACAAAATGGATAAACATATCAGTGAGCTAGAAACAGAAAGGAAACACAGAGTGGGGCATAGGTTCTGAAGCTGAAGCAACCCACTGGATTTGGGGATGGAAACAGAAAGTGACAGCAAATAGTTTAACTCCTGTGGGAAATAGGAATAAAACATGGTATATATATGGCCTGGGAGTAGAGCCAGATACCATGTGAAATGGGGCAGTGGTAGGGGTTGAGAAATGATCCTCAAGAATGATTGAAGTCTGAAAAACATCTGTGAATGCTTTTTGAACCTGAAGCTGCTAGAGGTTTCACCAAGAAAGAGTGGGTGGATTGAATAAAAACAATTACATATTGTTCTTATTCATAGGAATAAGAACAGGAAACATACCAAGCCTGGTGCTGGCCTTAGGGCATTGATCTTTGATATCCTGTTGAAAAAGAGACTCTGAGCACCTGGGAGGGATCTGGCTTAGATCTTGAGCCACTACTGGCCTATGTTTAGGCACCTGTGATTAAATGAAACAGGTAGGAGTGATACAGAAAAAAGATGCTCTCATATAAAGATATATAAAAATTCCAAAGTATACAAAGAAAGGTAACCAATACACCTGAAAAATTAAAAAGACCTGAAAATCACCTCCTGAGGAAATGAAAATAAAAGAACACTCTGAAAAAAAAAATCTTCCTTAAGACAGTGTAAGATATTCAGATGTATAGTATATGCCACCCATTGAAAGAACAGAAGGTTATGCAACAAAATGGGCTGATACAAATTTAAAGAAATAAATGTATGAAAAAGTTCAGTATGCAGAAACATGCACTAATCAGAGGAAACCATAAAATATTATTTCTATTTTTAACTCTTTAAGTGCTTCCTTAATACCAAGGAATAGTTTATATATATATATATATATATATATACACACACACACACACACACACACACACACACACACATATATTTTAGTTCATCATATTAATCTTACAGAAGTACTTTTGTGTTTTAAGTATTATTTCTACTCCCTTTTACCTTGCTAAATTTTTTAAATTGCTTTTTTTGTGTGTCATTTTGGGGGTAACCTTGGTAATATTAAATTTGTAAATAATGTATTTTTTGATTCAGCTATTTTAGGCAACAGGAGCATCAGTCAGTCTCATAGGGAGCACTCCCTACAAAGAAGTCCCCTTTCTGATAAGAAACCTAGGCTTTTCCACCTCACATTATTAACCAACCAGTCACCAGGTGCAGGCTAACCTGGGACTGGGCAATATCTTGGGCAAGGTGGCTATCCACTATAAGTGTTTGGGTTCAGTTGACTGTCTTGTTCCTTTAAGTTTAAGTGATTTAGGCATCTCACATTATCGAAATAAAGGGACTTTATCGAGCTTGTGTATTGGCATTGGTCCTCTAGAAAGCGGAACTGAGGCATGGATGAAAGTGCTGCTGCTGCTAAGTCGCTTCAGTTGTGTCCAACTCTGTGCGACCCCATAGACGGCAGCCCACCAGGCTCCCCCGTCCCTGGGATTCTCCAGACAAGAACAGTGGAGTGGGTTGCCATTTCCTTCTCCAGTGCATGAAAGTGAAAAGTGAAAGTGAAGTCTCTCAGTCGTGTCCAACTCTTAGCGAGTCCATGGACTGCAGCCTACTAGGCTCCTCTGTCCATGGGATTTTCCAGGCAAGAGTACTGGAGTGGGGTGCCATTGCCTTCTCTGGGATGAAAGTGCTAATCCTTAGTAACTGAGAGCTCAGAACAGAGGGATTGTGGGTAAAGCAAGCCAGGAGGCCAGGAAAAGAGTAAAGCACCATCATGCTCTCTGTGTTAATGCACCAAACGCTGCCTCAACACATACCGCAAAGAGACACAGCTGATGTGGTCCGTTCTGAGGAGGTGCTTGCTCCAGATGGGGGCTTGATAATTGCCACAGAACAATCACATCTTGCAGCAGTCTGGGAAGGGGAAATAGAAACAAGTATATATTTACCTAGTTCCTCCCATCCTTTGTTCACCTTTGTTGAGATTCACCCCACAAGAAAACTAACTAGGTCTCAGACAAGTCCTTCTGGAGCGTCTATTGCTTGTGTCTTAGACCATAATTGCACTATTTGGCATCTCAACAGCATCTCAAGAAACCAGAGTCCACATTTTGTTTTTGCGGTATTTCACCTAAAACTGAAATTGTTGGACAATTCATCTCAAGTGAGCTATTAACCAACAGAAATAAGGAAGAGGCAGAGAAGGGAATCCCAGCTGGCACACAAAACTTGTGTTCTATGCAGTTTACTTTGCTCCTGAGTGGAGAAATCTTTTCCTTTATTCCCGAATCTGAAAGTTCAGGGGGTTTTCGAAGTTTTGGTATCCAGTGTGTATTTGCTAAAGGAATAGTGGCTCTTCTTTATTGGTTTATGGACATTTTCTTCTATACTTACTCTGCTACTTTTTTCTTTTTGTTTTTAGTAAAATGACCAGGTGTTGATTTTTTGAATAGTCTTTATTTATGCATGAAAATAGTCTTTTCCCTTGCATTTTCACCTTATTTCTAAATTATGTTGATATATTTTCTAATGCTAAAATTGTATTCTTAGGTTAGAGATTGCTTATGGGTAGCCTATTATTTTTTAAAACACATACTGAGATCAAGTTTTAAATATTTTTATTTATGGTATTTATTCCTAAGTTAAGTTTGGTCCATGATTATAGTTTATTAGTTCCTTCCATCAGTTGTTTGTAATGAGGTTATATGTGCCTTATAAGAGGTTTGGAGAACTTTCCAACTTGAGATTCTGGAATAATTTGTATAAAATAAGGATTATCTGTTCCTTGAAATAATACTGAAACTTTTTGAAATCCATGCTTTTCAGGGATAGGGGAAATTTATTATCAATTCTACTTTTTAAAATAATTACTGGATTAATAACATTTTCAAGTTTTTTCTTGATATATAAAATTTTATTTTTAGAAAAATTTTTCCATTTTATCTAAGTTTTCAAATTATTGTCTTAGAGTTGCTCATAATGCTATTGCTTTTACATCTCAAGTGTATATATCTAGTTAAGTAATTTTTTCATTTCCAATGTAGTTTATTTTTTATGTATCTCTTTTAATTTAATTTAATCTTTTTAATTAATTAGGCTTGCCAGATATCTATTTATTAGGTCTTTCAAGAAATATTTTTGGCATAACTGGGGAAATTTTATTATGGACTATATATTAGATGATTTATAGAATTACTATTAATTAGTTTAGCCATAAAGATAGCACTTTCAATTATGTAAGAAAATATCTTCATGTTTAAGAGGTGTAAGCTGAAGTACTGAGTGATAGCAATTATAAATTATTGGGGAACAGGAGAAGAAGATGTGGGGGGAGAGGGAGAAGGAGAGGGAGAGAGAGAGAACACAAGCAAATGGGATAAATGTTTAAAAGGTACAATGAAAAATTTGAATTGTTATGTAAGTATTGTATTCCAAGATATTTAAGAAACTCCATGTGGAAAATGCCACTGGTATTATTTTATACTTATAAGTCATCCATAAAAGAATAAACTTTTAATATTAACTAAATGATTCTTTACCACTAGGGTAATTTTTAGCTGTTAGTAAAGCCCCCCAAATTCAATGATTTAAGTAAGATAGGGGGTCACTTCCCTCTCATGTAATAACATCCAGGGTTCTATAGTTTGGAGCCATTCTAATTGATTCACTATCATTTCTATATTTTGCTTTATCATTTTTAATATCAAATATGTATATTGGACCATTGTTGCCTGGGCTTCAGAAATCACACTAATATCTTAAGAAAGTAGGAAAGAGGAAGAAGCAAATTTGAATAGGCCCATTCCCCCTTAGAATCACTTCTTGAAGACAATTCTGCTTAGAACCCAGTGGCTAGCATTTGGTCATATGACTGCTAAAACTTACGAGAAAGGTTGGTAAATGTGCTTTTATTCTCAGCTAAAATGATCTACTTCTGTTTTATTGACTATTCCAAAGCCTTTGAATGTGTAGATCACAACAAATTGTGGAAAGTTCTGAAAGAGATGGGAATACCAGACCACCTGACTTGCTTCCTGAGAAATCTGTATGCAGGTCAAGAAGCAACAGTTAGAACTGGACATGGAACAACAGACTGGTTCCAAATTGGGAAAGGAGTACATCAAGGCTGTATATTGTCACCCTGCTTATTTAACTTATATGCAAAGTACATCATGAGAAATTCTGGGCTGGATGAAGCACATGCTGGAATCAAGATTGCCAGGAGAAATATCAATAACCTCAGATATGCAGATGACACCACCCTTATGGCAAAAAGTGAAGAAGAACTAAAGAGCCTCTTGATGAAAGTGAAAGAGGAGAGTGAAAAAGTTGGCTTAAAATTCAAGATTCAGAAAACTAAGATTATGGCATCTGTTCCCATTACTTCATGGGAAATAGATGAGGAAACAGTGACAGACTTTATTTTGGGGGCTCCAAAATCACTGCAGATGGTGACTGCAGCCATGAAGATAAAAGACACTTACCCCTTGGAAGGAAAGTGATGACCAACCTAGACAGCATATTAAAAAGTAGAGACATTACTTTGCCAACAAAGGTCCATCTAATCAAAGCTTTGGTTTTTCCAGTAGTCATGTATGGATGTGAAAGTTGGACCATAAAGAAAGCTGAGCTCTGAAGAATTGATGCTTTTGAACTGTGGTGTTTGAGAAGACTCTTGACAGTCCCTTGGACTGCAAGGAGATCCAACCAGTCCATCTTAAGGGAAATCAGTCCTGAATATTCACTGGAAGGACTGATGCTGAAGCTGAAATTCCAATTCTTTGACCACCTGATGCAAAGAACTGACTCATTTGAAAAGACCCTGGTGCTGGGAAAGATGGAAGGTGGGAGGAGAAGGGGATGGCAGAGGATGAGATGGTTGGATGGTATCACTGACTCAATGAATGTGAGTTTGAGTAAAATCCAGCCATTGGTGATGGACAGGGAAGCCTGGCGTGCTGCAGTCCATAGGGTTGCAAAGAGTCAGCCACGACTGAGCGACTGAACTGAACTGAAAACATATCTAGCCAGTAATCAGATTCCATTACTAAGGAAGATGAGAAATAACACTGGAGCAAAAACTAGCAGTTTGTCTTCCAGATTGTTGTGATAACTATGTGAGATATGGGGAATATCTTTTACTTCTGGCTGTATGTTGTCATATTTCTGGCACTGATAGTGACAAATCATCTTGTTTTGGGAACTGAAGAGGAGGGAAGTTCTCCCCTGTTTTTGACTACCTGATCTTTCTGTGCACTTAGTGTGGTCTCTTTCCAATCCTTTGATTTTATTGGGTTGGTCAAAAAGTTCATTTGGGTTTTTCTATCACATCTAGAGGCCACATAAAATCCTTGCAGTCTTATAAATTACCAAACACTTGGTGATTACAAATAAGGAAGTTTTTTTATTTTATATGATGGAATTCAGTTTCCTTCCATCTTTTTCTCTTTGCCTAATTTTATTGTTCATTTTATTTCTTTAATTCTTTTGTTTTCCTTTACAGAGAGTCCTTTTTAATCACCCTTGTATCTATTTTGCTCATTGCACCTGTGTAGGCTTCCTACATTGGGTGTTTATTCCATTATTGCAGAACATCATAACACAAACTCCATTTGTGTTTATCCTGACTTTTTAGGTTCTGTCAAAATCCATATTTGATTTTTTTCACCTTCCTAATAAAGAATTAAATGTTTTATGTCTGCTTTTGGTCAGTTTTCTTTTTTTGCCCTTTCTAGGATAAAAGTGAATGATTTATGGAAAGGAAAAACATTGACTGCTATCTGAAAAGCTACTGTACTGTTCTTTTCAGATAAAATATATTTTAGGTCAGACTCACAGCTGCAGATTGAAAAATTTCCCCAAAGATTAATAAGGATTTGGCAGTTCAGAACTGCAGTGTGGTTTGCCTGTTTGTCATGGGTGTTTCCATCAGCTTATGCCACCTGTTGGGATGCAAGTTTCTATTACCATTCACGGTGCTACTTTTCTCTATTTCCCTTGTTCTCATTGATGAATGGCTATAATTAGAAAATAGTACTGCTACTAACTGACTAGCTGCAAAAAGATATTAGAGGCCCTGATAACTTTTTAAGGATGTTCCTTGGTGTTTTACAATAACTTTTGGATGCTATACTGTCTATATTTTTTAAAAGATTGTTCAGAGTCAATTCACAGGGCAAACTGAAAAGTCAATGATTATTTTTTAGCAGCTAAATCATAATCTGTGTAACATATACATTTTCAAATGATTTTTATGCTTAATCTCATATTTCATATTTTCATAACCTTGTGTGTTATTGTTTCCATTTGACAGAGAAAACGGTGGCCAAAGAGGTTAAGTGATTTATCCATGGGCAGCTGTATTAGCTTCTACCTCTACTCCTGGGTCAGTGCCCCATGTACTCTCTTTCGTGTCCAGATTTGGACAACAAATAAGTCCCCCTATTTCTCCAGGACTGTATCCCAAGCCTCTTAACTTCCAGTTTATCTGTCTTGGGGATGAGATACAAGTACTTTTTGGTAATGGCTTCTCTAATCTTAAAGTCATGATGTTTAATACTCACGGGGATAGGAGAATTCTTATGGGCATAACTTTTTGTTTTCTGTCGGAGATTTTGAACAGTTTTCACCCAGTTTCTTCTGAAATGACACATGTCTTAAGGGGGCAATTTCATAAATGTGCTAAAAGTTAAGACTGATAAGAGGTTTGATATATATGAGTCAACATTGAATACGTTAAGCTCAGAATAGTAAGAACATACACTATAACTTAATTTTATTTGTTTTGCAACTTTCATTTTCACTTGTGCTATTACAGATTTGATTTGAGGCACTGAGATGGGGATGCTGTGACTTGTTACAAAGAATGAGAACTAAACTTACTAATTTTGTTCATTGCTTTCACTCCAGCAACTAGCTCAATGCCTGATTTAGCATATAGTAGGCAATAAACAAATATTTGTTAAATGATTGAATGATTAAATGAATGCATCAAAAATGCTTTTCTAGAGAGTTAATAATATAAAATTATTTGGGACATGGATGATTCCCAATGAACTGCAAAAGAATTACTATGTAAATTAGATGACAACAAATGTGAACACTTTAACTTTAGTGAAATATCAGGTCTTGTAAATTTGCAAGAGTATCTGATATTAGAATCCCTGCTGGTAGAACCTATGTCAATCATCCCACCATATTAATTTCTGGTGCTTTAAAAATTGAAATGTGGAATAGCTATTTTATATTAGTATAGTTTGGACATTTGAATAAATAAGATAATTCAAATTGCCTATAAATGTATATGATGTTTGTAAAACATGATACTTTAGTTGAAATTTTGTATGGGCAGTATATTTCTTTTTTTAAAGAATGCAAATAGCATGGGAATCTTCTATTAATAGTGTTTCTCATGATACCACAGCCAAAGGCATATGAAAAGAATTATCTTGAATAAGCATAAGATACTCACTAATAAAATTATTTTATTTAGAAGAGCACTGGAGATTATACTGTTAAAAATTAACTCTAAAAGTAAAAGAGAAAGTGAAACATCTGGTTTGACATTGGTGTGTGCATTCATGCTCAGTTGTGTCCAACTCTTTGAAACCCCATGGACCGTAGCTTGCCTGGCTCCTCTATCTGGGCAAGAATACTGGAGCAGTTTGCCATTTCCTACTCCCTGACCCAGGGATCAAATCTGCATCTCTTGCACTGACAGGTGCATTCTTTACCACTAGTGCCACCTGGGAAAGTGACATTGATGCATGCTTTATCAACTGGGGTAGAAGTTCACTGTATGTGTAAGCTTGTTTAGTGCTCCTGTCTAAACAATAGAGAATAAAGACATGAATGTCAAAATGGCCTTCTAATATATTTTATTACTTTTTTGTTTCCCCACTGTCTTGTGTCTTGTTAAAGCACAAATATAATTTTATGTGCAGATGCTATTAGAGATGAGCACAAAGATGAGGTGCCAGTGGGTGTTTGTAAAGTCTTATCTCTATGCTGCAAATGTGCTTAGAGACTGTTCAAATGAAATTATTCAGAAGCTTTCCAGGGTAGTTCTGCTATTGCTGCATGCCCAACTAAATGCTTCCTTTCCTATATCAGAAATCTTTGCGAAAATTTTGGCTGCTATCTCTTTTCCAAAGCCTACAAATGTGTGGATTCAGTGAATGGAGCCACATATTTTAATTTGGGTAAATTTGATGAAAAAGTATATGTTTTCTATAGAAATTTGTACCTACAATTTCACTATCCCACTCCAATGTCCTCTTGGGCTGAGCTGCACTGGATCTAATACTTTTCACCATGTATTAATAAGGGAGGTCCTCTGAATATTACTGAAGGGAAAAACTCACTAAGAGCATGGAAGCTTTGTCCCCACTGAGTAAGCTGCACTGCTGGACACTTATGCTGGGTTCACGTGGACATCTCAGGCTGGCATCTTGGTCTCAGACCTTTGTTGTTCCCAAAACTCCATGCTTTGCTATATGAGGAAGTTTTTCACAGAGAAGAATCTTTCCAGTTGAGTAAGCAGAGCAAGAAGAAAGGAACATGGTCTAGGATGACCCTTGTGCTTCTGAGGGATACACAGAAAGGATCTGTTGGAAAGTCATGGGACATGAGGTTGGATAAAACTATCAGAGGGCAGGAAAGCACAGCTCCTCTCACTGGACGCATAGCTCTTTGTTTAACACTGTATGCTTCAAGGATGTGTTCATTGTTCTATGGCCTACTTCTGGAAGACTAGCATCATCTTATACTTATGGAGTGCTTTAAAATAGAAGTGGTTTTAAATATACAAATCCAGTAATAATTGCTATAATTTACAAGGATCTGACTGAATATGGAAAATATACTCTATATACAATAGTTCCCCTTATCCGTGGGGGATATGTTCTAAGACCACCAGTGGATGCCTGAAACTATGGATAGCACTGAACTCTATGTATACTATGCTTTTTCCTATTACTTACCTATGATAAAGTTTAATTTATAAATTAGACATAGGAGCTTTCCTGGTGGCTCAGTGGTAAAGAATCTGCCTGCCAATGCGGGGTATATGGGTTCAATCCTTGGTCCAGGAAGATCCCACATACCATAGGAAAACTAAACCTGTGCACCACCACTACTGAAGCCCATGTACCTACAGACCGTGCTCCACAACCAGAGAAGCTGCCACAATGAGAAGCCATAGCACTGCAACTAGAGAAAGCCTGCACACAGCAATGGGAGACCCAGCACAGCCAAAAAGTAAACAAATCTTAAAAAAGATAAATTAGGTGCCATAAGAGACTACCAACAATAATCAATAGTAAAATAGAAAAATTATAACAATATACTGTAATAAAAGTTATGTGAATGTGGTCTTTCTCTCAAAATATCTCATAATATAATTTTAATGCCTTTTCATCTTAACTAAACACTTAGCCTGCACGGTGGCTGAACTTTCACATCCTGAGATGTGACAGCAAAACTAGTGTGAATTTATTTCACCTTCACAGTTTCAGAGTTAGAAGATTTGTTCTTAACGTGGGTTTTAGCAACCTCAGCATATGATTTTTTTTTCCTTTCCTTATTAAGTTGAGAACTTTTACCTTTTCACTTAAGGAAGAACTTGGCTCCTCTTTGGAATATCTGAGTTGCCAGCATCACTACTCTCGAGCTTTGGGGCCGTTATTAAGTAAAAGAAGTGTTAGCTGAATACAAGTGCTGAGACAGTTGCTCTGAGAACCAAAGTGGCTACTAAGTGAGTAACAGGGGGATGTGCAGGACAAAGGGGTGATTCACGTCCCCTTATGGAATGGAGCAGACAGCCTGAGAGTTCATCCTGTCACTCAGAATGATGTGAAATTGAAATCTTATGAATTATTTATGGAATTTTCCATTTAATATTTGTGGACCACAACTAACCATGGTTAAATGAAACAGAAAAATAAGACCGCAGATCGGGGAGCTGACTGCATTATCTAATAAAACCTTCAAAACAACTCTGTGAGTTAGGTAGTGGTACCATCTTCTGTTAGAGAGAGAAATGGAAATCTATTTAATATTCACAAAATCTTCTGTTTTTCAAAGCATGTAACAGATCATTTGTTTAGCATGATGCTCTACTGCTGCTGCTGCTAAGTCACTTTGGTTGTGTCCGACTCTGTGCGACCCTATAGACAGCAGCCCACCAGGCTCCCCTGTCCCTGGGATTCTCCAGGCAAGAACACTGGAGTGGGTTACCATTTCCTTTTCCAATGCATGCATGCATGCTAAATCGCTTCAGTCGTGTCCGACACTGTGCGACCCCGTGGACACCAGCCGACCAGGCTCCTCTGTCCATGGAATTCTCTAGGCAAGCGTACTGAAGTGGGTTGCCGTTTCCTTCTCCTCATGATGCAGTAAAGACTGGGCAAAGGTATGACATGAATATGGACTTCCAGCCTCTAAGTGCACTGCCTCCACTGATACATAGATGCAAACATTCTTTTTTTTTCTTGACTACTTTTTATAGACATTTATTTATTTATTTTCATTTATTTTTATTAGTTGGAGCCAATTATTTTACAATATTGTAGTGGATTTTTGCCATACATTGACATGAATCAGCCATGGATTTACATGTGTTCCCCATCCCAATCTCCCTCCCACCTCCCTCTCCATCCCATCCCTCTGGGTCTTCTTCCCAGTGCACCAGCCCTGAGCACTTGTCTCATGCATCCAACCTGGACTGGCAATCTGTTTCATCCTTGATAGTATACTTGTTTCAATGCTATTTTCTCAGAACATCCCATCCTCTCCTTCTCCCACAGAGTCCAAAAGTCTGATCTGTACATCTGTGTGTCTTTTTCTGTTTTGCATATAGGGTTATCGTTACCATCTTTTAAAATTCCATATATATGCGTTAGTATACTGTATTGGTCTTTATCTTTCTGGCTTACTTCACTCTGTATAATGGGCCCCAGTTTCATCCATCTAATTAGAACTGATTCAAATGAATTCTTTTTAATGGCTGAGTAATATTCCATGGTGTATATGTACCACAGCTTCCTTATCCATTCGTCTGCTGATGGGCATCTAGGTTGTTTCCATGTCCTGGCTATTATAAACAGTGCTGCGATGAACATTGGGGTGCATGTGTCTCTTTCAGATCTGATTTCCTCGGTGTGTATGCCCAGGCATGGGATTGCTGGGTCATATGGCGGTTCTATTTCCAGTTTTTTAAGGAATATCCACACTGTTCTTCATAGTGACTGTACTAGTTAGATGCAAACATATTCTGAGGATAAAAGCAGAAGGGCAAGTACAGGCTCTGGTTTTGGAGGACACAGACTTGAATGTCAGGCATGCTGCTCCCTAATTGCAGACCTGCATGAGCTAATTCATGTTCTCGAGTACCAATTTGCTAAATTGTTAACATCTGAATAAGTGCAGCACTTCCTCAAAGGATTGTTGGAAGGATTAAGTCCTAAAAACCATTTCAAGGGCCTAGCACACAGTAAGTGCTTAATAAATATGAGGTCTTCAACTTCACTATTACCTTTATTGTTACTTTTATCTAAGGATAACTCTGAGTCTAATTCAAGATAAAATAAGTCCGTTTAAGAATGACTCATAAAGGGTCTGGAAAAGGTGGTTGCATCTTTTCAAGTCCTTAGGAATAATTTATTAAGCTTTAATTGTCCCTTTCTACAGGAGTAGCTTTGCTAACATGTTCTTTTAAAAATAGAATTAGATCACATTTGGTGTAAGCTAAAACACCTATGCCTTTCTCATCTTATCCAATTCATCTCTGAAATTTAATTTTCAGATGAAAAATTTGGAGATCTTCTTAAATATGCATTATAAACAGTGGTAGCCCATGATTTGGATATTTGTGTTGGTTAAACTCAGATTTACCAAGTAGGCTGTGAAGTAAACACATGGAAAATATGCTTAAGTAAAATGGTCCAACTGCTCTTGAAGTCTATTGAGATACATAGCTGCTGAGGAACTATCAAGAAGACAGGGTCAGTTTTCAAAAAATAATGTTTCTTCTCTTCTAAGAAAATGCAGTGTTATCATTATAAAACAACTAGAAAAATAAAAAGGAAGGAAAATGTGTGTATGTACACATGTCTGTGTTGTATTAGTATAAAAAATTCAATCTCATTAACTGGAGTGTGCAAAGCAGTTTAGAATTTATTCCTTTATAACTGCCCTTGTTTGCTGCATGAGTTCCCTTCCATCCTACAGTGGGGTGGGTAAAAAAAGAAAATAACTGTATTTAGTCCAAATTTATAATCTGTGTTCTTTCCAATAATTTAAACTGCCTTTCAAAGAAAATGAGTCTCTGCTTGGATGACTCAGGCAAATGATTATTCTCATGCTTGCCTTTTCAAAGATCATTCCTAGTAGTAGTCTGGGGGAGGGAGGTGATTTAGATGGTATGACTTTGTGAAAACAGAAGAGGTGGGTTCCTTGGATCTAGTCAGTGTTATCTGGCTCATTTTGTGTGGCTGCCATGGAATGACCAAGCAGAAGTGATCTCTCCTTGGTGACTTCTGTGGTATGGCTGGTTCCATCTGACTTTTTGAGGAGATACGATGAAACTACACACTGTGGTGAACAGTCACCATTATTTGCCTCTGGTTTCGATTTTCTCATATCTTGAGGGGCCTTTGCCTGAAACTAGGACTCTTCTGCCCTGCCTCTCCTTTTAGTTCCTCCATATCCTCTAACAGATTTGGGTACACAACTGAGTCTCTGGCATGTGTATTCAGGTTGAGGGAACCAGGAGTTGTAGAACTGCCTCTTGTCCATCTGCTGCTATACCATGGGGAGCAGAGGCAGTGAGACATGACTTCTCATAGTCTTTTACTCCTTCTGTCTGCCTCGTCTTTGCAGAATTCAACTGGGATCAAAAGGATATGCTTTTTTCCTTTTTTTCATATGATGTTCTTTTTTCTCTTAGTCTCTCTGATCTAGTTTCATCCTATCTAAGTCCTAAATCTCCTTTTTCCTAAATCTAGACTCAAAAGTAAATTAATGATAGATAGGGTACAGGGAGCAAAAAACTGTTTATTGATAAAGGGACAGGAAGCATTTAAAAATATCTTACCTGATCTCTGTCTTTCATTTCTCTCCTAAGAATGAATCTAAAAAGATATATATAATGCATACATATATATAATTGTATATTATATATAATTATATATATATAATGGTATATATATATATAATTGCTTTATAAATAAATCTAGAGAGATTTCATGTTTCTGAATTCTGAAAATGATGAGATTTGGGGACAGAGTTCTATTTCACATCATTCCAAAAGAGAGAAAGAGAATTTTCTATTGACCAAAGAAGTCCATGTAAAACCCAGGCTTAATATGTTAATTATGTGATTTCTTAATGGCAGTGGAATTTCTAGGAAATATATCTTATATCACACAGGAATTATATTTGATCACTAAAAATTCATGTATCCTAAAACATCACTAAAAATTGAGACAAAGTGGCAAACTACTGTTGTAAAATCTTTGCCAAAAGGTTATTTTCAAAAATCTTACACAAATCTTGATCAATAAAAGCCCCAAACCCTATGGAATATAAGTAACAGTCACAATTAAGGAATTAACAAGACACAAGACACAAAGAACTCAATGAATTTATGAAATCTTGTTCAATCTCACTAAGATCCAAATAAAATTCTATTCATTCCAAGATATTTTAGATTCCATTAGGTCAAACGGGCAGTTTTCTCTAATTCTGTGCTATTATTCTCTGCTGATGGGTGTGAACTTTCCTATATAGCAGCACGGCAATGTGTTAGCTATCTAACCACACATAACCTTGTCACTAATAATTCCACTTCTACAAATTTTACCTAAGGAAATCATTGGAAATGTGTGCAAACATATTTTTCCATTTCTATTTCTTACAGCATTTGAAAATAACTTCAAACTAGAAATATCCAAATTATCAAATATTCAGATTGGTTAAATAAAGAAATATGGGGGGAGGAGCCAAGATGGCGGAGGAATAGGACGGGGAGACCACTTTCTCCCCTACAAATTCATTGAAAGAACAATTGAACGCAGAGCAAACTTCACAAAACAACTTACCTCTAGCTGAGGACATCAGGTGCTCAGAAAAGCAGCCCATTGTCTTCGAGAGGAGGTAGGACAAAATATAAAGGATAAAAAGAGAAACAAAAGAGCTAGGGACGGAGACCCGTGCCGGGAAGGGAGTCTTAATAGAGGAAGTTTCCAAACACCAGGAAACCCTCGCACTGGTGGGTCTGGGGGAAGTTTTTGAATCTCGGAGGGCAACCTAACTGGGAGGAAAAATAAATAAAATCCACAGATTACGTGCCTAAAAGCAACTCCCAGCAGAAAAGTACCCCAGACGCCCGCATCCGCCACCAGCAAGTGGGGGCGGAACGGAGAGGAGCGGGTGGCATTGCTTAGGGTAAGGACCGGGCCTGAGTGCCCTGAGGGCAAGTGGAGGGAGCTTTTGTGAGATACCAACTTAAACTGTGGAACAGCAAAAGAGAGAGAGAAAATTAACCGGCCCGAACACACTGCCGGCCGTTCGCAGAACAAAGGGACCGAGCAAGTCCAGAGAAGAGCTTGCAGGCTGCGGACTGGCCCAGCCCCGCCAGAGGCAGGAGGCAGGGTGGAGGGGAAAGGGGCAGGCTCGGCCCCAAAGACGGCATCCCCTACCACACTGCAAGCAGGCCTCCAGTTTCTAACCAAAGACTTCCTGAGATTTTGGATGGTCGACATCCGCCGGGAGGGTCGCGGCTAAACACAAGGCGCACACACCTGACCAGCACGGGCGGAAACTGAGGCTGGGACCACGGAGGGGAGAAGGCGTACCACACCCGGGGAGAATGCGCCCATCAAGCTCCTGGCTGCCTGAGCTGCTTGGACCGGGGAAGGCACAAAACGCAGGGGCAGCTTTGTGGAACCACGCTCAGCGCAGGGCACGCTCCATATAGAGTAGCCGGGAGCCTGAGCAGCATAGACGGGGAAAGCAGCGCTGCCCCCTCCCCGCAGCGCGATGGAACTAGCGAACCTGAACAAGAGACCACCTCCACCCGCCTGTGTCAGGGTGGAAACTAGGCACTGAAGAGACCAGCAAACAGAAGCCAAATAAACAAAGGGAACTGCTTCAGAAGGGACCGGTGCAACAGATTAAAATCCCTGTAGAGAACACTGACTACACTGGAAGGGGCCTGTAGATATCGAGAAGTGTAAGCTGGAACGAGGAGCTATCTGAAACTGAACCGAACCCACACTGCCCATAATAGCTCCAGAGAAATTCCTAGATATATTTTTACCTTTTCTTTTAATTAAAAATTTTTTTTCTTTTCTTTTTTATTTTTTCTCTTTTATTTTCTTTTAAAATTCCCTATTGCTCCCCCATTACTCCTTAACTTTCATTTTCATAGATTTTTATGATTTTTTAATTAGGAAAAATTTTTTTCTTGTTTTTTTTTCTTTTCTTTTTTTTTCTTTTCCTTTTCTCTTATTTTCTTTTAAAGTCCTCTATTACTCCTCTACTACTCCTTAATTTTCATTGTCATTTCACTATAACCTTGCAAAAAAAAAAGAGAAGCCCTATTTTTAAACCGAACTTCATATACATTTCTAAAATTTTTTGTGTTTTTGTTTTTAATATTGTATTATTAAGAGTCTAACCTCTACTCTAGATTTTTAATCTTTGTTTTTCAGTATGTGATATAAATTTTGGACATTTAAGAATCCAATATTCAGTTCCCACTTTTATTCAGGAGTGTGTTAATTACTCTCTCCCACTTTTGACTCTCTGTTTTCTACCTCAGAACACCTCTATTTCCTCCTTTCCCCATCTCTTCCCAATCCAATTCTGTGAATCTTTGTGGGTGTCTGGGCTACGGAGAACATTCTGGGAACAGACAACTGCATAGATCTGTCTCTCTCCTCCTGAGTCCCCCCCTTTTCTCCTCCTGCTCATCTCTATCTCCCTCCTTCCTCTCCTCTTTTTCATGTAACTCTGTAAACCTCTCTGGGTGTCCCTCACAGTGGAGAATCTTTTCACCATTAACCTAGAAGTTTTATTATCAGTGCTGTATAGTTGCAGATGTCTTGAGACCACTGAAAGAATAAAACTGAAATCCAGAGGCAGGAGACTTAAGCCCCAAACCTGAGGATGCCAGAAAATTCCTGACTACATGGAACACTGAGTAATAAGAGACCATCCAAAAGCCTCCATACCTACACTGAAACCAACCACCACCCAAGAGCCAGTAAGTTCCAGAGCAAGACATACCATGCAAATTCTCCAGCAACACAGGAACATAGCCCTGAGCATCAACATACAGCCTGCCCAAAGTCACACCTAACACATAGACCCATCTCAAAACTCATTACTGGGCACTCCATTGCACTCCAGAGAAGAAATCTAGTTCCATGCACTAGAACACTGATGCAAGCTTCCCTAACTAGGAAACCTTGACAAGCCAATCATCCAACCCTACCCACTGGGTGAAACCTCCACAATAAAAAGGAACCACAGACCTCCAGAATAAGAAAGCCCACTCCAGACACAGCAATCTAAACAAGATGAAAAGGCAGAGAAATACCCAACAGGTAAAGGAACATGTAAAATGCCCACCAAGTCAAACAAAAGAGGAGGAGATAGGGAATCTACCTGAAAAAGAATTTAGAATATTGATAATAAAAATGATCCAAAATCTTGAAAACAAAATGGAATTACAGATAAATAGCCTGGAGACAAAGATTGAGAAGATGCAAGAAATGTTTAATAAAGACCTAGAAGAAATAAAAAAGAGTCAATTTAAAATGAATAATGAAATAAATGAGATCAAAAACACTCTGGAGGGAACCAAGAGTAGAATAACGGAGACAGAAGATAGGATAAGTGGGGTAGAAGATAAAATGGTGGAAATAAATGAATCAGAGAGGAAAAAAGAATCTAAAGAAATGAGGACAACCTCAGGGACCTCTGGGACAATGTGAAATGCCCCAACATTCGAATCATAGGAGTCCCAGAAGAAGAAGACAAAAAGAAAGGCCATGAGAAAATATTCGAGGAGATAATAGCTGAAAACTTCCCTAAAATGGGGAAAGAAATAGCCACCTAAGTCCAAGAAACCCAGAGAATCCCAAACAGGATAAACCCAAGGTGAGACACTCCAAGACACGTATTAACCAAATTAACAAAGATCAAACACAAAGAACAAATATTAAAAGCAGCAAGGGAGAAACAACAAATAACACACAAAGGGATTCCCATAAGGATAACAGCTGATCTATCAATAGAAACCCTACAGGCCAGAAGGGAATGGCAGAACATACTTAAAGTAATGAAAGAGAATAACCTACAGCCTAGATTACTGTACCCAGCAAGGATCTCATTCAGATATGAAGGAGAATTCAAAAGCTTTACAGACAAGCAAAAGCTGAGAGAATTCAGCACCACCAAACCAGCTCTTCAACAAATGCTAAAGGATCTTCTCTAGACAGGAAACATAGAAAGGTTGTATAAACGTGAACCCCAAACAACAAAGTAAATGGCAACAGGACCACACCTATCAATAATTACCTTAAATGTAAATGGGTTGAATGCCCCAACCAAAAGACAAGGACTGGCTGAATGGATACAAAAACAAGACCCCTATATATGCTGTCTACAAGACTCACCTCAAAACAAGAGACACATTCAGACTAAAAGTGAAGGGCTGGAAAAAAATATTTCATGCAAACGGAGACCAAAAGAAAGCAGGAGTCACAATACTCATATCAGATAAAATAGACCTTCAGATAAAGGCTGTGAAAAGAGACAAAGAAGGACACTACATAATGATCAAAGAATCAATCCAAGAAGAAGATATAACTATTATATATGCACCCAACATAGGAGCATCGCAATATGTAAGGCAAATGCTAATGAGTATGAAAGAGGAAATTAATAGTAACACAATAATAGTGGGAGACTTTAATGCCTCACTCATAACTATGGATAGATCAACTAAACAGAAAATTAACAACGAAACACAAACTTTAAATGACACAATGGACCAGCTAGACCTAATTGATATCTATAGGACATTTCACCCCAAAACAATCAACTTCACCTTTTTCTCAAGTGCACACAGAACCTTCTCCAGAATAGATCACATCCTGGGCCATAAATCTAGTCTTGGTAAATTCAAAAAAATTGAAAACATTCCAGTCATCTTTCCTGACCACAGTGCAGTAAGATTAGATATCAATTACAGGAAAAATTTGTTAAAAATTCAAACATATGGAGGCTAAATAACACGCTTCTGAATAACCAACAAATCATAGAAGAAATCAAAAAAGAAATCAAAATACACACAGAAATGAATGAAAATGAAAACACAACAACCCAAAACCTATGGGACACTGTAAAAGCAGTGCTAAGGGGAAGGTTCTTAGCATTACAGGCTTACCTCAAGAAACAAGAAAAAAGTCAAATAAATAGCCTAACTCTACACCTAAAGCAACTAGAGAAGGAAGAAATGAAGAACCCCAGGGTTAGTAGAAGGAAAGAAATCTTAAAAATTAGGGCAGAAATAAATGCAAAAGAAACTAAAGAGACCATAGCAAAAATCAACAAAGCTAAAAGCTGGTTTTTTGAAAAAATAAACAAAATTGACAAACCATTAGCAAGACTCATTAAGAAACAAAGGGAGAAGAACCAAATTAACAAAATTAGAAATGAAAATGGAGAGATCACAACAGACAACACTGAAATACAAAGGATCATAAGAGACTACTACCAACAGCTCTATGCCAATAAAATAGACAACTTGGAAGAAATGGACAAATTCTTAGAAAAGTATAACTTTCCAAAACTGAATCAGGAAGAAACAGAAGATCTTAGCAGACCCATCACAAGCAAGGAAATCAAAACTGTAATCAGAAATCTTCCAGCAAACAAAAGCCCAGGACCAGATGGCTTCACAGCAGAATTCTACCAAAAACTTAGAGAAGAGCTAACACCTATCTTACTCAAACTCTTCCAGAAAATTGCAGAAGAAGGTAAACTTCCAAACTCATTCTATGAGGCCACCATCACCATAATTCCAAAACCAGACAAAGATGCCACAAAAAGAAAAAAAACTACAGGCCAATATCACTGATGAACATAGATGCAAAAATCCTTAACAAAATTCTAGCAAACAGAATCCAACAACATGTTAAAAAAATCATACACCATGACCAAGTGGGCTTTATCCCAGGAATGCAAGGATTCTTTAATATCTGCAAATCAATCAATGTAATACACCACATTAACAAATTGAAAGATAAAAACCATATGATTATCTCAATAGATGCAGAGAGAGCCTTTGACAAAATTCAACATCCATTTATGATTAAAACTCTCCAGAAAGCAGGAATAGAAGGAACATACCTCAACATAATAAAAGCTATATATAATAAACCCACAGCAAGCGTTACCCTCAATGGTGAAAAGTTGAAAGCATTTCCCCTGAAATCAGGAACAAGACAAGGGTGCCCACTCTCACCACTACTATTCAACATAGTTTTGGAAGTGTTGGCCACAGCAATCAGAGCAGAAAAAGAAGTAAAAGGAATCCAGATAGGAAAAGAAGAAGTGAAACTTTCGCTGTTTGCAGATGGCATGATCCTCCACATAGAAAACCCTAAAGACTCTACCAGAAAATTACTAGAGCTAATCAACGAATATAGTAAAGTTGCAGGATATAAAATGAACACACAGAAATCCCTTGCATTCCTATACACTAACAATGAAAAACAGAAAGAGAAATTAAGGAAACAACACCATTCAACATTGCAACAAAAAGAATAAAATACTTAGGAGTATATCTACCTAAAGAAACAAAAGACCTATACATAGAAAACTATAAAACACTGATGAAAGAAATCAAAGAGGACACAAACAGATGGAGCAATATACCGTGTTCATGGATTGGAAGAATCAATATTGTCAAAATGGCTATACTACCCAAAGCAATCTATAGATTCAATGCAATCCCTATCAAGCTACCAATGGTATTTTTCATAGAACTAGAACAAATAATTTCACAATTTGTATGGAAATACAAAAAACCTTGAATAGCCAAAGTAATCTTGAGAAAGAAGAATGGAACTGGAGGAATCAACCTGCCTGACTTCAGACTCTACTACAAAGCCACAGTCATCAAGACAGTATGGTACTGGCACAAAGACAGAAATATAGATCAATGGAACAGAACAGAAAGCCCAGAGATAAATCCACGAACCTATGGACAACTTATCTTCGACAAAGGAGGCAAGAATATACAATGGAAAAAAGACAACCTCTTTAACAAGTGGTGCTGGGAAAACTGGTCAACCGCTTGTAAAAGAATGAAACTAGAACACTTTCTAACACCATACACAAAAATAAACTCAAAATGGATTAAAGATCTAAATGTAAGACCAGAAACTATAAAACTCCTAGAGGAGAACATAGGCAAAACACTCTCCGACATAAATCACAGCAGGATCCTCTATGACCCACCTCCCAGAATATTGGAAATAAAAGCAAAAATAAACAAATGGGACCTAATTAAACTTAAAAGCTTTTGCACAACAAAGGAAACTATAAGCAAGGTGAAAAGACAGCCCACAGATTGGGAGAAAATAATAGCAAACGAAGCCACAGACAAAGGATTAATCTCAAAGATATACAAGCAACTCCTGAAGCTCAATTCTATAAAAATAAATGACCCAATCAAAAAATGGGCCAAAGAACTAAACAGACATTTCTCCAAAGAAGACATACAGGTGGCTAACAAACACACGAAAAGATGCTCAACATCACTCATTATCAGAGAAATACAAATCAAAACCACAACGAGATACCATTACTTGTCAGTCAGGATGGCTGCTATCCAAAAGTCTACAAGCAATCTGTGCTGGAGAGGGTGTGGAGAAAAGGGAACCCTCTTATACTGTTGGTGGGAATGCAAACTAGTACAGCTACTATGGAGAACAGTGTGGAGATTTCTTAAAAAACTGGAAATAGAACTGCCATATGACCCAGCAATCCCACTGCTGGGCATACACACTGAGGAAACCAGATCTGAAAGAGACACGTGCACCCCAATGTTCATTGCAGCACTGTTTATAATAGCCAGGACATGGAAGCAACCTAGATGCCCATCAGCAGACGAATGGATAAGGAAGCTGTGGTACATATACACCATGGAATATTACTCAGCCATTGAAAAGAATTCATTTGAATCAGTTCTAATGAGACGGATGAAACTGGAGCCCATTATACAGAGTGAAGTAAGCCAGAAAGATAAAGAATATTACAGCATACTAATACATATATATGGAATTTAGAAAGATGGTAATGATAACCCTATATGCAAAACAGAAAAAGAGACACAGATGTACAGAACAGACTTTTGAACTCTGTGGGAGAAAGCGAGGGTGGGATGTTTTGAGAGAACAGCATCGAAACACGTGTATTATCTATGGTGAAACAGATCACCAGCCCAGGTTGGATGCATGAGACAAGTGCTCGGGCCTGGTGCACTGGGAAGACCCAGAGGAATCGGCTAGAGAGGGAGGTGGGAGGGGCGATTGGGATGGGGAATATATGTAACTCCATGGCTGATTCATGTCAATGTATGACAAAACCCACTACAATATTGTAAAGTAATTAGCTTCCAACTAATAAAAATAAATGAAAAAAAAAAATAAAGAAATATATCCATATAGTGGAATACCATGCAGACATTAAAAATGCTGTTGTAGGGCTTCTCTGGTGGGCTGGTGGTTAAGAATCTGTCTCGAAGTGCAGGGGACACTCATTTGGTTCCTGGCCTGAGAAGATTCCACAGGCCACAGAGCAGCTAAGCCCATGTGCCACAACTACTGAGCCTGCACTCTAGAGCCAGCAAGCCACAACGACTGATCTCAAGTGCTGCAACTACTGAAGCCGCGCACGTAGAGCTGGTGGTTGGCAACCAGAGAAGCCACCACAATGAGAATCCCGCACACTGCAAGTAGAAAAAAGCTCTTTTGCAGCAACAAAGACCCAGCACAGCCAAAACAAATGCTGCTGTAGAAATGCCAACATGCTGACAATACATTGTGTGTGTGTGTGTGTGTGTGTATGTATTTGTATATATGTGCTATGTCCTAGTGATAAAATGGCACCCTGTTACGCCCCTCTTTATTTGTCTGCCAAAGCTGGCTGTTCCTGTGAGTATGCTGAAAGTCACATGCAAGCGCAGTCACATCAGTCTTTTTTGTTAATATTTAGCTTTATTAGAATTTCCCTGGACTGGAATTCGAAGCTGCCTGTAACTACTACTTCTAACCACCTCACTGATTCCAACTCGCAGCTCAGCTCACACGTCCGCCTGCAGTGAAGGCTTTAGGAGCAGTTTCTGTGAAGCTGGTGGCTAGGGCTTCGCTTGGGTCCCTCCATACTTGCCATTCTAATAGAGAGCCTGGCCTGGCCTTCCTAATCTCTAACTTACTACCCTCTCAGTGAACTTACTTCAGCAGTCAGAGCTAGGCAGCCTGCCTTGGACATGTTGGAGGAGAGAGAAGCTGTGTATGAGGCAAATAAATGTTTCTGAGGCAGATAATTATGTTGTCTTTTCATCCCAGCGAAGATAAGGGCCAGAAAGTGTGTTCTTGAAGCTGAGCAGTTTGAATGTTGACATTGCTACACAAGCTTCATTAAATGAACTACGTTTAACACTACAGAAGCTTCAGGGATCTTTATATTTAGTGAGAGTTAAAGGACGTACCTTGACCACAGTATTTCCTTACTTAAAACAAAAGGAATGTAAAAGTATAAGTCTGTACCATTAAAATATCAATATAGAAATGATTCTGCACGCACTATTAGTGAAAGTGAAAGGGTAGTCACTCAGTTGTGTCCAGCTCTTTGTGACCCATGGACTGTAACCGCCAGGCCCCTCTGTCCACGGAACTCTCCAGGCAAGAATACTAGAGTGGGTTGCCATTCCCTTCTCCAGGGGATCTTCCCAACCCAGAGATCGAACCTGGGTCTGCCACATTGCAGGCAGATTCTTTATCATCTGCACCACCAGGGAAGCACATGTACTACTAGGAATGTACTTAAAAATTCTGACTTATGTGGTGTCATCATCTCTTGTAGCCACTACTTTCCAGACATAATGACATAATAGTGTGCAAATTTTGCAAATCCTGAAAGTTACAAAATCCCTAACAGGAGTTTTTGTCCACCTTCTGCATGATGCTTTTAAATCACAGATTAGTTGGTAATTTTAAGAAATGGTATAAAATAGTTTAATCAGTAGAGCACTAGTTGTCTTTTAATTGGTGACTCGTCACAATTTGATTTTTTTACGTGTAAGGGACATTTCAGATTAAGAACATGCTTATTGCTTTGCACATGACATAACCAATAAGGGGTTAATATCCAACATATGTAAACAGCTCATATTATCTCGACATCAAAACAGCCCAATTAAAAATGGGCAGAAAAACTAACATTTTTCTGAAGAGAGCATGCAGATGGCCAGCAGGCACATGAAAAGATGCTCAATATCACTAATAATCAGGGAAATGCAAATCAAAACTAATACAGTGTGATACCACCTCATACCTGTCAGAATGGCTATCATCAAAAATAACACAAACAACAAATATTAGCAAAGATGTAGAGAAAAAGGAACCCTTGTACACTGTTGGTGGGAGTGTAAACTGGTGCAGCCACTGTGAAAAATAGCATGGATGTTTCTTTTTTTTTTTTTTTTTTTTTAAATTTTTAGTAGTTGGAGGCTAATTACTTTACATCATTACAGTAGTTTTTGTTATACATTGATATGAATTAGCCCTGGATTTACATGTATTCCCCATCCCAGTCCCCCCTCCCACCTCCCTCTCCACCCGATCCCTCTGGGTCTTCCCAGTGCACCAGGCCCGAGCACTTGTCTCATGTACCCAACCTGAGCTGGTTATCCGTTTCACCCTAGATAATATACATGTTTCAATGCTGTTCTCCTGAGACATCCCACCCTCTCCTTCTCCCAGAGTCCACAAGTCTATTCCATACATCTGAGTCTCTTTTTCTGTTTTGCATATAGGGTTATCGTTACCATCTTTCTAAAGTCCATATATATGTGTTAGTATATTGTAATGGTCTTTATCTTTCTGGCTTACTTCGCTCTGTATAATGGGCTCCAGTTTCATCCATCTCAATAGAGCTGATTCAAATGAATTCTTTTTAATGGCTGAGTAGTATTCCATGGTGTATATGTACCACAGCTTCCTCATCCATTCATCTGCTGATGGGCATCTGGGTTGCTTCCATGTCCTGGCTATTATAAACAGTGCTGCGATGAACATTGGGGTGCACGTGTCTCTTTCAGATCTGGTTTCCTTGGTGTGTATGCCCAGAAGTGGGATTGCTGGGTCATATGGCAGTTCTATTTCCAGCTTTTTAAGAAATCTCCACACTGTTTTCCATAGTGGCTGTACTAACTTGCATTCCCACCAACAGTGTAAGAGGGTTCCCTTTTCTCCACACCCTCTCCAGCATTTATTGCTTGTAGACTTTTGGATAGCAGCCATCCTGACTGGCGTGTAATGGTACCTCATTGTGGTTTTGATTTGCATTTCTCTGATAATGAGTGATGTTGAGCATCTTTTCATGTGTTTGTTAGCCATCTGTATGTCTTCCTTGGAGAAATGTCTGTTGAGTTCTCAGTGTGGTACTGGCACAAAGACAGAAATATAGATCAATGGAACAGAATAGAAAGCCCAGAGATAAGTCCAAGAACCTATGGTCACCTTATCTTCGACAAAGGAGGCAAGGATATACAATGGAAAAAAGATAACCTCTTTAACAAGTGGTGCTGGGAAAACTGGTCAACCACCTGTAAAAGAATGAAACTAGAACACTTTCTAACACCATACACAAAAATAAACTCAAAATGGATTAAAGATCTAAATGTAAGACCAGAAACTATAAGACTCCTAGAGGAGAACATAGGCAAAACACTCTCCGACATAAATCACAGCAGGATCCTCTATGACCCACATCCCAGAATTTTAGAAATAAAAGCAAAAATAAACAAATGGGACCTAATGAAACTTAAAAGCTTTTGCACAACAAAGGAAACTATAAGCAAGGTGAAAAGACAGCCCTCAGATTGGGAGAAAATAATAGCAAATGAAGCAACAGACAAAGGATTAATCTCAAAAATATGCAAGCAACTCCTCCAGCTCAACTCCAGAAAAATAAACGACCCAATCAAAAAATGGGCATGGATGTTTCTTAAAAAACTAAAAATAGAACTACCAAATGACACAGCAATTCCATTCCTAAGTATATATCTGAAATAACAAACAGTAATTAAAAAAGATTCAAGAACCCCAATGTTCATGACAGTATTGTTTACAGTTGTCAAGATACAGAAGCAACCAAAGTGTCCATCAACAGATGAATGGATAAAGTAGAGGTAACACGCACACACATGCACACACACGCACACACACACACATGCACACACACTTGTGCACACGTGCACACACACACACACACACACAATGGAATACCACTCAGCCATAAAAAGAATGAAGTTTTGCCATTTGAGCAACAAGGATGGGCTTGAAGGGCATTATAGTTGGAGGGCATAAGTTAAATAAGTTAGACAGAGAAAGACAAATACTGTGTGATATCACTTAAGAGTGGAATTGAAACAAACATAACAAACTAGTGACTGTAACAAGAGAGCAGTCTCATAGATATAGAGAACAAACTAGTAGTTACCAGTGGGGAGAGGGAAGGAGGGAAGGAGTGGCAATAAAAGGATAGGGGATTAAGAGGTACAAATTATTAGGTATAAAATAAGCTACAGAGATATGTTATACCACACAGGGAATATAGTCAATATGTTATAATAACTATAAATGGGATATAATCTTTAAAATTGTGAATCATGATATTGTACACCTGTAACATGCAGTATTATACAGCAAATATACTTCAATGAAAAATAATGTATTTGTTGCAAGCACATACTTGTGTGTTTAAATTATTTGTCTTTCAAGACAAATGTGTGAGTTCATCCTGCTGTTATCAAGATTTACCAGTACTGAAAATAGTGTGATAGGGCAATTTGCAATGATGCTTCTATTTCTTTCTGTCAGTGCTACTCAGAGGCAGAGTAATGAAGCCTTGTTTATTAAACAAAAAGTTGAAGGAAGTTGGGTCATGGTTTGAATGTATAATACAGAAGTTCACAATTTTGGACAATTCAGTAGGACCTCATTTTTCTCATTATTTCCTTATTTGCTCAGTGACAGGCTGGAAGAAGAATTAATGAGAAATTTTATCAGAAGTGTTCCATAATGTTCGTATTAAATTAGATGCCACTTAAATTTGGAATATGTTTTCCAGTTATTGTTTTTATTATTATTGACTGTGAAAATGATGAAACATAGCATCCTTGAATTATGGATGTACATATTTTACTTCAGCTTTTTAATAAAAATGCTTGAGCATCTGTTAGGCACCCAACATTCTTTATGTGCTCTAGATAGAGCATGCTATATATAGAGTGATGAATTAGGCCTAGTTTCTGTTTTAGAGGGACTTGTCATCCAGGAGACAGGACCTTAGAGATTTTACTAGTCCACAGTATAGATGAGGAAATTATCTGATTCCCTTACTAAATTAGAAGTCAACAAGACTGTGTTCCCTGTTCATGTCTGTCTCTGAGAAGGAGGGATGTTAGAGTGTGGTGGAGAGTGACTGCTTCATCAGGCTGGTCACAGAGCAAATGACCCATTTACAATTCAAGACTATCTTGAGTATTCTTGACCCCTCATTCTTATCAAAGATTCCAGCGTAATTTCTGGAGAGAAAGGACAGTATTGTAAAATGAGAATAGATTGAGGAATCAAAGACAGCTTCACATCCTTATTCTATACTGTATGAACATTTTCTGGTTGGGACAAATGACTAATGTTTTTAAGCCTCAGTTTTCTCATCTGTACAACGGGTATATGCAAAGAGGTTGAGGTAAAATCATAAGCAAAAAGCAACATCCCAGTTCCTTATTCCTAGTAGGTGTTCAAGGAGAGTAGCTTTTGTTTCTTAGGATGAGGGCTAGGAACAGGATGATGTTTGGGTAAGGGGAGTTTAAGAAAGCTATACTTTCAGTGGAAAGAAAAGAATTCAAGACTATCAGGTTCTCTATATGTAAGGTTATGTGGTCGAAGACCATAGATGGGAGATGAGAACTCCAAAAACATGGATAGTATGGATTGCCAGAACCTTTGTCATTTCCCTGCATAGGTTTTCTACATTTTCTCTTCACATTCTTCTCTCTCTTTTCTCAGACAGAATAGCAATGAATGTGTTGAATAATCAAATTCTATCAGTAAAGAACCTGCTTGCCAATGTAGGAGATGTAAGAGATGTAGGTTCGATCCCTGGGTCAAGAAGATCCCCTGGAGAAGGACATGGCAATCCTCTCCAATTTTCTTGCCTGGAGAATCTCATGGACAGAGGAGCCTGACGGGCTACAGTCTATGGGGTTGCAAGGAGTTAGACACGACTGAAGTGCCTTAGTATATAGAACACATGCATTTATACTCCAGAACAAGGAAGGAGGGAGAGTTGGTGGAGATGGAAGACTAAAAGGCAGGAGGATTTAAGACAGAATAAAGGCAAAGGTAACTACAGAGAGAGATGAAGACCTGAGGCACAGAGGAGAAAGTGCATGGAGTGAGAAGATGTGACTCGTGATTAGATCAGGAAGCCCTGGTTTTCAAACAATGGCCTGGGAGCAGTGTGAGATGGTGGGGTTAGAGGTAGAAGCTGGAAACTTCTCTTAGAGGCTTGACTCTAAGAGACTGGAGATGTCCCTTCTTCTGCATTCCTGAGGAAGCTGAAGGGAATTTGGTTTCCATTCTGGAAGTGAAATTTTAATAATCAGGAAAAACCACACTTTGCAGGCAGAGAAGGTGTAGGAGTGAAAGCAGCCACCAGACTGAAGCTGTCAGCAGGGCTGTAGTGTCAGCCTGAGGTTTAAAAGTTTTCATCCCAATAAATGGAATTCTAATCATTCTGCATTAGTATAAGCACAAGAACTCTGCTAAGTTTAATAAACATCCTTATTTTCATCTTTGACATAATATGTGTATAACATTTATAATTTCTACTAATTGCCTTAATGTCCAGAGATGTCTCCAAGAGAAGAAGTCCTCACTCAGCATGCTAAATGGATTATGATGATCGCCTTATTTGGATTAGTAATTGATTCAGATGAAAGGGAATAGAAGACTAAATTAGAAATTGTTAATTGGCCCATTGTGACTTAGGAGAAGAAAAACCATACACTTTAAATTGTTGCCTATTTGACTGTAGGAGGAGATTTAATATCTCTAAGATGGAAAAAAATAACACTCAAAGTAGTCTATTTTAAGTGGAAACATTAAGAACTGTTTCCCTGGCTTTTTGTCTTCTTTTTAAATGTAGATACCTTTCTTGTCTCAAATTTCTAATCAGATACAGATATATCATTGTTATACTGAATCATGTATCCATGGATCCTGACACCCGACATGCTATTCCTTATCCTTCTGATGTTCTTAGCTTGACCTAAAGAAGTAATCCTGTCACAGTTAGTAGAAGGAAGGGAAGGAGTGTTGTGCAGTAGTTAAAGTTCTGGTCAGAGATTCAAGACTGGGTAGCTATAGCAATTCTGAACCACTTTTTTATTTGCTATGTGATCTTACGTAAGTTATTAAGTCTCTTTCAGCTGCTTATCCATGGATAAACTTAGATAAAGTGAAGTGTTATTATTCCATCAGATAATGTTTGTAAAATACTTTTCACATTACCTGGTACTTGGTAAACACAAATGTTTTGTGTCATTATTAGCAATCTTGATGGTGATAATTATAATAATTGTAAAAGGTTATTTGTGTGAACTCTAGCAAGAAGAAAGCAAACAACCCAATTAAAAAATGGGCAAGATATCTGAACAGACACTTCAACAAAGAAGATATGTGGGTGGGAAATAAACATATGGAAAGATGCTCAATATCATATGTCATCAGTGAAATGCAAATTGGAACAACAATGACATACCACTCATTACAGACCTGTTAGAATGACCAAAATCTGGAACCCTGACAACATCAGATGCTGGTGCAGGGATGGAGTAACAAGAACTCTCATTCATTGCCAACGGACATGCAAAATGGTACAGCCATTGTGGAAGACAGTTTGGTATTTTCTTACAAAACAGTTTGGTACTTTCTTATAAAACTAGACATAGATATTAACCATATACTAAGCATCACTTTGCTGACAAAGGTCCTTACAGTCAAAGTATAGTTTTTTCCCAGTAGCCATGCATGGATGTGAGAGTTGGACCATAAACAGGCTGAGTGCTGAAGAATTGATGCTTTAGAATTGTGGTGCTAGAGAAGACTCTTGAAAGTCCTTTGGACTGCAAGGAGATAAAACCAGTCAATATTAAAGGAAATCAACCCTGAAAATTCACTAGAAGGACTGATACTGAAGCTGAATCTCTAATATTTTGGCCACCTGATGTGAAGAGCTGACACATTGGAAAAGACTTCGATGCTGCGAAAGATCTAAAGAAACTTTAAACTACCTAGCTCAGCTGTAGTGTGAAAGCATCTGTGGACAATATGTAATTGATGGGAATGGTTCTGTTCTATTGATAATAAATCTTTATTTACAAAACCAGGAAGAGGGCTGGGCTTGATTGCCTGTTCATAGTTTTCCAACCCTACTTGTATACTATGGAGAGTTTTAAAAGAGTTTTAATCAAGCAAATGGACATCAGAATATTTGAGTTTTAGAAAAACTACCTTGATGGTGATACACAGATGTATCAGGCAACAGTAGGACTAGAGAGAGGAGGGTTAGTTGAAAAACTTTGACAATAATCTGTGCAAGATATAGAGAAACCATAATCTAAGGCATTGGAAATGGAAATAGTAGGCAAGAGATGAAATAAGATATGTACAGATAGTAGGCAATAGTATGGTCATGGGTTAGTTAGAGTACTTGAAGATAAGGAATGTTGCTTTAGCTTCAATGATACAGTATTCCTTTCACTGAGACAGAAAAAGAGAACAAGAAACTACATTTTGTGGAAAGATATTGAGGTTCCTGGAGTTCATCCAGAAATCTGGGATACTGTTACATAATGGAACCAAAGTGGTTTCTGTATATTGGCCCCTAGGTTGTTTATTTCTTCACAACAGGCTGAGACCCACAGTGCAAAAGCCTGCAAATGCCAAATTTAAAATTTTACATATCTGACTGTTTTAAATATAAGCCAAGCAAGCAGATTTCTAGCGACTTAGAGCCTGCATGTTTTGCATACCCCATGAAACTGCACCCAACACCTGCTAGCTATAGATAGATAAAACCCCTGGCACTATTAATATAAAGCCCCAAGCTGCTTCAGCCCTTTGGAATTCTCTGATTCAGAGATTCCCTTCTGTACTGCAGTGATTATCATCTGTGACTTTAACAACAAGAACCCTGAACTCACGAAACTGAACTGGGGAAAGCAAATTCCTGATTTGGTTGTGTTTCTGAAAAAGCAGAATCCTTTAATTGATTGTCTGTGAATGGAACAAATAATGTGAGAAATACTACATGTATTTTCCCCTCAAGTAATATTAAGATGTGAATTATCTTATTCTACTCTACAATTTTATGACTTACTTTTGGCTTATATTCCTCATAAATACAGTCCCATTTAAAACATCTTTGTGGTAAGTAAGTGACAAGAGTATTATAGTCTTTGGAAAGTGACAAAAAAGTCATCAAATAAAGACCAAATACTTGGAATGATTTTGTATAGAATTGAATGGCAGAGGAAATGGTAGGTTAAATGCAGCTTTTTGAAATTTTGCATTTTAGTGTAATTGGCATTTTATCATATGTTACTATTTATATATTGTTGTTGTTCAGTCGCTCAATGCGGTCCAACTCTTTGTGACCCCATGGACTTCAGCACCCTAGGCTTCCCTGTCCATCACCAACACAAGGAGTTTGCTCAAACCAATGACCATTGACTCAATGATGCCATCCAACCAAATCATCCTCTGTCACTCCCTTCTCCTTCTGCTCTCAATCTTTCCCAGCATCAGGGTCTTTTCTAATGATTCGGCTCTTTGCATCAGGTGGCCAAAGTATTGGAGCTTCAGTTTCAGCATCAGTCCTTCCAATGAATATTCAGAACTGGTTTCCTTTAGGATTGACTGGTTTGATCTCCTTGCTGTCCAAAGGACTGTCAAGAGTCTTCTTTAGCACCACAGTTCAAGAGCATCAATTCTTTGGCATTCAGTCTTTTTTATGGTCCAACTCTCACATCCATACATGACCACTGGAAAAACCATAGCTTTGACTTTATGGACCTCTGTCAGCAAAATGATGTCTCTGGCTTTTAATATGCTCTCTAGGTTTGTCATAGCTTTTCTTCTAAGAGCCAAGTGCCTTTTAATTTCATGGCTGTGGTCACCATTCACAGTGATTTTGGAGCCCAAGAAAATAGTGTGTCACTGTTTCCATTTTTTCTCCCAACTATTTGTCATGAAGTGATGACATGATCTTAGCTTTTTGAATGTTGAGTTATAAGCCAGCTTTTTCACTCCCCTCTTTCACCTTCATCAAGAGGCTCTTTATTTCTTCTCTGCTTTCTGCCATAATGGTGGTATCTGAGGTTATTGATATTTCTCCTGGCAATCTTTATTCCAGCTTGAGCTTCATCCAGCCTGACATTTCACATGATGTACTCTGCATATAAGTTAAATAAGCAGGGTGACAATATATAGCCTGATGTACACCTTTCCCAATTTTGAACCAGTTCATTTTTCCATATCCACTTCTAATTGTTGCTTCTTGACCTGCATGCAGGTTTCTCAGGAGGCAGGTAAGGTAGTCTGGAATGCCCATCTCCTTAATAATTTCCCACAATTAGTTGTGATCCACACAGTCAAAGGTTTTAGCAGAGTCAATGAAGCAGAAGTAGATGTTTTTCTGGAATTCCTTGCTTTTTATATGATCCAAAGAATGTTGGCAGTTTGATCTGTTTCCTCTGCCTTTTCTAAATCCAGCTTGTACATCTGAAGTTCTCAGTTCATGTACTGTTGAAGCCTAGCTTGAAGGATTTTGAGCATTACCTTGCCAGCACGTAAAATGAGTGCAGACTGCCAGGCTCCCCTGTCCATGGAATTCTCAAGGCAAGAATCCAAGAGTGAGTAGCCATGCCCTTCTCCAGGGGACCTTCCTGACCCAAGGGTCAAACCTGTGTCTCGTGTCTCCTGGCACAATTGGCAGGCAGATTCTTTACCACTAGTGCCACCTGGGAAACCCAGTTTTTGATGAGAGGGAAATTGCATCTCTTCAAGAAATGGTGCTATAAAGTCTGCTTTGTTGGCTATCGTTTCTTTCCAACAGATATACCAGAAAAATGTATTGATGAAAGAACTAGTGGACTAAGGTTAATTTTCTGTGGAGAAAGAAAGACCACTTGAGAAATATTTATTTATTAACAAGTGTTTATTGAGCACCTGTGTGAGAGTGTGCACGTTCAGTCACTTCAGTCATGTCAGACTCTTTAACTCCACGGACTGTAGGCCCCCAGTTTCCTCTGTCCATTCTCCAGGCAAGAATACTGGAGTATGTTGCCATGCCCGCTCCCAGAGGATCTTCCTGACCCAGGGATTTAATCTACATCTTTTATGTCTCTGGCATTGGCAGGCAGGTTCTTTACCACTATCACCACCTGGAAGCTCTATTGAGCACCTATTATGTGTCAAAAAGAGGAAGATGGGCCATGGGACAGATTTTTTGAAGAAAATTATCCTAATACTTATCATGAGTCTGTTCAGACTGTCATGCTACGTGAAGAGGGGACTCCACAGCTGCCTCCTAACTTGGAGGCTGCTACTTAGAGGAAGGGACCCCTGCTCCCCTCAACATCATGCCTTCATAGTATGCTCAGGAAAACAAAACTCTGGCAAACTACTGAATATATATTTCTTCCTACTCCATGCAGTGACTTAGAAGTCCAGCAAGGAAAAATAAAAACCTAAACTGACATTATTCCTTCATAAGTTTTAAAAGTTGTGGAAAGGCTGTTGCTCTGAAAGAAACTCTCTCTGAATTTCTGAAAGACTCTCTTATTGATCATCTCAGAGAATCATAGGCTTTTCCCACCCTCCTGCCTGTAAAGATGGGCAAACAGAGAAAAAATTACCAGAGAGCAAAGCACTTCAGTGTTTGAAAAGGTTGGCTTAATTCAAGGAAACAAAGCGAATGACATATTTGAAAGGGGTGCTATAGGTAAAAGGAGGAAGTATGAGAAAGTCTAATTAAAATCAGTTAGAGTGAGAGAAAAAACTGCAATGCATAAAAAGTGAAATAATCTGACACCCAGAAAGTTTGCCTAGAAATGAAAAATGTGGTTTCCAAAAATTTTAAGTTAATTAAAGGGGACAGAGAAAAACAGATTATATTCTGTAGAAATGCAAATCATAAAATGTGATGACAAAATAAGAAAATCTTTTGGGCTCAGAGAAAAAGAATGAGGCAAATAAGTGGGGAAAAGATTTTAAATGACATGGAGAGTATATCTGGAATCTTTATTTCTCACTGGAATCACAGAACAAGAGAGAGGGAGAATGCCTATATTAAAAAAAGAAGATATTTATTGAGTGGTTGCTACATGCTAGACCCTGTTCTAAGTTCTCAACATGTATTTACTTGCTTACTTCTCATAACAGTCTTAACTGATAAAATTCTATTATTGATCCCCCTGTTACAGCTGAAAAAATTAGGGCATGAAGTGAACCTTGGCCAAATTACAGAATTTGCCCAAGGCACACAAGAATGGACAACAATCTAAATTTAGGATTGTAAACATGATGCTGTATTATCTTAGAAAATTAAATGAAATATAAAACAAAAAAAGACTCAGTTTTATCTTTGTCATATGATTGAAAGAGATTTATTTGTAAGCAACTTGGTTGCTTCTCACTTGGTTTGTAAGGACACACGTACCATGAGATTAGTTAAATATCATGTTTACTATCTCCAGGTACTTTATAGTCTTATATTTGACTGTATTTTTTAATCCGTCTGGACTAAATGCTAGTACATGGAGCAAGGTGAAGATGAAATATAAATATTTCCAAATAATTAAACTATTATCACAGCCCATTCATTGAATTTTATAATTTGCCTAATGATTTGATATGCCATCTATATGCACTAAACTTGATAAATTCACTTTCCTGCTTAATCCTGAATGCAATTTATAATTTTCAGAGTTTCTGTATAATTATCCACTTAATTGAGATTTTAAAATTTATTAACATAGGGTTGTATATAGAATTCTGTTATAACAATATCTTCTGCATCTCTGATTATACACTTTAAAACATTTTTCAGCTTGGGTTATTTATTTTGGACTGATAAAGATTTTGACAGAAGGATCATACAGGATTTTACTTACTTCACTGAAGTTAAACAAATTGGATGCTGGAAGGAATTTTTCAAACCTTATATGAGATCGTGAACAGTTACCTGTGCTGGGCTACCTCCATGGTGCCCCCTGCCTGTGTGTGAGCCTGAAGGACAGGGCCTGCAGCCTGAAGCTGGGGTACCAGTGGGCCCACTGGGCCCGGGTGCTTCTGGTTAGCATGCTTTGCCTTGCTCTGAAGCAAGTATTGTAACCATGGCATCCTGACCAAGCTCCAACTTCATTCTGTATGGTCAGACACCAGAGACTGCTGAAAAAGATGTTTTTCTCCAGATTTATGCTACAAGCAAAAAAGGTGGCAGTAGTATTCAGGATGTACACTCCCAGGAGAATCAGAGTTTGCAAGACATTGGTGGAGTGTGCATCCACCATGCTAAACATCACAGTGCTTTGCTTTATTTCATTTTTCTTTTTGGATTGGGAGTCTGGGGTTAGTAGATGCAAACTAATACATATAGAATGGATGGACAGCAAGGTCCTACTGTGTAGCAAAGGGAACTGTATTCAATGTCCTGGGATAAACCATAATGGACAAGAATATTAAAAAGAATGTACATAGGTGTATAACTGAGTCCATAGCTGTGCAGTGCTTTACTTTCTAAAGCCTCACACAGCTCTCACAGGCTCCCAGTTATCTGCATGCATGGGAGGGAGCTGCATATCTGTGAATACTTACTGTATATTATGCTTTTTGAGGGTATGATCAGCAACTATTCCTCTGTAAAGTTTATAGGTTTGACCCTGTGCTCAAGCTTTATACAAGGGTGTTCATTGCTCAGCTGTTTATTATAAACAAAGAAGCAAAGAGCCTGAATGGATAATAGTAGGAAATCAGCAAAACAAATTCTTTTAGATGCAATTAGATGTAGCAGGCAGACTTGTGGTTCCCATAATCTCTGCACCCTGGGTGGTACCCATGAAGTTACATTTTGTTACATGGCAAAAGGAATTTTGCAGATGTTCCTTTTAATTAAGGTTACCAATCAGTTTATCTTAAGATAGAATTATTGTCCTGGATATTTGGGGGTGCCCAGTGTAATTATGCAAGCCCAGAAGTTAAAAGCAGAAGAGGAATACAGAGAAATTTGAAGCATGAGGATCTAATGCTCTGTTTTGGTTTGGAGATGAAAGGGACCCTTGTGTCAAGGAAACAGGAACACCATTTCAAAGTTTCAAGGAACTGAATTCAGTCAACCATTAATGAGCTTGGACAAGGAGCCAGGATCCAACTGAGAACTGCTGCCCCTGACAATACCTACATTCCAGCCTAATAAGAACTACAGGAATTGTAGGATAATAAATGGGTGTATTTAAAATGCTAAATTTGTGGTAATTTGTTATGGCTGGTAATAGACAAGTAACAAATCTTGTGAAATATCTTATCTCTCCTACAGTTATGTTAGAAATCATCATGAATTGGATTGAAAACTAAACTGAAACTATGACCCTGAAATGTGGAGAAAATACACTCTTCTTAGTTTTTTTTATAATGTATACAGCCTTCTCTCTCAAGTCCCCTCCCACAAGTTGGTGTGAAGAATGACCAGTACTCAGTCTAGATTTAACCCAAGCCAGTCCAGTCTGATAACTTGGTCACTTCGGGTAATAGTCACACTTTCATAAAAATAACCAGTTTCTCAATTTCTTCTCCTCCTGTTCCCTCTCTAAGTTGCTATGCATTTGAAAGGACACCAGATCGGATAATTTTGGAGAACTCAGGGCTTTGGAAGGGAATGAGGTTGATCCTCTTATCTTCATGGTGACTTTGAATCTATGCTTGATCTGCTGGTCTTTGGGGCAGTGTTCGTTCTGCTTGGATTCTATGGCCCTGCTGGCTTTCAGGATAGCATTTAGGCTGACTGTGCTGACCCTCTTTCCCCAACCTTGTCTCCCTGGCAGAGTAAGACTCTTCATGGTCTGCCAGTGTCTCTGCTTAGCTCAGAGAAACTGCTCTATGATCACTGCTAGAGAGCCCTCATATTCCATTTCTGGTACACCCTTTAACATGCGCCACAGCAGGATGTGCAATTTGGGGATCCTGCCTGCGTCACATAGAAACTAAAGGCAGCCAGGAAAAGCCGGATCGCCCTGGTGTCAGGACAGAACCAACCCTGAGATACAAGCAGAGCACACATCTATCTGCTTATCTCAGTGTGTTAGTGTGAGTCACTCAGTCGTGTCTGACTCTTTGTGACCCCATGGGGTATAGCCTGCTAGGCTCCTCTGTTCATGGATTTCTCCAGGCAAGAATATTGGAGTGGGTAGTCACTCCCTTCTCCAGGGGTTTTTCCTGACCAGGGATCAAACCCAGGTCATCTGCAATGCAGGTGGATTCTTTACAGTCTGAGTCACCAGGGAAGCCCCTATTTATCTCAGTCCCTTCCTTTCTGTGTCACCTTTCTCCTTTCTGTTACATCCCCTATGTCATATCCTCATATCATCAAGAAGAAAGCATTCTGAATTTATTGCTGTGTGTAGAAGGCATATCTCTGCAAACTCTGGGAGGGCTCTAGAAGCACAATCCTTGAGGCATTGTTGTTGCAATTTTAAATGGGGAATAGATAAAAGAAATTTGAAAATCCTATCTCAACAGAGCTTGCCTCTCAAGTTAATTTTCTCATGGCAAAATACTAGTTTTCTTATCAGAAGCTGATTATTGCTTTGTTCTTTCTCATTTCATTTTTTTCTGAAACGCATGTTCAATTCCCTGCAGGAAGATGGATAAGGTAAGAGAGAAAGCATATCAACAATGTTCAAAATACCAGCATATTAAAACTACTTACTTATGATCATAGTAAAATGATCATATCTTATTAAATAAAAGAATCAAGTTACAAAACAGTAAGCAAACTCTAATGATATAAAAAACTGAAAACTTGAGTACTAAAAAGTCAAATTCAATTGCACAGTAGACAACTGTGGAGATTCTGAGTTATCTTTTGTGCCTTTCTTTCCAACTTTTGTGCTGTGAATATAAATAGATTTTATAATTGATAAAGCAATGGAATGTTAAATTTAAACATAGGATATTTAATGTACATATTTTTCCTTTTTGTGTTGTAAGTTCCTCTAGGAAATTCCCCCATCTCAGGTTCTCAAGTGCCATCTTGGCAACTCAGAGTTGTCATGCAATTTCAAGTTATGATTCAATGTGAACTGAGAAATCTTCAACATAAGTCCATGTCTATCTCAGAATGTTAATAAGTCCAACTTCTCTCATCTCTTGAAATGCATCATTGTTCTGCATGTTTATTTGGCTTTATATTATTTTACTATTTGAGTAGCTAGATTCTTACAGCTCAGATGTAGTCTTCTTAAATAAGAATCTAACTCAACATAAATCAAATACACAATGAGATATCACTTCACACCTGTAAGAATGGCTACTTTCAAAAAGATAAGAAACAAGGATTATTAGTGATGGTGTAGAGAAAGGAGAATATGTGAGCACTGGTGGTGGAAATGTAAATTGGTGAAACCATTATGGAAAGCAGAATAGACATTCCTTAAAAAATTAAAAATAGAACTACCATACAATCTAGAAATTCCAGTTCTGGGTATTTATCCAAAGGAAAAAATTATTAACTTGAAAAGATATATGCACCTCCATGTTCATTGCAGCATTATTTATAAGACACAAGGCATGGAAGCTGCCCAAGTTCTCACAAATGGACAAACAGATAAAGAAAATGTGACATACGTATGCTGTTGTTGTTTAGTCGCTAAGTCATATCTGACTTTTTTGCAACGCCATGGACTGTAGCCCTCCAGGCTCCTCTGTCCTTGGGATTTTCTAGGCAAATGGAGTAGAGTGTCATTTCTTTATCCAGGGATCTTCCCACCCCAGGGATCAAACCCACAGCTCCTGCATTGTCGAGTGAGTTTCTTTACCACTGAGCCACCAGGGAAACCTGATATATGTATAATTCAGCCATAAAAAGAAGGAATTCTTGCTATTTGATACAATGTGTTGGACCTTGAAGGCATTGTGCTAAGTGACATAAGCCATAAAGAGAAAGAGAAATACCTATGGTCTCACTTATATGTAGATCTAAAAAAGAACCCCAACACACACACACACACACACACACACAACGAGTTCACAGATACAGAGAACAGATTGGCAGTTGCCAGAGGAATGGGTATGTGGTAGAAGAAATGGGTGAAGTCGGTCAAAAGGTACAGACTTCCAGTTATAAAATAAATAAATCATAGCATTGTAATATGTAGCATGGTGACCATCAATGATAATACTGTATTTCCTAGTTACTTAGAGAATAGATCTTAAATGTTTCATCACAAGAAAAATTGTGTAACTTCATATGGTGATGGATGTTAATCAGACATCGTGGTGGCCATCTTGCAGTATATAAAATTATTGAACCATTATGGGTACATCTTAAGCCAATATGATGTTATATGTCAATTATACCTCAAAAAATAGAATAAAATCTATTGTTAAAAATCCCAAAATTGTATTAGGTCTGGGCAATCAGGAGATGGAGAACATACCAGCTGTTTGAACAGAGATAGTTTAATAGGAAGAACTGTGAACTAAACTATGAATAGATATGAGTGTTTACTAGGAAACCAAAAGGGTATAAAGCCAACTATAAAGTATCAGGGAGGTAGCCACTGTAAGACACAACTCCCCCTCAGGGCTGGGGGATGTAGAAGAAAGCAGCCTGAATTATTGAAACGTAGTAATCGAAAAGAGGAGCTTCTCCGAGCTGGAACTCAGACCTCTGAAAGAGGGAGCTTTGGGTGGCTAGTGCTGGTGTCGCTAAGACTGTGAGAAAGATGAGGCTGGTTTTTTGAGGGACAGGAAAATGGCAAACCGAGTTGAGCTGCTGCTACTGATGCTACCAGGGGAAAGAAGTAAGCCCATGTGTCACTCTAACAGTTGGCTGCTGCTGCTAAGTTACGTCAGTCGTGTCCGACTCTGTGCGACCCCACAGACGGCAGCCCACCAGGCTCCCATCCCTGGGATTCTCCAGGCACGAATACTGGAGTGGGCTGCCATTTCCTTCTCCAGTGCATGAAACTGAAAAGTGAAAGTGAAGTCGCTCAGTCGTGTCCTACTCTTTGCGACCCCATGGACTGCAGCCTACCAGCCTCCTCCGTCCATGGGATTCTCCAGGCAAGAGTACTGGAATAGGGTGCCATTGCCTTCTCCGCTAACATTTGGCAGTCAAGAGCAAAAGTTAATAGAAAAGAGCACACTTTCACCACTTCCTCCAGCTCCATAGTCGCCCTATACTGCCCGCTGCTGGCAAACTCTAGCAAAGCCGCTGACAGAGCAAGCCCAGCTTGATTCAGTTCAGTTCAGTCGCTCAGTTGTGTCCGACTCTTTGCGACCCCATGGACTGCAGCACGCCAGGCTTCCCTGTCCATCGCCAACTTCCGGAGCTTACTTAAACTCATGTCCATCGCGTCGGTGATGCCATCCAATCACCTAATCCTCTGTTGCCCTGTCCTCCTCCTGTCTTCAATCTTTCCCAACATCAGGGTCTTTTCCAACAAGTTGGTTCTTCAAGTCAGATGGCTAAACTATTGGAGTTTCAGCTTCAGCATCAGTCCTTCCAATGAATAGTCAGGACTGATTTCCTTTAGGATGGACTGGTTGGATCTCCTTGCAGTCCAAGGGACTCTCAAGAGTCTTCTCCAACACCACAGTTTAAAAGCATCAATTCTTTGGTGCTCAATTTTCATTATAGTCCAACTCTCATATCCATACATGACTACTGGAAAAACCATAGCTTTAACTAGACAGACCTTTGTTGGTAAAGTAATGTCTCTGCTTTTTAATATGCTGTCTAGGTTGGTCATAGCTTCTCTTCCAGGAAGCAGGTGTCTTTTAAGTTCATGGCTGCAGTCACCATCTGTAGTGATTTTGGAGCCTCCCGAAATAAAGTCTCTCACTGTTTCCACTGTTTCCCCATCCATTTGTCATGAAGTGATGGGACCGGATGCCATGATCTTAGTTTTCTGAATGTTGAGTTTGAAGCCCAACTTTTTTCACTCTCCTCTTTCACTTTCATCAAGATGCTCTTTAGTTCTTGTTTGCTTTCTGCCTGTAAGGGTGGTGTCATCTGTGTATCTGAGGTTATTGATAGTTCTCTCAGCAATCTTGATTCCAGCTTGTGCTTCATCCAACCCAGCATTTCTCACGATGTACTCTGCAATAAGATTTTTTTTCATTTATTTTTATTAGTTGGAGGCTAATTACTTTACAATATTGTAGTGGTTTTTGCCACACATTGACATGAATCAACACGTGATTTGCATGCGTTCCCCATCCTAACCCCTCCTCCAACCTCCCTCCCCATCCTATCCCTCTGGGTCATCCCAGTGAACCAGCCCTGAGCACTTATCTCATGCATCCAACCTGGACTGGCGATCTGTTTCACAATTGATAATATACATGTTTCGATGCTATTCTCTCAGATCATTTCACCCTCGCCTTCTCCCATAGAGTCCAAAAGTCTGTTCTATACATGTGTCTCTTTTTCTGTCTTTCATATAGGGATCGGTACCATCTTTCTAAATTCCATATATGTGTGTTAGTATACTGTATTGGTGTTTATCTTTCTGGCTTACTTCATTCTGTATAATGGGCTCCAGTTTCATCCATCTCAGTAGAACTGATTCAAATGAATTCTTTTTAATGGCTGAGTAATATTCCATTGTGTATATGTACCACAGCCTTCTTATCCATTTGTCTGCTGATGGGCATCTAGGTTGCTTTCATGTCCTGGCTATAATAAACAGTGCTGGGATGAACATTGGGGTACACGTGTTTCTTTCAGATCTGGTTTCCTCAGGAGTAGGATTGCTGGGTCATATGGCAGTTCTATTTCCAGTTTTTTAAGGAATCTCCACACTCTTTTCCATAGTGGCTGTACTAGTTTGCATTCCCACCAACAGTGTAAGAGGGTTGCCTTTTCCCCACACCCTCTCCAGCATTGATTGCTTGTAGACTTTTGGATAGCAGCCATCCTGACTGGCATATAATGGTACCTCATTGTGGTTTTGATTTGCATTTCTCTGATAATGAGTGATGTTGAGCATTTTTTTATGTTTTTGCTAGCCATCTGTATGTCTTCTTTGGAGAAATGTCTGTTTAGTTCTTTGGCCCATTTTTTGATTGGGTCATTTATTTTTCTGGAATTGAGCTGCAGGAGTTGCTTGTGTATTTTTGAGATTAATCCTTTGTCTGTTGCTTCATTTGCTATTATTTTCTCCCTTTCTGAAGACTGTCTTTTCACTTCTCTTATAGTTTCCTTTGTTGTGCAAAAGCTTTTAAGTTTCATTAGGTCCCATTTATTTATTTTTGCTTTTATTTCCAATATTCTGGGATGTGGGTCATAGGAGGATCCTGCTGTGGTTTATGCCAGAGAGTGTTTTGCCTATATTCTCCTCTAGGAGTTTATAGTTTCTGGTCTTACATTTAGATCTTTAATCCATTTTGAGTTTATGTTTGTGTATGGTGTTAGAGAGTGTTCTAGTTTCATTCTTTTACAAGTGGTTGGCCAGTTTTCCCAGCACCACTTGTTAAAGAGGTTGTCTTTTTTCCATTGTATATCCTTGCCTCCTTTGTTGAAGATAAGGTGTCCATAGGTACATGGTACATATAAGTTAAATAAGCACAGGGATAGTATACAGCCTTGACATACTCCTTTCCCAATTTGGAGCCAGTCTGTTGGTCCATGTCTGGTTCTAACTGTTGCTTCTTGACCTGTATACAAATTTCTCAGGAGGCAGGTCAGATGGTTTGGTATTCCCATCTCTTTAAGATTTTCCACAGTTTGTTGTGATCCACACAGTCAAATGCTTTGGTCAATAAAGCAGAAGTAGATGTTTTTCTGGAACTCTCTTGCTTTTTTGATGATCCAGATGTTGGCAATTTGATCTCTGGTTCCTTTGACTTTTCTAAAACCAGCTTGAACATCTGGAAGTTTGCAGTTCACGTACTGTTGAATCCTGGCTTGGAGAATTTTGATCATTACTTTGCTAGCTTGTGAGATGACTGCAATTGTGCAGTAGTTTGAGCATTCTTTGGCATTGCCTTTCTTTGGGATTGGAATGAAAACTGACCTTTTCCAGTCTTGTGGCCACTGCTGAGTTTTCCAGATTTTCTGGCATTTTGAGTGCAGCACTTTCAGAGCAACATCTTTCAGGATTTGAAATAGCTCCACTGGAATTCCATCACTTCCACTAGCTTTGTTTGTAGTGATGCTTTCTAAGGCCCACTTGACTTCACATTCCAGGATATCTGGCTCTAGGTGAGTGATCACACCATCGTGGTTATCTGGGTCATGTAGATCTTTTTGGTACAGTTCTTCTGGGTATTCTTGCCACCTCTTCTTAATATCTTCTGCTTCTGTTAGGTCCATGCCAGTTCTGTCCTTTATTGTGCTCATCTTTGCATAAAATGTTCCCTTGGTATCTCTAATTTTCTTGAAAAGATCTCCAGTCTTTCCAGTGAGCAGATAGAAAAGCTGTTGTGGAATTGAAGGAGTTGCTTAATAACTGTGACAGATATAATATAATGGAAAAATCTATATTTAAATACGAGAACCATCTTAAATTTCAAGTATCTCTTATAGGAAAAGAGTGTCATAGGCAGATAGAGAACTAGATAGTTATTTTAAAGAAACCAATTTATTCTTATTGAATAAAGGAACAAATGAATGGATAAATGAGTGGATGAAATGGGGGTGGATGAACAACCAAAGCCCTCCTAGAGGTTTTTCATCAGCCTATCTTAGTAACTTGTTTTCATAGGTTCTACATAGAGAGTTTGTCTTGGTAGAATGCTAACCATCAGTCTAGATTCTCAAATGCTTGAATCATCATAAGTCATTTCTATACACAGTATTTAGTTCTGGTTCTATTCATGGATAAGAAGAGATATTTCATGTAAACTGTTTTGGACACATCTGTATCTTTCTCATAGAATCATTGGAAGATACCTCGGGCCCTATTCTAAACCATATGAGATTGATTTTGTTATTAAACAGGAGTAAATGAATGAATGTAAAAAATGTATGAATAATATTTATTTTTTAGAATAAAGAAATATTTGTTATTGACTCACATGGCTTATTTTGTAGTGGGATTTCAGCTTACTGGCTTGGTTAAAAATAAATTTTATCGCAGTGGAGAAAGCACAGAATAATAAACTAAAAGCCAAACTCCATTTATGAGCTCTACCTAAAACAGCTTTCTATTTACTTCCAGAAGATATATCCAAAACTTTTGGACAAACAGATAAGAACTTCCTTTGGCATTTACCCATCAAAAGATAAGGTTCTATTTTCCTCACGATTTTTGAGCCCATAAAATCAAATAAGAAGCTAAAGTGCATTAAATACTACATAGAGTGTTTTTAACACAATGAAAAATCCATGCCTGCATTTGATGTTATTTCTTTTTGTATGTGTATTTACAGAGTTGCAAATGGAAAACAAAAAGCAAGCCTAAAAATCTTCTACCCCACACCAGTTCCACAGTATGCAATCATTTCTCTTACAAAGTAAAGGATTTCTTTGTATATTTTGAGTAACAGTCCTTTATTCAATGTCTTTTACAACTATTTTCTCCCAGTCTTGTGGCTTATCTTCTCATTCTCTTGACATTGTCTTTGACAGAGCATACGTTTTAAATTTTTATGAAGTCCAGCTTACCAATTATTTCTTTAATGGATTGTACATTTGCTGTTGTATTAAAAGGTCAATACCATACCAAGGTCATCTACATTTTCTCCCATGTTATCTTCTAGAAGTTTCATAATTCTGCATTTTACATTTTGTGCTATGAACCATTTTGAGTTAATTTTTTGTGAAGAGTGGAAGGTCTGTGTCTAGATTCATTTTTTTTTGGCATGCAGATGTTCTGTTGTTCCAGCACCATTAGTTGAAAAGACTATCTTTATTGCATCATGTTGCCTTTGCTCCTTTATAGGAGTAAGGTGTTTTTCCAAATGGAATATTGGAAGTAATGCTAGGTTTGAATCAAGATTAAGAGCATAGGTCATGATCATACAGATGGTCAAGAGGCACATGAAAAGATGCTCAACACTGCTTATTAGTAGAGAAATTCAAATCAAAACTACAATGAGATATCACCTGATACCAGTCAGAATAGCCATTATCAAATAAATCTGTAAATAATAAATGCTTGAGAAGGTGTGGAGAAAAGGGAACCCTCCTACACTGTTGGTGGGAATGTAAGTTGGTACAGCCACCATGGAGAATACTGTGGAGGTTTTTAAAAAAAACTGAAAACAGAACTACCATATGATCCAGCAATCCCACTCTTGGGCATATAGCCAAAGAAAACCACAGTTCAAAAACATACTTCATCCCAATATTCACTGTCCCAGGTGGCTCAGTGGTAAAGAATCTGCCTGCCAATGCAGGAGACAAAAGAGATGCGGGTTTGACCCCTAGGTCAGGAAAACCCCTTGGAGGAGAAAATGGGAAGCCACTCCAGTATTCTTGCTGGGATAATCCCATGGACAGAGGAGACTGACAGGCTACAATTCATGGGATTACAAAGAGTTGGACATGACTGAGCAGCTGAGCTCACACACACACACACACACACACACACACACACATACACACACACACACAACACACTATTTCATTGCAGTACTAATTACAATAGCCAAGGAGAATAATACCTGAGATCTTGCAGACATCGGACTGCAGCCACTCTCTATGGTGAGCCCCAAGGAAGCTCAGGATGTGAAAAACACAGGATACTGGCCCAGGATAGCTGAGATGCACATGAAAGGAATGATTTCAGGGAGCCCAGTCTCTTGTACCTTCCCATATATAGAAAAGCGCTGTATTTCTTAACTTGGGGTATCTGGTTTTCTTTAATTAACAACAATCTTCTGATGTCAAGACTACCTGTCCTTTGTCGCAAAACTTCTATATAACCCGGCTCCTCCCCTCACCTCCTCAGAGCAGTTCTCAGATACACTTACCATGCTTTCTCCTGGGGTTGAAAATTCCCATTGAATATAACAGAAAAATTCCCATTGAATATAACATGACTCTCAAATTTTAGGTTGTAAATATTTTTAAAATTGACACATATATACAAGGGGATATTACTCAGCCATAAGAAGAATGAAATAATGTCATCTGCAGCAACATGGGTAGATCTAGACATTATCATACTAAGTGAAGTAAGTCAGACAAAGACAGATACATGACATCACTTAAATGTGAAATCTAAAAAAAAATCACACAAATGAACTTATTTACAAAACAGAAACAGACTCACAAACTTAGAGAACAAACTTTTGGTTACTGGGGATAAAGGGAGAGGTGGAGGGACAGATTGGGAATTTGGGACTGACATGGACTCACCTCTATATTTAAAATGCCCTTCCATAAAAAATTTCAAAAAAAAAATATGTAGATCATGGTGTTAAATGGGCTGGTCTCAGAGTCATGGTTTGTCCTTTTCTATCCATAAGACCTTAGGGAAGTCACTTAGACTAAATTATTAGTATTGAAGCTGATGACTATAATGTGCAAGTATGAAATAAAACTAGTTCATGTATTAAATGGGCTTTTCAACTATGGCATAATATGAAATATATACCCTAGGCTGACTGGTGACAGATATCAATCCATCATGAATGCCATGGAAGTGGAATAATATAGAACTATACTGTGCAAAAATCTCTGAACTGCAGTGATTTCAGTGCAGTACCTGAATTAACAGTAGTGACATCATCTGGGTACTTGGAAGAAAACCAAGAGTCTCTGGACATGAGTTAGAGCTATAGAAATTCCTGACATAGGGTCTAGCAGTCAGTGCTTATGTTAGTCCTCCAGGTTATTCTGGTGCACTCCAAAGTCTGAGACCCACTGCAGTGCCGAAAACCTACCTGTGGTTTCGGGCAAACTACACCCACTCTTTGGTAATCAGTTGCTCCCTATAACATGCAGTATTAGATCACATGTTTATTAAGGTCTCTCCCACATTTGACAGTCTGTAATTCGGATCTTAAGAACTAGTATATTTATGAATAATCCTTATGTGCCAAGCATTTTGTCTGCTGCATGACATGTAGTATTACAAATAATCTATAAAATATAAAACTAAGGTTTAGTTCACTAAGGTTTTGTTCAGGGATAGTAAAATAGCTCATTATGAAGTTAGTCACCAAAGATGCCAGTCTCTAAAGCTGTGGGCTTAACTACTTTGCTACACAAACCCATGGGAATGGGTGTCAACATTGCTGATCCATTTCTTATTCTGAGTCATAGGAACAATGTATTCTGAGTTTTGATCAGTAGTTTTTCATCAAATTTCCAGTAGATTGAACTCAGGCCTACAAGGTTCTTATATTGAAACAAGTAATTTTACAGGTGTATACAACACAGTCTGTAGCACAAAGAAGTAGCTAAACACACATTTAATTTAAACATTAAAATGAAACAAATGGACTCTGTGTTCACTTCTCTTTTCATGTTGTCAACAAACGCTGTCTCTGAAAACATTTTACGCTTTAGCAAGCAGAACCCTAACCTTCTATTAATGTTTATGTTTGTTTTCTCACTTAAAACTTTCAGTAACTTTAAAAATGTTTATGTAATTCTTGTGCCGTGCTGTGCTTAGCCACTCAGTCGTGTCCAGCTCTGTGCGACCCTATGGAGCCCACCAGGCTCCGCTGTCCATGGGATTCTCTAGAGAAGAAAACTGGAGTGGGTTGCCTTGCCTTCCTCCAGGGTATCGTCCCCACCCATGGATGAAACCCAGGTCTCCTGCATTGTCTGAGTCACCAGCAAAGCCCAAGAATGCTGGAGTGGGTAGCCTATTCCTTCTCCAGGGGATCTTCCCGACCCAGGAATTGAACCGGTGTCTCCTGAATTGCAGGCAAATGCTTTACCAGCTGAGCTACCAGGGAAGCCCATGTAATGCTTAATATACTTCAAACTTTGGGTTCAGTGTTGGGAAAATCAAGAGCTTACTGTTAAGGGATGCAATCGGACTCACATATAAAAATTCAATTATAACAAATATGGTAAGTCCAATAATAAGGAGTGTTAAGAAATGGGTGGGTTTAACTGATACCTAAGTGCCATAATCAATAAGATTTGATGATTATTTTACTGTGGGTGATGAGAGAGAAGTATAAACCAGTGACTCCCTTGGTTTGGGAAGCTGGGTATATAGTGGTCTCATTCAGTGAGACAGAGATTTTGAAGACTAGTAGGTTTACACAGGAAGGTAGTATGTTTTGTATACGATGCAATTGGTTTGATGTGTCTTCAATACACTCAAATTGAAGTGCTAATTGGTAAATTGATTTATGTAAATTGAGCTCCAGAAATAGAGTTTTGACTTGGGGATTAGGATTTAGGACTCATCAGCATATAGATAATAACTTTTCCACCTTCATAGTATGACAATTATATAATCCTCTTGCAGGAGAAAATATACTTGAAATATATGAACTCGTGAGCATTTTTAGTCAATGTTCAGGGATTCTTCCTTAAATGGACTAGGTAAGCATACTATTCCAATACTAATGAAGCCTGAACAGGGTTGACCCATCATCTTTCATCATTCAGATGTAGATTTATATAAGGGCAGGGATATATTGTCAAGTAAACTGAAAATTCATTTAAGGAGATGAATTGAAGTTGCACAGGCCAAGAGAGAAAGCTTCACCAGCTGCACTGAAAAATCTTCCTTTTAGTCACAATTCAGCAATCTGAGAGAAAATTGGGCTTAACAAGCAAGTCATTGTTCAGACGCCGAGGGAGCAAAGTTGGGTCGATATTTTAATTTGAGTCCTACAATCATGAATCCAGATAGCATTTCTTGACACTGCTGATTCTTAATAACCAATGATCAGCACACATTTCATTTTAGATCAGTTGCTCTTGGAGACTCATTTAATATAAAGTGCTCTCCTAAAAATCTGAATCTGTAGACTTTACAGGCTCTGATTTCTACCACTCTCTCTCATCCCGCACCTCCTGTTTGTTAAAACTTGTTTAGTGGTATTAAGACATTTGAAATGTATTAGCCCTTAAGAAGGAAACATGTATTTTTGTTGATCATTCATTGGAATAGAATTATAAAAATATAATAATTATATGAAAAGTTGTTTACATCTATTTGTGATAAAGGCAGTTGTAACCAAAATAAGGCAGTTTGATTTGTCCACCTATTATGATGGCACAAAGTTTCAGAATTCCATTGAGTGGAAGGATTCTGAAAATTACATTACTGTTGAAGGGAGTATACAATTGATATAGCCCCATTTAGAAGGTAATTGGATCATATCAATTGAAACTTCAGATGAATATTCTCTTTGATTCAAACAACTTGGAAATTATACTACATGCTTATTAATATATATGGAAATATACACATATTTACCATCTGTGTAATAATATGGGCAATTAACTTCCATGTACTTAATTTTTCTCATTTGTAAAAGTATGATAATAATATTAGCTACCTTATAAAGTTGGTGTGTGGATTAAACTAGCTATTGTACGTTACTGTATATAAATTACTTGAACAGTGACTGACACATAGAGATATTGATAATGATAATATCATTAACAATATGCAATACTTGTATTACAAGTTGCACTTATTACAACATTCCAATACCGAAAAACAACCACTGAAACATTAATCTTTATCAGTAGGATACCAGTCGAATTAATTATGATATACTCATTCAGTGGCATAATCTATGAGTGTACTGAGATAAAATGTTTCAATAATACATTGTGAAGTGGACATAGGGAAATGCAGAAAAGTGCATAATCTAAACTTGCATTTATATGAAAAAGAAAGGATACATGTTATATATGAGGTAATATAATTTTTGATGGGAGATACTGATGTAGATGGGATACAAGAAATTGTTTAAATTGCTTGCATTCTTAAGTCTTCTGTTATTTTTATAATGATAAAAGCACTGTCATAGTAAATATAAAAAGAAATATAAAAAGAAAAGAAAAAGTATTGATATGGAAAACCACTCTCAATATAACACTAAATGAAAGTAGCAGACTACAACAGTAAATATTTATTCTACTATTCTACATGAATAGTAGAATGATTCTACATATAGGTTTGGAAAGCTATAAACCAGCATATAAACACTGATTAATTCTGGGTAGTTGTATTCTTGGAGATTCTATTTCTGTAGAAGGTCTGCTTTACTTCTGTAAACGTTAAAAAATAAAATAAAAATTATTTCGACATGAGGTAAACAATTTTTAAAGATATCTGCATACAGACATATATAGAAAAACATTAATATTCATTCTCTTGTAAATATAAAATTAACTACTTAAGTCTTTATGATTTTCTGTATCTTCTATAAACTTTCATTAATATTTAAATTATAAAAGTTATAAATTATAAATAAAATAAAATAAATAAAATAAATAAATAAAATTATAAATTCTAAGTTTAATTTCAGCTTTGAAAATTTCTAGCCATCTGAAATTATATTGTTTAAATGTTTTTTTTTCCCCTGAGTCTTTGTTGGCTTATCTGCAAAACTTGAGGACCAAATTAAAAACAAATATGTAAACCATCTGACAATTTGGTCAAGCCCTTTCAAATGTTAGTCGCTTATGTAATTGATATTATAAACTTATATAAGAGCATCATTTTCAATGATGGTTGAAAATATTTCAGTCATTAGAAAACATACAAATATCCTACTGCAATCAATTATTTATTGCATCCAGCCCAGCATTTCTCATGATGTACTCTGCATACAAATTAAATAAGCAGGGTGACAATATACCACCTTGACGTACTCCTTTTCCTATTTGGAACCAGTCTGTTGTTCCATGTCCAGTTCTAACTGTTGCTTCCTGACCTGCATACAGATTTCTCAAGAGGCAGGTCAGGTGGTCTGGTATTCCCATCTCTTTAAGAATTTTCCACAGTTTGTTGTGATCCACACAGTCAAAGACTTTGGCATAGTCAATAAAGTAGAAGTAGATACTTTTCTGGAACTCTCTTGCTTTTCTGATGATCCAGAAGATGTTGACAATTTGATCTCTGGTTCCTCTGCATTTTCTAAATCCAGCTTGAACATCTGGAAGTTCACGGTTCACGTATTGCTGAAGCCTGGCTCGGAGAATTTTGAGCATTACTTTACTAATGTGTGAGATGAGTGCAAGTGTGCGGTAGTTCAAGCATTCTTTGGCATTACCTTTCTTTGGGATTGGAATGAAAACCAAATTTTCCAGTCCTGTGGTCACTGCTGAGTTTTCCAAATTTGCTGGTATATTGAATGCAGCACTTTCACAGTATCATCTCTTAAGATTTGAAATAGCTCAACTGGAATTCCATCGTCTCCCTAAGCTTTGTACGTAGTGATGCTTCCTCAGGCCCACTTGACCTCGCATTCCAGGATTTCTGGCTCTATATGAGTGATCACACCATCGTGATTATCTGGATCATGAAGATCTTTTTGTTCTTCTGTGTATACTTGCCACTTCTTCTTAATATCTTCTGCTTCTGTCAGGTCCATACCATTTCTGTCCTTTATTGTGCCCATCTTTGCATGAAACATTCCCTTGGTATCTCTTATTTTCTTGAAGACATCTCTAGTCTTTCCCATTCTATTGTTTTCTTCTATTTCTTTGCACTGATCACTGAGGAAGGCTTTCTTTTTTTTTTTTAATTAATTAATTTTTTTTCTTTGCAACATTGAATTGGTTTTGCCTGAGGAAGGCTTTCTCATCTTTCCTTGCTATTCTTTGGAACTCTGCATTCAAATGGGTGTATCTTTCCTTTTCTCCTTTGTTTTTTGCTTCCCTTCTTTTCACAGCTATTTGTAAGACTTCCTCAGACAGCCATTTTGCTTTTTTGCATTTCTTTTTCCTGGGGATGGTTGATCCCTATCTCCTGTACAATGTCATGAACCTCCGTCCATAGTTCATCAGGCACTCTGTCTATCAGATCTAGTCTCTTAAATCTATTTCTCACTTCCACTGTATAATCGTAAGGGATTTGATTTAGGTCATACTTGAATGGTCTAATGGTTTTCCCTACTTCTTTATTTAAATTATACCTTGGGAATATCTTTCCAGGTTTGTTTACTTCTTAAAGTTTTAAGTATAAAAGACAGCCCTCTGATCTCCAGAAATTTCCCCATTCTTATTGTGGGAAGTTTAAAATTGGTTGATGAAGAAGATTAAATGTTGGTCTTGCGACCCATTTATTTTCCCTACATGTTATTTCTTAGTTTTATTTCTATGCCATATATACATATGTGTGTGTGTATATATATATATATATATATAGAGAGAGAGAGAGAGAGAGAGAGAGAGCGCAAGAGAGAGAAATATACACATATATGCATGTATGTGTGTATGTATTTCTCTAACTCTTCTTTGATTTGGTCCATTTATTTTCATGGGCTTTCCTGTTTTTCATTCTACCTTCTCAGAATTCATCTTAATTTCCTCTTAGCGATTAGGCAACTTTAGACCCAGTTTATTGTTGTGAAATTTATATGCTTTTTGTAGTGCTCCATTTTTTCCCCCTCAACTCACAAATTATTTTGGCAAAGACATTCACTTTATACCCATACTTATAGGTAGTTTTATACTTAAATTTATGTTTCTCTGCTTCCCATGTTTACTTTAGTTTTTTTAAACCAAGAACTCTCACCTATTTGTACTTGTATTTTGATTTATCTCTCTCAGTTAGTGTAACTTTTTAAAGGGAGGAATACTAGTAGAATATTTATGCCCCCTTTTGTATGTAAAAATGTATTCTTGTTGTCTTAAAAGTAACCAAAGTAGAGCAATGCAATATAGCTGACTATTGAATACTTGGGTCATACATAGCTTTTTCTTCAAACCTTTATAATTACTTTTGTTTCATCTTTCATCTTCCTGAATGATCTAGGAAGCTGCTATCAAATTAATACTAAATGATAGGGGGCCTATCTTTGGATGTACATGTTGCAGCCACTCAGAAGCATCATCATGCCCACACAGCCTGTACAACTCTGAAGAATATGCAGTAATATATTCATTTCCTGCCTCCATCTGCCTGTCATCTTTTTGTTCCTTGCCTCTAGTTATACCATTTAAAGTCACTTCAAGTCATCTCTGATTCTTATCCTCTCCTGGCTCCTCTCATCATTAACTCCTCTTGAGCAATGGAATAGAAATTCTTATTTTCTCTTCCATACTCTCCTGAAAGATAAACAACTCAGTTATGCATAAGGAAGGACATTTTTAAGTAAAAGAAAAGCCTTCCACCTCGCAGCAAATATTGCGGTCACCCCATTTTTCCTGTGGAAAAGTGAGGTTGAGAAAGGTTAATTCTTTGCCCCAGGATAGGATATGGCAGAACTACTACATGATATGGAAAAAGAACAGATAGCTTCTTAGGGAAGGAAGGGCGGGAACCTAGGCAGGAGCCAGGAGAAAACTTGATAGGTTTAGAGACCAGTGCCGAGACAGCCCCATTCAGGCTGGTACTGAGGAGGCTCAAACCTTGGCTGGGCACACAACCCAGCCAGGATCAGAGCAAAGGTAGGGGCAAAAGTCCACTTTTATCCTGTCTGCAATGCTGAGCCACCAGGGAGACTGTGCTATGGGGTCAGGGCCTGCACCTTCTGGGGTCACTGTCTGCCTTGACCATCAAGTATGAAGATAACATTGGGATTTTCATAAATTCCCTGCATTAGCATGAGAAAGTTTTTCTCTATTCCCAGTTTGCTGAATTTTTTTTTTTTAATCATGAAAGTGTGTTGGAAATTGTCAAATATTATTCTGTATCTATGAGATGATTATGTGGTTTCTGTCCTAAATTCTATTGATATGGTATAGTACATTAATTGATCTCAGAGGTTTAAACTAATCTTGCATTTCTGGAACAAATCCCATTTGGCCATGGTGTATAATTCCTTTTTTGTATTTTGTTAAATTTTATTTAAAGGGTAATACTGGCTTCATGAAACTTACTCTTTGGAGAGTTTGCAAAATTTTATATAATTATTTACATGTTTGGCAGAATTGACCAGTGAAGTCATCTGGGCCTAGTTTCTTTTTGTGGGTTGTGTTTTAATGGCTAGTTCAATCTCTTCCCTTGAAATTGGTCTATTCAAAAATAAATTTTTCCTTCTCTTTTAGTTTCTTAATTTGGAGGGTAAGGTTATTGACTTGAGGTCATTATTTTTTTAATATAGGAATTTACTGTTATAAATTTCCTCTAACTTCTGCTTTAGTTGCATCCAATATATTTAGGTATATTGTGTTCTCATTTTCATTTAGCTCAAAGTAATTTCTAATTTTTCTTTTGAATTCTTTTTTGACTGATGGGTTGTTTGGGATTTTTTTTTTTTAAATGTTAATATGTGTGACATTCTCAAACCTCCTTTTATTATTGTTTTCCACTTTTATTCTATTGTCAAAGTTTATACTTTACATGTTCTTGATCCCTTTAAATTTAGGAATGCTGGATTTTTGATTTAGCATAACAGACATCTGGGAGAATATTCCAAAGTTTCTTGAGAAGAATGTATACTCTGTCGTTATTGAGTGGAATGTCCTATAGACATCTATTAAGTTAGGTTGATTTACAGTTTGTTCAGGTCCTGTTTTCTTCTTAATCTTTTGTCCACTTGTTCTTTTTATTACTGAAAGTGAATGTTCAAGTTTCTAACTATTATTGTTGAATCATCCATTTCTTGTTTCAATTCTGTCAATTTTTGCTTCATGTATTTTAGTGCTCTCCTATTAGGCATATATATGTATATATATTTCCACTAAACACAGGATCTGCTCTTTACTGAGAAGTGATCTGACTTTTCTAAGCCTTAGTTTCCTTATCTGTAACATGGGAATCAATGGAAATTCCTGAGGATGATATGTTCTGTCCTCTTAGATCAATCTGGCTGGATCAACAGCTGGCTTCTGTTGGCTTCCGAAGGATGGAGTTTTTCTCAGACCCCTGCATCCCAAGTCAATCTGTGCATATTCTTGAAAACATTATAAAGTCAACTCTCTCAACCCTGGGCAAATGAGGCAAGCCCAGCTCTTTGATTAGGGCTAACAGATTAGCAAATAAAAATATAGAATGTTACTTAAATTTGAATAATTTCTAATGGCTTGTGTATATGCACATTAAAATAAACTAAAAATGTTGACATGTTAATTTAATCTAATTAATAAAATTAAAAATTGCTAATTGTTCATCTCAAATAAATCATAAATTTCAAAGTTTATAACATTTTCTTTATAGTTTCTTGATGATCTGACTTTCTTTAATAATTCTTTGTTTTGCAGATTTTGCTTATAAAATTCCTTGCAACTACAGCCTACATTCCATTTATGTTGTAACATGGTTTCTTTAGTGGTCACATACAATTTATTTCATTCCTTTGTCCATTTAATTTTCATTAATGAGAAATATTATCAACATTAGACTTATGAGTCAGCCACTGAACATTTTTAGTTTTAAAAGTTACTACTCTGAGAAAACTTTTTATGTTAGATGTGTTAAAGTATATAATACCATTTTTCATGCCATAACTTGCTTTTATACTTTTTCAGGATCATGTTATATTTCTGGATTAATGGCTTTTAAAAAATATTTTTCACTGAAAAAAAAGCATTTTTCTCTTTGTCTTCAACACATGCATGCATCATGAATCCACTTGTGCCCATGTTGGAACAGTATTTAGTAACATCCATGTAAAATAATTAAATTCTTCAAGAGAGAAAATCCATTTGAAAAGATAGTCATGGAATATGAGGTAATAATTATTCTCTTCGAATAAAAATTTCTTTTCCTATTCATAAGTGATGTTATGCCTAGTAAGAAAAACCTTGAGACTTATATTTTTCATCAATTCTCTCTTTAACCCATTCAACATATTTCTTTGAGCAATGTAGTACTTCAAAACACTGTTTGCTCTTCTTTCAATTTGCATAATCCTTTTGCCAAAGAGATCTTGAAAACTATGAACAAGAAATAAACAGGCTTCACCCAATGAATTATTTAAAAAGTCAACAAGAATGTTTTGGGCCATCACAATTAAAGTATGATTTCAGTGCTTCAAAATAAACTTGAGGATTCTCTCAACCGTATTTGTTAATGGGAGCCAACAGGTTTTTAATTTGGCAGAACTGAAGAATACTGAATGCAAACAAAACACAAAATATTTTAACTGTTCAGTTGGAACAGTGCTGAAGTAAGAACAATTTTATGACTTTAGTGTTAACAGAAAGGATGGAGATGTGGTTTGACTATCATTATGCAGAATATGGCAGGTTTCCTGGTGGCTCAGTGGTGAAAAATCTGCCTGTAATATAAAAGCCACAGGAGACTCAGTTTCAATCCCTGGGTTGGGAAGATCCCCTGGAGGAGGGCATGACAACCCACTCCAGTATTCTTGCCTGGAGAGTATCACTGGACAGAGGAGCCTGGCAGGCTACAGTCCATAGGGTCACAAACCATCGGACATGACTGAAGTGCACATGGGCACAAGCGCACACGTAGAATATGGGCCAGACAACAAACACCTTCCATAGAATCATTCAGGTCTAGCTTCAGCTTTGAATAAAATTGTTTGTATCTTTACTCCCAAATTGATATTTTTATTTCTTCCAACAAAAACAGCACATTTTTAAAAACCCTAATTAAGATTTTTCCACAAATATCTGCTTTTGATTCTGAAGTCTCATCTGGAAGGAATTTTACTTGAAGTAGCCTAATAAATCAGCTCTTTTCATGAAAAAAGTGTTGCACAGCCAATGAAAAAATTTTTTTGCATTGTGATTACTTGCAATCATGGCTTTATCATAAAAAGGTGAGACATTTAGATCACTGATAATCTTTATAATAGTAAAAGAAGCTATTATGTTTTTTATTATTACAGTAAATTTTGTCCTGTCACTCAAAAAATTATTTGAAATTTTGAAATCCAAATATACTTATGATAGCAGTATGTTCAAACAGTTGTTTGAGCTGAAAGACTGATAATGATATACAGCATGGGAAGCCATTACAATTTCTACTGTGATTATCCTCATCTGAATTTCTCTTAATCAAAAAATTCATTGTTTTATCACCGCCTTTGGTAGTAGTTGAGGAAATCATAATCTCTTATGCTTAGCTGTTAGTATATGCTGACTTATAACTGCCTTTCAGTTTTCTATATTGAATAACAATTATGTACTATTCAAAGAGGCTTTCCTGGTGGCTCAGATGGTAGAGAAACTGCCTGCAATGCAAGAGATCTGGGTTTGATCCCTGGGTTGGGAAGATTCCCTGAAGAATGGGATGGCAACCCACTCTAGTGTTCTTGCCTGGAGAACTCCATGGACAGAGGAGTCTGGCAGGTTACAGTCCATGGAGTCACAAAGAGTCAGATACGACTGAGTGACTTTCACTTTCACTATTCAAAGAACTATAAAATTCCATCTCCCTCATTTAATAAATGATCATTCCTCAGAAAATTAATCATAAAATGTATAGCTATGTTTTGGCATTTGGGGGTTCAAATGCACACAAATAAAGATTGGGTGATAGTGACTCAGAATTGAAAAGACTGCTAATCTCATTTCTTCTACAGAATATATCTCACTCATAAATCCAAATTTTAACAGTCAACAAATGTTGATACTGAAAGAATTGAAAATTTGTGAACAAAAATTAGACATCTGATGCAAAACAATGTTAACTTCCTGATTGTCTGCAAGGGAGAGCTGTAGTAGTCAGGCATAATCTTCCTCAACAAAATGAAGGTTGATTTGATAGAAGGTTTTGGGGAAGCCAAAGTTTCAGGGGTTGGTTGATTTACAGAAAGCAAGAGTGTTGAAAGGTTGATGGATTTCCACCTGCATAGTGTGGTCACTGGATTGAGGCTACTGTTCACAGTCCGGCTTTCATGAATGTGGTCATTGGAGAGAGGCACTTGGTGCCTAGGAGTCTGGAACTGTTTAGACGTGTAGAACTATCTCTGACTGGCTAACCTGCAGAAACTTGTTACCAGAAATGATTGATTTCAGAGCAAGTATACTGCTCCTATGTTCTCTCTGACAGCAGTTGCTGATTAAGACTTGGGACTATGATCAGAGAACAATCTTGTTCTTTGCTTGGATATGAAAAACAAGTACTTTCAATTCTCTACCTTGCTCCTTTCCATCTCACACAACTCCCTTCTTGGTCATCCCCTAGCTAAACCTGGTAGCTTAGATGGTAAAGAATCTGTCTGCAATGCAGGAAGCCTGAGTTCAATCCCTGGGGTGGGAAGATCCTCTGGAGAAGGGAATGGCTACCCACTCCAGTATTCTTGACTGGAGAATTCCGTGGACAGAGAAGCCTGGTGGGCAAAAAGTCAGATATGGAATACTGACTAACATTTACAATTTTAGTCAAATCTGCGGGAAAAACATTAAGGGGATTGCTCAGATTTGTAGAGGCTTGATTTTTAGGTAGTCTTGGTATTTAAGTGATTTAAGGGCCAAAAATCTCTGGCTGAAAAGTATCTCTAACTTTTGATATTTATAATTTATTGAAAATAAAAAACCTGATGACAGGATATGTAGGGCATCTTGACAAAGTCAATATAGGCAGCAGGACCATCCTATACAGAGTGTGTTGTGTACATACAGAATGCTTGTCCATCTTATCTCTGATAGCTGATAGCAGAACTGTGGTTTCCTGAGGGTGCCCTCCATTCCAGCTTTGATCTCCAGGGTCAGCACACACTGAGATCACCCTCCTATTTTCCACCAGCCAGGATAGGCTGACCCTCAGGTCTGGGAGCAAAGCCCCACCCTCTCTATCTTGCAGGTGCCTGTGACCTGAGAGCTTCTACCAGGCATGCATGGCATTTAAATTTTAACCCCTAATGATGGACAACTTCGCAAGTGCATGCTCTAATCTTATAAATGCATACACTCTGTGCTGACTTGAAACAAATAGACTGCTAGATATTTCTCCCTCAAAGATGGGTTTATTTGATATCAGCAGATAATTTCACTCTCTAATATATATACATATGTGTGTGTGTATATATATGTGTGTGTGTGTGTGTGTGTGTGTGTGTATGTATGTGTGTGTGTGTGTGTGTGTATATATATATCTCAGTTTCCTATTTTCTTCTTTATTTCAAAGAACAAGTTAAAGTATAGCTTGGCATCTTCGATAGAGGCACCAGGCTCCTGTGGGGGATAGGCACACCGTCAACTCCCTTTTTCAGGGTTCTTTAGTAACACAGAGATATGCCATGGAGTTGGATCCAGTTTTCTGTGGTCTTCCACATCACCAAATATAATTCTTGGATGGTATCTACTTATTCTCTGTGACAGAGCCCCACATTTATTTTTTTCTAAAAGAAAGTTGTTTCTTTAGTTTTTATTGTAGTTATGATTTCCCTTGTTTTTTTGTTTTTGTTTTTGTTTTTTTCTAATCTAGGACTATCTCACAACATTTCTCACACGAGTGGGGTCTTTCCCTAAATTTAGGGCTGCTGTCCATTTCTTTCATATTTTTTTCTATTCATCCGAGGATTTTATAGAGATTAGAGACAATTCAGGTTCCGTGTTTTCAGAGTTATCAAATCCAAAGTCTCTATTTTTATTTAACATTACTACAAACTTAAATACATGTTATTTGAAAAACTTACAGGGTATCTTAAACTTTGCAACTTTCTTTTATGTTACTTTGGCTATTTCCTGTATTTCCTCCCAGTATTGACTTTAAAAACATTTTTAGATTTTTTTTCCTAGAAATTAGTGTATTCGTGTCTGACTATATAGTCAGGTTTTGGAGAAGGCAATGGCAACCCACTCCAGTACTCCTGCCTGGAGAATCCCAGGGACGGGGGAGCCTGGTGGGCTGCCTATGGGATCGCACAGAGTCGGACACGACTGAAGTGACTTAGCA